>NC_050483.2:37574686-37877716 GCF_012460135.2 Molothrus ater | reverse complement strand
ATAACATTTTAAAATTAAAGGATGAATTATTGTTAATATAGATCTCAAGTTCAAACTATATATTTTACAAGAGAAGAGTCTGGATACAGTTTTTTTTATTTCCTGTGTAGTTTCTGATTTCTTGTGTTATTTAAATCTATTTAAATCTACCCACTATGCCAAGCAGTGTTACCAAGCAATCAAAATCTGGAAGCATACAAGTGTCACTGAGGACAAAACATATAGATCCTGTATTTTGAAAAGCATGTTACCCTTTTGTGTCAAAAATATTATCCAGCAACTTTGTTCCAACTGGATGTCTACCAAAAAAATAAGACAAGTTGAAAATCAGTGGAGTTAAACCCCTTGGAGAGATGTAATACTGTGAGTATAATTGAAATGTTAATAATTATGTTCATGCTGATAATTACCAAGAATAGTTTGGTATAGTAGTTACAGAGCTCACCTTTCACCTCTGGGTCTTGGATTTGATTTCTACCTGGGAGTGCATGAAAAGAGTTCAATTATCTCCATCTGTCTTTTAGTGGAAGGATTTTCCACCCCTTTCATACTTCAAAAGTAAACAAAAATAAAAATAAATGGACAGAAAGAACATTTCATGCCCCCAACAGCTAATTGGTATGAAGTTCTGGGCGTTATTTTTGATAAAATTTGACAGGAAGTATTACATAGTTTAGACCATTTGGAAAAGACACAAAATGATGGAAAAAATGCAAACTGAAAAGAAATCACTACTCCTTCCTCTACCATTCCTTTAAGTATTTTGAGTAAAACATACAAAAATTACTGTAGTGTCATAATGTAAAGATAAAACACTCGTTGCTGTGCAACAGCCTCATAGCTATGAATCCAACTTTATCAACACAACACCAACACTTTAGCACAACACTTATCCTATTCAGTCTAACACACAATGAGAGAAGGAAATAAATTACAGTTTATATACAGGATTAACAACCGAAGTTCAAATTAATACATTAAACAGACCCAGTATTTTGGTGCTGGGTTTTAATTAGCCCAATTTCCTCCATCTACCTGCCACATATAGCAGGAAAAGAGTAACACTTGCTGGATTATGTAGGGATGTAAGCACATGGGTCTCTTAACTTTAGGGTTTCAGAGATTTTATCAAGTTCTGGGCATCTCTTTAACACCATGATAATAAGAGCTGGGCAATAGCTGAAGCCCTGATGCAAAGTTATAAGGCAGTATGCCACTGGGAATTTAAGAACCAGTGAAGCTTGCTGTATCATGAAAAGTGAAATCTCAGGGAGTCCTGCAGTGATAGGCAAAAATTAAAAAAATAAAGATAAAAAAAATTTAACAGCAATCATTGTTTATGAGACAATGCAATTAGTTTCCATCAGTTATATACCATTTACTATAGTAAAAATTTATTTAATCTGTGAGTTGTGCAAGTCTGAAAAAATACCCACAAACACCAAATCCACCATGTTTCCATAATAGGCAAAGATGCATTCCTTAACTGTATCAAGAAGATCATCCAAAGGGGATTTTATTCCATTCCTATCTGAAAGCAATGCCATCATTATCTGTGCTCTCCTTTCTTAATTGTTCCAGAAGCTGAGATAAAATAGGAAATGAAACAAGATCTAGGCACCACAAAGAGTATATTTTAGAAAATTTAGATTCTAGTACTTTAATACCACTAGACTGGAAAATAAATACAGTTAAAGCCTGGAAATGAACAGGAATTCTCCCATGGATTTCAGCAGCATTCAAGAGAAATTTGAAATAAATGGGGCTAATAGCAAGAACGTGAGAGTATTCAGCTCAGCTTAGAATTGAAATATACAGAAATTGCTCCAGTTACTGATAGTAAGACATCCCCATTGCTCCATTCCTCTCTCCCTTTCCCTGGTTTTAGTTACAAGTGCTTTGATTTTAAGTCAAAGGGTAAATACTGTGTTTATATATGCTTTGTCCCTTTTCTTTCAGCGGTGTAGGGAGACGTAAGTGGAACAGAAGGTACTGGGGGTAATGCAGTCAAGCACAAGGCCAAGATTTTTTGAAATCAAGATTCACTAATGCTGCTTCACTAACTCTGCCTCAGTTAGAGGCAGATACATAGGGACAAAACCCTTGCCTTCTGTAGAATATGTCCATGCAGTTTCCTGCTTAGGTTATGCATAGTTTTATTTTTCTCAGAATTTCCCTGGCACAAATCAAATATATGTCTTACAACTATGACACCTGCTCCAATTCTTCTGAGCACCTTACTTGCTTGATTCCTTCTGTGCGGTAGAGCCAAGTCACTTTTTCTAATAAAAGTACTTTGTGATTCTTTGTTTCTCTCTATGCTAAGACAAGGTAACCCTAAGTGGACAAATTAGCTACAAGAGGTTATTTAGATTCATTTAGGTTATAAAAGACCTCTGAGATCATTGAGTCCAAACTCACCACTGCCAAGTCCACCACTAAACCTTGTCCCTAAGTGGCATATCACACCTTTTAAATACCTTCAGGAGTGGTAACTCACCCACTCCTCTGGGCAGCCTGAAAAAAATTTTTTCTAGTAATTTTTTTCCTCCTGCAGCACAACTTGAACCCCTGTCCTGTTGTCCTGTTGTCCTGTTGCTTGGGAGGAGAGGCCAACACCCACCTGGCTACAGCCTCCTCTCAGGCAGCTGTAGAGACCAGTAAGGTCAGCCCTGAGCCTCCTTTTCTCCAGTCTGAACACCTCCAGCTCCCGCAGCCACTCCTCATCAGGTTTGTGCCCCAGAGCTGCCACCAGCTCTGTTGCCCTTCTCTGGACACACTCCAGCCCCTCAGTGTCTGTCCTGTCAGGAGGGGCCTAGAACTGACCACAGCACTCGAGGTGTGGCCTCACCAGTGCCCAACACAGGGGGACAATCACTGCCCTGCTCCTGCTGGCCATGTTATTTATGGTGCAGTCCAGGATGCCATTGGCCTTCATGGCCACCTGGGCACACACTGGCCCATGTTCAGCTGCTGTCACCCAGCACCCCCAGGTCCTTTTCCACTTTGCATCCACTCTGCCTCTGGTCTGTAGCACTGGCTGTTGCAACGCAAGGGCAGGGCCCAACATTTGGCCTCATTCAACCTCGCACAATTGGCCTCAGCCCATGGATCCAGCCTGTTCAAATCTGCAGAGCTTTCCTACCCTCCAGCAGATCAACACCTCCATCCAACTTGGTGTCATCTGCAACCTGACTAAGGGTGCACTCAACACCCTCATCCAGATAAAGGTACTAAAAATGATTGAACACAAGACACTGAGCCCTGGGGAGCACCAGTAGCAATCATGAGCCAAGTGGATTTAGCTCTATTTGACACCACTCTTTGGCATCACCCATTCAGACAGTTCTGTACCCAGCAAACACTGCACCTGTCCAAGCCATGAGCAGACAATTTCTCCAGGAGAATGCTGTGGGTAATAGTGTCAAATCCTTTGCTGAAGTCCAAGTAAAAAACATCTTTCCCTCATCTACTACACTTGTCACTTTGACATAGAACATTAATTTATTAACTGAACAGTCATTTATTTAACACTAAAGTTTGGTTTCACACAGCTAGTAGGAAACTTTATGTGTGAGCCACACTTCCATTTGGCAAAAATGTTCACCATTTACCATGTCTACAGTTTTAAATGCTACAATTCTGACACATGAAAACACTAAGTACCTTACTAAAAATGGAGACTTCTGAATTGTCCTAGCTTTTCTTTGTAAAGCATCAGGATTTTTCATTCATCCAGTGGCATTTGAAGGTCTTCCTGAGAAGAAAAATACCAAATGAGTCTTGCATTTACTGCTGTGAAATAAACAGCAGTAGTCCCTGCATAAAAAACCCAGTAATATTTGCATTGAAATTGCTAATTATGTGGACGTAATAATCTGTCTGGTAATAGAAGCACCTGAAAAAAAGGAGAAGAAGTACAAGATAATTCTGTGGCTGTGGGAGCTGTAAGATGGAAGGAACGAAAGCATTTGGAAAGCATCCTGCCCCAAGTCTCACCATACAAGGACCAGAGTCAGAGGAGAGGAGTTGAAAGGCCTTGCTGTGCACATTTATCTTATCTGAGAGATGTGCACAGGCACAGCACTGCAGGACTGTGCAGTGTGTGACAATCTGCCCATGCCCTGCTGCATTCTCTGGCTGCATTTCACCTGTGGCATTGCCAGTCACATTTTTAAAAAATTACAAACCTGCATCAACAAGAGTCTTACAGCAAAAGTTACCTGGCAATTAAAATGTATTTTGAAAACCTTGAAGTGATAAAATGCATAAAGCTGCAGGGAATGCCTGAGACACAGGAAGGAATAGGGCAGGGAAGAAGAACCCCCTCAGTTAAACATAATCAAAGGCTTTGATATTAAATGTTCAGCTGCTGTAATGTACCCACAGAGTTTCAAAACAGTTACTACAAGGTTTTCACTCCTTGGGCTTTAAAACAGGAAAAATACTAAACACCAAGTGAAACTGTGAAAATAGAGAATCCATTAAAGATATTCTCACAGTAGGACACAACAGTCCTACTATTTAGTGGCTTACAGATGGTGGGTTTGCAAAGCACATAGTTATCAAATAAATGACAGATGAAGGAACTTAAAATGGTGATTTCAAATCTGTATTTCTTTAGCCTTGCTCTATTTAAGAGAGGTTTCTCTAAAAAAATGTTTAGATACCAAAGGATTCTGGCCTTGAATCTCCTTTCACACCTGTTTTACATGGTTATCTCATGCATTCATGATCCCTATCAAAAATATAAACAATTCCACTTCTTCAGGTATAGCTTGACTTATTTGTGTCCCTGAATCCTCCCATTTCTCAAGAGGAGAGATATGGTGCTTTACATTGTCATTACATATGTACTCTGTATTATGTTTTTCTCCACTACTAAATGTCCTTCTTGTTGACTTCATAAGCATTTCAGTACATGTGAGGATATAAGCAAACACAGCATTTCAAGTACAGATGCATTAACACCACGTGTCTTGCAACACTGCTGCTTTTCGTTTGTGCACTTAGTCACAATGTTTCACCAATGCCAGCCTGTGCTTCAATTGGCAACCTTACATTAATTTTTCTTATCTTTAAAACTCCACCCATTTCTAAACTTGACTTCTAAAGAGCTAGTCTCCAGTTTTTATGCACCCTATTGATTTTCTTTCCTGTGCCATATATATGAGCTTTCTCTTGCTTGTATTTAACCTTATTATCAGATGCAACTTTTCAGTCATGCACCTTATAAGCAATTTTTTGTTGTTGTTGATTTTGTACTATGAATGTTCTAATCTTCGCCCATATCTTTATTTTCCTTGGAATTATCTCACTGTTCTAGACCAGTGTATGTCCTCACATGTGCATCCAGCTCCACTGTGAAAGCTGTTGCCTGTTGTGTACTCAACACAAGTTTGTCGAAGGTCCCAGACCACTCACTTGCTCTGAGACCTGGCATTACACAAAATAGTGGTCTAGGTCATTGTTATGCTCAGCTTCTTTTCTTCCACTTTATCCAGCTCATTTTGACATTTCCAGGCTCTAACAGCTGCTTTTCCTATTGGAAAATGTAAAACAGTGTGAGGAGGCAGTGGATGGGCAATACTTCAGTGGAAGAAAAACAACTCTGTACTCTTTCATATGTTGCTCTCCTTTGATGATATCACAGGTCTAAAGTACTTTCACACCTGCCATCAGTAGGACTCCTGTAAGTTACTCCTCTGTACTCTCTTCTTCCTCCTTTAAGGTGCAAATTTTACACAGTATTTTCTATAGGCATGAGTTGGGAATGAAATACCAATTAAGGCACTGCTTGTCCCAGCAGCTGTCAGTGATCCCTCTGCCAGCAGCCCAGTGCCGCAGCACAGGCAGCTGCTCATCCAGGACCCGGAGCAGGCTGGCCAGAGGATCCCTGCCCAGCATGATGGGGATCCCTAGCCCTGCACAGCTCCCACTTGGGCTCAGCTGCAGCTTCAAACAGGCAGATTCCACTTAGCACAGAGCCAGCTACGTGAGGGACTAGTAAATTGTTTCTGAGGTCTAGCTGAACTAGAAATACCCTTCATTTTTATCTTAACTTTTTCCTTCTTACCACTGCTGTATTATTTGCTCTCTGTGGAATGACACAAATTTCCCACAAATTTTTTCTTCAAACAAATGCAGATTTCTGCCACTTGATCAGCATTTGCCTTATGTATAGATAATCGTTCACATTAAAATTGAATTGAAATATTTTATGACATTAAAAGTACTGGATGGCCAAAGGAAAATAAATCTACCTTGACCTGTCCTTTATCACTCTTGGCAGACCCTGTTCCAGTTCATCTGACATTTTGGCATCTCTAACTGATTTCCTTTGGCAAATCATTGACTGAGTTTTTTAAACACCTGGGTTTTTTCACTGGTTTGGTTTTATTGGTTTGTTGTTTTTTTTATTTTTTGTAAATAAGTATGCATGCTCTACACTACAACATGTTAGCTTGGTTAAAGAGCTTTTTCTCCATTTTTCCACAAATACTGTTCTGTTGCAAATGAAGTCGTAGGGCATTGGTTTTCTGCGTGTCTTTGTAAATTGACTCTGCTTTTTGTTGTTGATGTTGTTGTGTGCCCTCCCTCTTCCCTCTGTCTTCTTCATATTTCTATGGCTGGAAGACAAAACTGAGCTGGTTATTGAGACAGTATCATTTATTTGTGTTCTTTAAGCAGGCTGTAGCAGAGCCAGAAGATAATGGGCACCTCATTTATTCAGGCTTTGAATGATCATATTTAATTCCCAGTGACAGCTGTCTTCACCATATTAGCATTGCAAATCAGCACTGTTTTGTAATGGCCTTCTATTGAACATGATTCAATTATGTGTGGTCCGTAGCGAGGCAGGATACGGTCTTAGTATCTATAGCAATATTTCTGCAAGCTGCTGCTCTTTACACTGCTCACATTTAAGCTGTCTGTTTATCACAATGCTTTCCTTGAACTACACTGAACTCTCTTCATTTTGCAGCAAAATAAAGAAGAATGAATATAATTTGTTAAAGCAGTTATCTGGTCAGCTATATTACATACCCTATCTTCTCTATACATGCCTGGAATCAGGAAACACTTGTTAAAATAATTGTTATTATACTTAAAACATTTATGTTACAAAAGTCATTAAAACAGATTTAAATTACTATACAGTATTAGATAGTACTACATACTAAAGGTCAATGCTGGCTTGAAGAAAAATTGTAATAACATATCCAACAGGTAAATTTTGTGTTACTGTCACAGTTTTCCAAGAAAAGGGCAGCTAGGTTTAACTTTGATAAAAGAGTTAAAAGTCATAAAATATTTTAAAATTACAGTTTCAAAAGCTTTCAGAAGCCCTATTTCATTTACTGTGGAATGCCTAAATCCTGTGCCCCATAAATTCTTCTTTTCCTGCATTGTGAGCAGATGTGTGCATATGACATTTCAGACTATGCTGTTGAAGGCCTGGATTTCAAGACCACAGCTTAAAACGTGTGTGTGTTAGTTATAACATAAAAACCTTTATAAATTCTGATTCCAGCTGTAAGATAAGTTCTCCTATTGTGTTAGGCAGCCTCCAAAAGAAAAGATTTCTCTGCACAGATTCAGCAAATACATGCTTCAGTCAGTGCAAGGTAAAGCACAGACCTTACTCTTTTCTTCAGGTTTTCCATTCCTATGTTCTCTACAACACCTAGCTTTTTTCTTGCAGAAATCTCATTATACACAATACAACTGTCTCCAGCCCCAGGGCTCTTAGCATCCTTCATCTCAGTGACAAAGTGCACCTATAGCAGAAATACATTGTTTATTCCACAAACCAGAGTGCTGGGCCATCATTCTAAAGTATTTGCTAGATCAACAAGATGGAAGGTTTTTTAGTCATATACTGACCTTGAACTGTTTAAAGATACTTTCTAGGTAATTGCAACAGAGGAGCTGATATTCCCAGTTTGAGGTTGGCCCAGGCAAAGATGCCCCAGGTGGGGTGGAAGGTGGCAGAAAGCCACACTAACCATACTATTTCCTCCAGTGACACTGCACTGGATATCACTATGCATATATCGCATTCATCCACTTTTTAAAGGATTACTTAATGAGTTTTTTTTCTTTTTTTAAAGTCTTCATTCAAAGCTTTCCTCTCCACTGTCTCCTCCAACAGATTCTGTTGTCTTTTTTGCAAAGATTTGATACATGTTAATTTCTTGATTGTATTTGATTGACGAGATTTTACTACATTTTTGAAACCAAAGAGCTTATGTGAAAATAATGACTGCTTCATCACAGAGGGTCCACTGCATTTTTTTAAAGCAAGATCCATTTGTTGTTCATGACTGGGTTTTTTCATGTATATCAAATTGTACACTCACCTACCTGGGAAACAAACTGGGGTTTATGGAACAGTTTCATTTATTTTTATCATGCCTACTGCATTAAAAAAAAAACCTATGTATGTACAAGAAAATACCTGTACATGTTATTTTTGCACATGGTCCTTCATGAAGCCACCCCAAGAGCCTAACAAGAGTCAATTACATTAACAGAGTCTCAGGCCCCAGTCTTAAGAGGTATTTAGATATATAGTGCCCAGAAATTACACGCAATGTCAAAGTCTGCTCTGGTCAGACACCCAGAAAAGGGAGGTGTCTTCATTTATATTACACTGCTTGAGCCTTTCAACTGGCTAAAAACTGTTAATAAAGGGAATTAAATAATACAAATAATGGATAAGGGAATAAACCATAAATTTTTAGAGTCACATTCTCTAAACTCCTCACAGATATTCAGAGATTTTTAAAAATTAGGAGGAAGTTGTTCATGTTTTTTAATACATTTTTTCTTTTCTTTTTGTAAAACTGCCTTGAAAGATTTAAATTAAAACTCTTTTTCTTGACACAAACTAACAACAGCGACAAAACTTTGTTTAAGGATGAATAATAGAACAATGTAAAAGTGCAAAGGAAAGCAAAAGCACACATTACAAGCTCTACAGGGAGGAACACAGTGAAAGACTTTATAAAACAAAGTGAAGGAAGAACAAGATCTTATCTGTGCTCTTCAGTTCTTTCTGAAGAGAGAAATAGTAAATGCTAAAATGGGTATTTCCCCATTTTGGAAAAATGGGAATTCCCAAATTTTGGTAAAATGGATATTTCCATTGTGCTTAGTAAACAATTGAACTATTCAATTGTTTGAGTAGTTCAAATAAAGGCATGAAGGAACTCGTATATATCTGTCCTTGGTTTGACTGGGATAGAGTTAATTTTCTTTGTAGCAGCTGGTACACTGCTCTGTTTTGGATTCTGTGTGAGAATGATGTTGATAACACACTGATATTTTAGATGTTACTACATGGTGCTTACCCCAAGTCCAGGTCTTTCAGTGTCTCATGCTCTGCCAGTGAGGAGGTACAAAAAGCTGGGAGGGAGCTTGGCCAGGACAGCTGACCAAACTGACCAGGGGAATGTTTGACAATATAGAATGTCATTCCCAATGTATAAACAGGGGGGAGTTGGCTAGGGAGGACTGAGCACTGCTTGAGAGCAGGGTGTACATCTGTCAGTGGATAGTGAGCAATTCTATTGTGTATCACTTATTGTTCTTGGGGTTTATTACCCTCTCTCATTTTTTATGTCCCTTTTCCTCCTCTGTCTCCTTCTCCCTATTATTATTGTTATTATTATTATGTTTCAGTTACTAAACTGCTCTTATCTCACCCCACAGGTTTTACCTTCTTATGATTCTCCCATCTGTAGCACCAAGGAAGAGCATGGAGTGAGTGAGCAGCTGCAGGGTACTTAGCTTCAGGTACTTAGCTGGCTGGGGTTAAAATGCAACAATATCAAAATATGTCCCTTTCTTATCACAGTCTTTCATCTCAGAAAAATTGCACTGTGACTAAAAAGGAAGAGCCAGGGGAAAGCCTACACTGTGAGAGGTCCTGATGGGGCTCCTAGTGGAGCAGAATGCCATGCTGCACCAGTCTGTCACATGGGTCATACTGTATGACCCTTCTAGATCATTCTCAGGTGCACATTTTTGGATATTGACTTTTGCACAAAATATTTTTCACTGTTTCTTTGCCTAGGGAAATGTGATTTCTCTTACCACAATATCTTCCTCTCATCTAATTTCACACACACACAATCACTATTAACCCAAATTTGAAACTTACAAACGATTGCACTCCTACAGCTTTCCTGAAGACCAGCAGTTAGCAATAAAGTCAAAAGGACAGGAATGTGTGTCTGTCCCAGAGGACCACAAATAGCCTTTGCAGCTGCCAATGCAGCTGGCACAAACAGGAGGTGAGGTCCACATGTGGCACCCACTTGGTCGCTGTGGTCACTGCTTGGTTTAGGACTTTGAGGGAGGTGGAAAAGGGGCTGTAATACTGGAGACAGTAGACTCTAATCCATAGGCACCCAGGCTCCATTGGCTTTATCACTCAGGAAAAGCTTTTTTACTCTGAAATAAGTAAGTTCTTTTTACATGAAAACTACACAAACAAAACATCACCTCCTGAGGGTGCATTGCTGTTATGTAAGAGTGGTCATGCTTACAGTCAATTACCACAGAAAACCAGGGAGTTTCTTTCTATATTGCTGTATGTAATGGATACTAATGACAACTTCCTCCACCTGTCATGTAATTTGGTGTAATTAATGTAATTTGTTCTGGTAATTGTAAGAAGGTCAGGATCAGAGTTCATGAAATATGAATCACTTCCACATATTCAATATTTATCATCCTGTGCTACCCACACATGCCATTATTGTACAAATAACTTAATTGAGAAACAATAAAGGTTTCTAT
This sequence comes from Molothrus ater, assembly GCF_012460135.2. Lineage (NCBI taxonomy): Eukaryota > Metazoa > Chordata > Aves > Passeriformes > Icteridae > Molothrus > Molothrus ater. The sequence goes on along the minus strand of NC_050483.2, from coordinate 37,866,907 downwards.
AAAATAAAATAAAACTTCATATAAGTAAGGAAAGAAAAAGTAAATCCCTCAACACCTTATTGTTCATCCAGAGGTACATGTTCGGTAGCATTCATATAGCATAGGCCACCACTCCAAAATCTCCTAGAAGTGCCAGCCTTCAAAAATCTTTACTTATCAGCTCCATTAACACTTTTTCTGCATTGCAGAAACACTTTTTCTGCTACTTGCCCCTGCCTCAGATGACTTTTTTGCAAAGTACAGAGGAAATTAATGCAAGCATCAGTGGTGGAGATAAAGCAACCAGCATTGCTCAGCTTGATCTCAGGAGACTGTGCTCATGCTCTCATGTATTAGTCTTAGTTAAGAAAAATATTAAGCAGGGATTTGGAGGATAATGGAGTAGATTGGATCAGCTTACAGGGATATTCCCGTTTCCCAGTTTAGGGGTGGGTATAGGAACACTACAGGGGAAAAAACAAATGTGTCTGCCTGGAACTTCAACAAGAAGGTGGAGAAGGCTGGGCTTCAATTAGGTTTTCTAAATCTGATCACAGATTTTCTGGCCTTCTTTCTGCATCTGCATTTTTGATAGTCTTCAGATTTGTTTCTTGATTTGAAAACATGCTTTCTGATCTATTTCCTGTCTGGTTGCATGTAGTAGTGCTGTGTTTTCCTGAAGCTGTTGTTGTTTGTGATGAATGGGAACTACTGGAATAATCTGTAGTGATTCCAATTCACATTCACTTGTAGTGCTGCTGACATGATACATGGTAGTTGTTCCAGACTAACTGGAGCTTGGTGTTCACCCTCAGTCTTGAAGATAAGGACCTAAGTATGCAGCAAACTGTTGTGAAAAACCTCGAGAATCAATCAACAGCTTAAGTTTAGTGAAGCAAGGGAGGATGGATTTTGCAAAGCAAGGGAATTAAAGGTAATAGAAACACAGGAAGGGAGACCTTTGCAGCAGTATGAAGAATTGAATGAGGAGCAAAATTACAACAAAAGACAAAAAATTATGCCACAGTATTGGAGTCACAAGATAATGCCAACTTCTGCTACATTAAAAGAAAGGAAAGATTTGAAATGTTGCTGCAAGAATCATCAAGACAGCCTGAATGGGAAAAATAACCCACATAGCAAGCCCATCTTATGTGCCTCATTGACAAGTCTAGCAGCATTCATACTCAGAAAATGAAATTGTAGGCTGGAATTAGAATCAAATGTTAGTAGTTATCTCTGAATTGAACATGAGTTCACAGTTCTCTTGGAGGCAATACGAGAAAGCTGGTCTAAGATTTCAATTTGGACAAAATAAGTCAAGACTGGCATAGAGAGACAGGCTTGTGAAGCCTCTTCTAACAGGTTGTCAAATTCATATTTTCACAGGCAGATATGTAGTGATACAGTTCACCCAGATCATCAGCAAAGGTGCTAAACAGGACTGGTCCTACACTGAGCCCTGGGGAACCCCACTGGTGCCCAGCTGCCAGCTGGGTGCAGCTCCTTCCACAGCCACTCCCTGGGCCTGAGCACCCAGACAGTTTTTCACCCAGCAAAAGGACAGAGCACCTGTCCAAGCTTCTCTGGGAGAATGCTGTGGGACACAGTGTCAAAGGCTTTGCTGGAGTCCAGGTAGACAATATCCACAGCCTTTCCCCCATGCACAAGGCAGTCAGCTGACCATAAAGGAGGTCATGCTGCCCTCCCCAGCTTGTCCTGTACGTGCCCTGTGATGCACCCCAGGCAATCTGCTCCATAACCTCCCCTGGTACTGCGCTCAGGCTGGCAGGCCTGTACCTCCTTCCAGCTCTTCTTGTAGGTGAGCATCACAATGGCTGACTTCTCGTTGCCTGATACCTCCCTGGTTAGCCAGAACTGGTGGAAAATGATGGAACAATTTCACCAGGTTTCTTGGTGAACGGTTCCTAGGTGGATCCCATCTGGCCATGCAGACAGCACAGAATCCAGTAAACCCTGAGAATAATTTGAGAAAGTGCAGTGTATCTGTTTGGAGAAGATTCTGCAGTTACTCCATCTACAATCTTTTGCAAGTCAATTCCTTCACCAAATATCCTACCCAAATAAATTTATGTCTTTGTGGTCACTGCTTCTGGAATTTTTGGGAAAAGCAATAGTTTCTCAACATTTTCTTAATAGGATTTAATGAAGGCTACTGCAATGAACCATCAGCACCTTTAAAGGCATTACTTATCAATGGTAGTTACTGACAAAAATGGAGTCACTATGGGTAAGGAGGAAATAAATGCCTAGATTTTAAATTGAAAATATGTGTTTGATTCTTTAGATATACAATAGAGATATTCTTTAGGAAGACATAGTACTATTTAGGGAGAGTATTATATTTTTTAATTAGTTCCTAAAAGAAGAATGCCAGTTGATAAAGTGGTATCCAGACATTCATACTTTAAATACATTGTGGCACACAAAATTCAAACAATATACATCACATGTTTTCAACAGCTTAGTCGCAGTATTTCAGGGTTAATAAAGTCATATATGTGCATTGTTGTATATACCTGTCCTTTTGCTTCTCTTCATTAAGAATAAACAGTGTAGTTCTGATCTTAAAGAGAAAATGAGTTAAAAATCATCAATGTCTTCATCATGAACATTTGTCCTTATTCGAGTGGAGGCTCCTGTAACAATTACTATGTATCTAGGCAGCAGCACTACAAGTGAATTTGAATTAGCATCACTAGATTATTCCAAACAACAACAGCTTCAGGAAAACATAACAGTACCACATGTGACCAGACAGAGGATATATTAGAAAGCACATTTTTGAATCAAGAAACAAATCTGAAGACTATAAAAAATGCAGATGCAGAAGGAAAGCCAGAAAACCTGTGCTCAAATTTAGAAAATCTAATAGAACTTTTTAATAATATCTGACAAATGCACCACAAAAATCTCTTACTTGTACAACATGAAAGGCTACAATCAGAACATCCATTCAGACAGTTGCCTTGCCAGAGAGTACTGGTGTGTACAAAAAAACCATTCCCTGTCACATTCTCCAACACCGTTATTGCTCTACTACCCTTTAGAAATGTCATGCAATTAATAGAGTATAATGCATGTTAAATATGTCCCATATATGAAAAAGTATGAGAAAACTTAATTAGCAGGAAGAAAACTTAATTCTTATTAGCAGGAAGAATATTTTGCATTGTAGCTTCATAGTTTTAATCCTAGAAAATGAGAAGAAAGATGCCTGCTCTCTCCCTCCTTCCTCCAGTTGTTAATTATCACCAGTATAATTGCATGCAAGCAGCACTAGATCCCACTTTCATGTTAAATTGTGGAAGTTTCATTACTAAACACACAAATAACAAATGTGCTGTTTAATGCATTCATTTTGGGTGGATACTTTGGAAGAAAATTCTATCAACTTTGTTTGAAATTTGAAAAATCTTAGTTCTGGCAGCAGAAACTGTACTGTTAAGAAAAAGAGAGCACATCTTTTAAAATATTACAGTCTGAATATTGTTACAAGAATTGACAACTATTTTCCAGTATTTTGTTCCTAGGTAGGAGGAGAGCTATTGTTTATACCTTACTTATATCAGACTCAGTTCAGTGGGCCAGCATTTCTGTGACAGCACAAACCAAAAAGCAGTCTCATTTCAGAAGGCCAAAGCAAAATTGCAGGGATAAGTCACCAAGAAGGCAATTAAAATTTTCCATTTTACCATTTTCAAATGTTTTGAGGAAATATTTCTTCCCTTCATATTAATTTTTTATTAAATTAATTTCGAAATTGTATTATCAACTTAAAATACAAAATTATTTTCAAGTATGGTCAAGGTTCATGATCTGCTTTTTAACAGCATGAAGAAATGAAGCCTGTGGGTCTCAGATATTTTATTTAAAATTGCAGAGTAACAGCAGGAACTGAATCCTGCTCTTTCTTTTCACCCAATACATTCTCTTCATTAGCCCACAGAAAACAAAGCTACACAGATACTATCTCACATGGACTGCAAGTAAGGAATTTTTTCATTTTGAATATTCGTACTCCAGCATAAATGCAGATCCCTCTTTTATTCTGGCTTCATAAAAGTGTCATTCCAGGAGCTCAAGAAGTGAGTTCAGCACAGTTCTGCAAACAACTAGTTGATTCCATCAGGTGCAAACATACATCAAACATAATCAGAAAGCAATTGGCAGTGATCATGATGCATTAGACATGGCAGAGAGGGTGAGAAAAATGTGAAAAGTTCAAGGCAGTAATTTTGAAGTCTAATCCTCACTGATACCTGCATTCAATTTGCATCTCAATTTTTGACACAAATTCCTCAAAGCACCTAAATGTGGACACTGAAGCACATGCAATGACACCTGAGCCCTGCTCAGGGAGAAATGTTCTCAGAGTCTGTCTGAGTCTCAAAGATTGGGATGTTTATGCAGTGCCCAAGCCAGTGCTTCTCTTACAGCACAGGCTTACAGCATGACAGGAGCATTCAGCCCATGGCATTGTGCAATACATCCAACAGCACCAGTATCCACCTACATGTGGTGTTTCCAGCCAGTCCAACGTGACACAGCAGACACGCTACTCTTACAGCTGGAACCTGTCCAGATGCACACGCATCATCACAGGAAACCAGTGCCCTGTCTAATGCTGCCAGAGCTCTTACCCTGGAAACAAATGTCAGTACAAGTCCCAGCTCCACGAGGAAGCTGCCTGATTGGAGGACACCCATTCAAATGAGCTATGTCATTCTTCAACTTTCAGAAGTGAATATTCCAAAAAAAATACTCCGGTACCTGCTTATAAATTTGAAATTTCTATAAGAACACTTGGTCTTGAAAGTTCAACTCAGTATTTCAGTTGTTGAAAGCAATTTTAACAGCCAACCTTTCCATTTTCTCTCATTTCTCCCATGGCATGAGCTCTAAGGGCTTCATTCTTCCTCGAGTATTTACGGCTTTTTTTTTTTTTAATTCAGTATTCTCAGCAGAACAAATCCAAACTGTATCTTTCTCAGCTTTGTGGTCAGGAGAATCTCGTTTTCTCTCCTCAGAAAAAACCCTCAGGATTTTTCCCTCACTCTCAGTGACAACTCTACTAACAGAGTTAGCTTAGTAGCTAACAGACATCTCTGCTTTGTAGACCTTCCATGTGCCAATTCCAAAACTGAAGTTCTGTTCACGCTGGGCCTGACAGAGAAAGGATCATTGTCACATTCGCTTCGAAGACCTGTGAAGACCCCAACATTCTCAAACCAGGCTGTTTTCTGTTCCCACAGAAATCACACATTTAGTGGGAGCAGCCCTTGAAATTTATGGAAGTCTCCACATTCATACAGTAATAAAGAACAAAAACCACCTGGGTTACTGTTCTTCTGGTACTATTTTGTAAACATAAAGATATTGAGAATACTTAACCATTAATTCTTCCTAATTTTGCTTCACTAAAGCAAAATTACAGAAAGCATGGAGAAACTGAATTAGCATCCCTTGCTAGATTGTGGAGATATATGTCCCCCATTTGTCCTTAAGCCATGCAATACTTATTGAGTCTCAAGTTGTATATTCTATATTTATTCCTTTTCCTTAGTAACATTGAAAATATTTGTATACCATTACACACATGATAAATGTCTAAAAACTGTCATTTAATAGAAGGTTTTGGTTGGATCATTAAGATATTATTGATTCAGAAGTGCTCAGTTATATGACATTTAATCATGCCGCCCAAAAGAAACCAGGTTAGCTTTTATATTGACAATAGGCTGGGATAAAGGATAGCAGAATCAGAGCTCGCATACTTAGCATTGAATAAACCATATTTTCTAGGCTGCTTTACATAAAAACAGATATGCTAGATCAAACTAAAAACCAAAAGATTTTTCTCAGCTAGTGGCCCACACCTGATGTTAAGGAAAAAAAGAACATATGAAAGAGGGAAAGTAGAACAGTAGCTGCCAGCTACTTCTGTTTCAAATAATCCATCTCATGTTTAATAGCTCTTCACGGTCTTTCTTTACAAAATTGTTTAATCATTTTTTAAACTTATTTGTAATTTTGGCATCCAATGAAAATTAATCTCAACATGTAATATTTTTATGCAGGAAAGAGCTTTCTTTTGTTTGTTTTAAACCTGCTGCCTAATAGTTTCCTTGGGTACCCCACAGTGAGTAATCATTCCCTATTCAGTTTCTTCATGTCATTCATAATTTGCTATTCCTCCCTCACACCCACATTTTGTTGTCTCTTTTCCAAGCTGAGGATTACTGCCACACAGTTATGTCTCACACAAGTTGTCCCATACCTTAGCCCTCCCTCTCTGCTCTTCTCTCTGCCCTTTCTATGTCTATTTTCCTCTACGCTTCCACAAACCATTTACTATGATTCCATCTCATCAATATACATATAATTAAGCTCTCTAATGCTTTTTTATTATTATTTCTACTCTTTCCCAGTGCTTCCTAGTATCCTGTTTTTCTTTTGATAATGGTGGCTGAGATTTGGGCTAATGTCTTAAAGGAATTAATCAGAAGAGTTTTGAGATCTTTGCTAATTTAGAGTCCACCGCTATGAGCTTCATCATTAAAACTGTTTTTCCCTCAGGATGTTTACTTAGAATTAATTTAGTCTTTTCTCAACCAACCACTCAACACTAATTCCTTACACAACTCCTTACAGTAAGATTTGGCTATCTTGAATAATTTCATATCTGCCAAAAATTGTCTCATTATTTGCACCCTTTGCTAGATCTATTAAGAATATATTGAGTGGCACACAGCTCCATCCATTCATCTACAAAATCTTTTAGAAAACAATAATCTATCCTACTCTTTTTTCCCCCTGTTTTTTAACCCATTTCTAATTCAGGAATAAATTTATTCCATATCCCATTAGTGGAAAGATGGCTGGCAGTAAAATCAGAGGAAACTGAGAAGTTATACATCCTAAAAGGAGTTACAACTGTATGGATATTGTATGGTAAAATATAGCTGCTACTCCCTGGATGGAAAGTGGCTGGCATGCTCCACAAAGATTCCTGATACAACTGTAAGCACCTGCTGAGGGGGATGGAATGGAGGGTGGAGCAGAGGGGAGGCACCATGGGCCAGGCTCTGTTGAAATCCTTGCAGGAAGGGGACCTCGATGGCATTTTTCAGCTGTTAAAGAGCATAGCACCTGTCAGCCAAGGGATGGGAGATGTCCTGCTGCTGAGCCAACAGCTGTGGCAAAATCCCTCTCCTAAGATTCACTGGTTCTCTCCCTTGGCTGATTATAGCCTAATTATAATGTTAACACACAACTCCACCCCAAAGTTACCCACCCCAAGGGACAAGCAGTACAACCACCCCTCACTGGGTATGGGCTCTATATTGTTATGACTCTGTCTTTAACAGCAAAGCAAGAGAATTGTACATGAGTCAGTAATAAAGGTATTTATGACTCGAGTCACTCAAGCTCCACCTCAACATAAAGAAATAGTATGAAAGTAGTTGAGAATGGGGTGAAAGTTAAGGAAGTCTCCATTGTAACTGCTGGGATCTGTCAATAAGCTGAATCTGCCTTCCCCCCATAGGGACTCCTATTGGGTAACAATCATACTCTGTGGGTATGGAATACTTTTACTGGGGATTAGAGCTTTTCTGTGTATTGCTTCAAATGTGTGTTTGCAGTCAGGTATTATCACCGACAATCCCCGAAACTTAACCTGTCACAACTTTATATAACAAAGACTGTTATTCCATGAACTGTTGGCTTGAGTCCTTCACAGATGCCAGCAGTTGCCAGCAGGGGGTAACACATGCAAATAGAGAGGAAAACCCACTGAGGGGTCATAAAGTGGGCAGACCAGCTGAGGGGTCTCCCTTAAGCTGTTGGCAAATTTCCCTGGGCCGCCCTCCGATCCTCTGACTCTGCCCCCAGCCTGAAGCACTGCCTGGGGTTGTTGTGACCCAAGGGCAGGACTCAGCACCTCACCTTACTGAAGCTAAGACAATTGGCCTGGGGCCATGGATCCAGCCATCCAAATCCCTCCAGAGCCTTCCTGACCTCCAGCCTGTTAACACTCCCACTCAACTGAGTGTTTTCTGCAAACTTGCTGAGGGTGCATTGATTCCCGTCGTCCAGATCATCAGCAAAGGTGTTTAACAGGAACCAATACTGAATCCTGGGGAACCCCACTGGTGCCCAGCTGCCAGCTGGGTGCAGCTCCTCCACAGCCACTCCCTGGGCCTGAGCACCCAGACAGTTTTTCACCCAGCAAAAGGACAGAGCACCTGTCCAAGCTTTGCTAGGAGAATGCTGTGGGACATAGTGTCAAAGGCTTTGCTGGAGTCCAGGTAGACAATATCCACAACCTTCTACTAGGTGGATCAGCTGGTTGTAAAAGTTCAGGCAGATCAAGCAGGACTTGCCTTTTCTAAACCCGTTCTGGCTGGGCCTGATCCCCAGCTTGTCCTGTACGTGCCCTGTGATGCACTCCAGGTAATCTGCTCCATAACCTTCCCTGGCACCAAGGTGGGGCTACCAGACCCACAGCTCCCCAGATCTCCCTTTCTGCCCTTCTTGTAGATAAACATCACGTTGTCTGACTTCCAATCATGTGAGACCTCCCCAGTTAACCAGGCTCACCCAGATCACAATGAAATTGATTCAGGGATATAAATAGTACTTAATAATTTTTTCTCAATGGCTTTTTTATTACCCAGACTGGTTTTGGTGTTTTGTTCCAGCTCAGTGAGCTCCCTTGAAATAAGATCAGAATGAAGATTCGCTTGTTTAAGCCAGAGATAAATTCACTAAGGCCACCCAGCAGAGTGAGGACTATTCAGTGTTTGGGAAAAGAGGTTCATATCAAACATGTATTGAATGGTCTAAAACCATGTGCCATGAAGCAAATATTGAACACAATCCAAAGGTGAATAAAGGTGACTAAAGACTATATTTGGGCCTCTTACTTTCTTAAGTGAGTATGAAACCAGGAACAACTTCCAGGACTGCCTGAAATTTAAATAATAGGAGCTGAAGAATGTCAGCAGCCACTGCCAAGAGGAATTTTCCATCTTGTGATTACATGGATTGCAACCAAAGCCCTCTTCTATGCACTTCACACTAGAAAAGCAATATTTTTCTTTCAAATACACTTAAAATACAATTAAATATTGCACACAACCACGTTATGCAAGAATGTAGAGAAATCAGATTTAGTCAATCTAAGATACAGACAAGTATCCACTAATCTATAGACACAACATTGAAAATAACTTCAACTACATGTAAATCTGGTTTTGCAACAAACTTTTATTAATAGAAAACAAAAAAGGTCTTTTTTTCTTTACCCTTTTAAAAATTAATACATTTTTTCTCCATTTCTCTACACCTTGCTCTGTTGATTTTTTTTCTGACATTTTTAGATTATTTTTTCTCTTCTTCCATAGCTCTGTACATTCTTTTGTCTACCTGACTTTCTTCCTCTTTTTAGCCTCTCTTATTTTGTTGCGTTCAAATAGCAGTGGTACCTGGAACATGGCCTCTGTCTAAGTCAGCCTCAGCTAATTTACATTTCTTTCATAAGAGGGTACCCAGGGAATAAAGGCCCTTTTCCCTGATACCTCAGGATCTAGGTGCAGTCTTGTCATAGAGACATCTTAAAACAGTAAGAATAGGAAACATAATGGCTTAGGGATCTTTACACCTTTTTGCATTCATAGAAAACAATCGATAACCTCCTGTGCTATCTTCTTTCTTCTCTAGTTTTCCATTTGTTTTGTTCAATATTATGTTGTTATAAAAACAAAATAAAGCTGGTTGTCTCTTTTCTCCAAGTGATACTTCTTATCTCCTTCTATCTCTGTGACACAGGACCGTTCATCTGAGGTGCTTCCCACACAGCAACCAGGAGAACATGGAGCCAGGAAAGAAGAATGGAAACCACATTTGTCTTGCAAACCCTATTTTACAATTTCACCACTGAACTTTGTTTGTGGTTATGAGGAGTTCATTTATAGAAAGATGGCCTGTGATGAATATGAGGCCATGTTAACATCAGTGAAATGCCTGAAAACAGTCCTCAGAGAACTTCACACAAATACAGACCCAGGCTCCAGCTGAGACAAAAGCCAGATAAGTTATCCAGGAATCAAACAATCATTTGCACATCTTTTCTTGCCAACAACATGAGGTTTTCAAGGACAACACTCCACCCTAGTACTCCTGCTCTAATTAACTCACAGTGTAATCAATGGGATGAGTAGCTGTGAAGCTCTGAAGAGATTTTGTCTGTGTGTAAAACATTAGACTGAAAGTTTTTGTTGTTGAATATACATCTATTCACATAAGCTAACAGGTGTTCGCTCCACTTTCTGCAATTTAAATGTTTAACCTTCAATTCTATTAAAACCTATTGATGAGAAGAGGAGGTTCTTTTAACAGAGTGCTAGCAAAGCATTCATGAAGCTTTCTCAAGCATACTCTGCCAATTATTTCTCCATGAGGTTCTTGCAAAAAAAAAATCTGCCTTAGCTTGTGACAAGTTCTGCATCCCAGAAGTACCTGAGCTTGAGAAACTGTGCATTTTTCTACATTTAGGCAAAAGTGCTTCTCTTAGCCAAAACCCCACAAATTCATTAATGAAGAAATACATCACAATATGTTCTTTTTAGAGGGTGAAATCAGAAGAATATTACAGCTGTCAGTTTATCTAATCATTAGCATTTTTTAAAAGATCAAATTAAATTCCTGTAAGTGAGAGATTCCTCCTTCAGAAATGTTTTAATTAATAATAAAAATAACTATGAATGCTACTGGGAATCACTTAATTGTTTACACTTACTAATAAATCAAGACATCCAATGCATCTGTAAAAATAGAATAATCGGCCCAATCTTATGTTGATAGATTTGCAACCTTCACAAACATCAAAGTCATAACTTAAACAGTAAATGCCATAACAAGATTGGTTGTTAGCCTCTTGGGCAATAAAGAGGTGGATAAACTCCTTGAACAGACTTCTTTATTTTGCCTATATCTTGGTTGAAGTGTTGCATTGTCACTGATTCTCTTTTTGATTTTTTTTTTAGACTGAAATATCCGTGCCATTAGGAGTTACAGCAATACTATGCACTGCATGGCCTTTGTTACTTGTTATCTATGCACCCATAAATAAAATTCTTTACTAATTGGTTAAATAGTCACAGTATGCTTCTTTTTAGGGTTTTTGTTATGTTGTCAAGATAGTTTTGTTTTCCTCTGCGTTGATATAATGGGGTTTTTTTTCAGTTATTTTGGAATACCATTGGTAAAGAATTGTCCTGACGCAGCAGAAAACCCACACATATTTACCTTTGCAATAGGCACCTGTACATATTTGCCACATTTCAAGTTATGCCTCATTGTTCCACCTAGCCATATTTCAAATGTAGTCTATTTTCAGTTTTGAGTTGCAGGGGTTTTGGCTGCTCTGCTACTTGCTATGGCATGTTTTCTGTCTAGAGACTCTTCACGTGAAGCCACATGCCATGTCAAAGAAGCAATAACCAACCTCTGTTCAGATTAAGTCTAGCACTAAAAAGAAAAGTACATCATGTTTCCCACAGAGACTTTAATTCTGGATTTATTTTGAGTTTCATGTTTGAAACAGAAATTATGAGGTCTTGAAAGCAGAAGCTACTATGGAATGTGGCAACATGATTTCCAGTACACTAATAAAATGTTTCTGAAAAATCTTTTGTTAGTTTCTTGTGCTCTTTATTACCTGGATGCAAGTAGACTTAGATGGCTGTGTGCTTTTTGTATCCACCAGACAAGAAAGCAGTGGTGTACCTGCAAGCCCAACAGGAGGCAGGAGGAAAGTTGCCCTAGTCAAGGGAGCCAGGACACACAGAGTCCTGTACCCAGAGGAGGAAGCAGCTGCTCCACACCATCATGTGAAGAGAGGCTCAGTGCTAAATGAGTGAGCATGACAGGCAAGACAGAGGTAAACCACATCACATCTTATAAAGGCTTTCAACAACAAACTGAAAACTACGAGAGGAATCCATGAGCTGAGGCACTGTTGGAACGTGTATTAGAACTGCCTTGCTCAGTAGCAGTGAGAAATGGTTTGATGAATGTAAATCATTTTTCCCACAGAGAGTTGCAAAAGTAATATGTGCAGCAACTGCTAATATGAAAAAGGATCTGCTAGTCCACTTCAATGCTTACCTGTAGTTTGTCTTGTCTTTTCACAGTGTTCAAGTACACAGACAGTGGGATCAGAGCAGTGACCATTCTCAGTGATAAAGAGACCTTGTATTGACAGACACACCAGAAAAAAGGAGACAGCAGTCGAAAAATATGTATCTCTTTCATAACAAGTTACAAAACTGGCATGGGCAACTTAAGCTGTAGTTAAAATAAGAAATAGAGGATCAAAACAAAAACATTCTCCTTATCTCCAGAGAAAAAAATAAACTAACAGATCATTTTTAAGGTACATTAGACAGACAACTGCTCAAAGTAAAAATAAATCTCAACACCATAGTCTAAGCAGGCTAATTTTGACATTTTTAGCAAGGAAGTCTCTTTGGGCTGTCCAAAAATCAGAGAGTTCTAACATGGCATGGTGGGATTAGGTAACTACAGGCTTGCTCAAAGAGAACATTAAGTACTTGCTCTTGGTCTGAGCATGCCTGGTCACCAGAAGGGCTGGAGAAAGGAATCATTATGAAATTGCACTGGACAGAGTATTAAAATACCCTTAACAACTGCCATGGGATCATGTTGGTAACTGTTTGTGACAGTGGCACTGCACAATTTTGCTGATCAGAATAATAGCATGCTAACAACGGCAGATTTTAATCCCCCTCCCCCTGCTTCCCTGTTAGTGTCCTGTCAGTGATATTTTGCCTTTCCTTCACCTCCCAAGGTAACACTGTCACACGGCAAAATTGCCAGAGTTTTGAGGCAGGTGCCTCTTTTCCTTTAGAAAAACTTCAATAATGTAGGTGAAGGCTATCTTTGATAGATGGTGAGATATTTCTTTGGGAAAACACACCTTTTACAAGTTTTGTGATTAAAGGAAACATCCTGAGATATCCAAATGGAAATAAATTTATTGGCTGAATATTTCCAGAATTGTTAAATGCAGCTATATCTCTTTTTTCATTCCAGTTTGTGTTATAGCAGGTCTCTTGCATGAAATCAGAATTCTGAAGGAACACAGAGAACTGAGTTGTGCTCCTGTGTCTAGGGCTGTGAAAGAGCCACAAGTCTTGCCAAGGCAAGGCTTTCAATGCAACATGTGACACACCACAAAACCACCAAGCAGAACAAAGAGGATTTGAAGAAAGGAAACAACCAGCAGCTCTGCAGCAGAAGGGATGCAAAGGGGAACTTATCTCACCATCTCCCTGCACAAGCTTTTATTTTTACAAGCCCAAGGACCATTAATGCCATATTAAAATGCTATAAAATTGCTTAAAGCACTTCTCAGGATCATCTGGGATGATATTTCATCTGTTTGCTCTATATCAAAGTGCAGAAAAGTAGCTTGATTGGAATGGGGAGAAAAAACAAAACAAAAAACGATTAGTTGGGTTTTCTAGTGCTGAGAAGCAATGGTATTCTGTATCTTTCTTCATACTTGTATTGTTCAGTGGAAAGATGTAATTATAGACAAAGTGTATCCCCAAAGCAAACTAAACTTATGCATTGCAGGAAGTGAGTTTCCCAGCTTTGAAGCCAAGATGTGGGACTGACAGGTGAGGGGGTTTTAACACTCCTGGGTCACATTGCTCCCTCCATCACATTTACAGTCACTCTGTGAAAATTAGCCAGCATAACCAACAGTCATCTCTCACTATGGTATCATTTCAACTAGGAAAAGTGCTGGTGCAGGTATACACTGCAGATTACTCCAAAGAGTAAATAAAACAAGATTATTATTCTTTTTCTAAAGAAACGGTATTTTTAATAAGAATCTTTTAGTAAACAAGACCATAGCCAGGAAACAGTCTTGTTGTTCTTTTTGGATTTAATCTGAATTGAAATGCAGTAACAAATAATATGCATTTTTAAAAGACCCTTTCAAACCATACAGCTGTCCTTATGCCTCAGAGTTAATTCTTTAATAATTTGCATGAAAAATACTAAGGGCCAGAAAGTGAAGTAGGGCACAGAGGAAAATGAGATTGAGCTTCACTTTCATTATAATCTCTATTCAACCCAAGGAAAATACAAATTTGTTGAGGCTGGAAATCTTTCCTTTTCTGTAGTACAATTTCCATTTCAATTTTTTAAAAACCTCAAGTATGCACCAGAAAATGGTGGTGTTTTTCCAACATTATATTTTCGTTATGCTAATTCAGATAGAAAGCAAACACTGTTTTTCAAGTCAGATAGATATTTAAGATGTTTATTTTTTTATGTAAATTTTAAGAAATTGCATGCTATCAGCTTCATGCTTTCTGCTCCTTTCTCTAAGCTGATAGATGCAAAAAGTGTATATCTGCTTGGTGACATTCCCAATATAGAAATGCATACTTTCAACAATGACATGTCCTTTCCTAACATTTTTTTGGTTTGCATTTAACAAAATAACCGCAAATGTCAGGTATTAGAAGGGTTGAAACAACCTTTTCTATTTTGTTGTCTTTAGAACCCCATCTTTTATTCATGACTTTTCTCTTAGTGCTGGAAGGGAGGCTGTGTTGCTATAGCAATGCCCTGCATATCCTTGTGGATAGCTTACAGTTTCACTTTTTTTAAGCAACAAAGAGCCATTGATACTACATGTTGCCAAAGGTTACAAAAGTTGAATTCTAAAATGGGAATATTTCTTCTATAAGGCTACATAGGATATATGCCATGCAAATTCAAATCTTCAAGTAAACATACAGTCCTTTTGTGAATGCAGATGAACCTAGCATAGTACTGTTTGGCTTCAATATAATATTTGGAAGAAACGTGTTTAAAATATAATTGCTATCTACTCTTTTCAAGACATAAATGTACCAAATATGTGACCTACTATTACACCTTTCTGACCTGCAGTATAAATAAACCTTTCTACATTTTAACAGATCTGGAAAATAAAACACAATCTCATATTCCAATTATGATTTAATAGTAAATACACTTCCAATGTCAGGGAAGAGTCACCTTATAGAAGCTTCTCTGCCCACAATGGATATTAAATATTGTTGAGTGTCCTTCAAGACTTCTTCAAGTATGGGGGTTTTTCCTACCCTAATTGATTTCTCTTCTGTCAGATTTGACTCCCATAGATAGATGTTTACATTGTACAAATTCAATAACAGTTCAACAAGTTAAATCAAATAAAGAGTTAGAAGGAAAAAATTAGGGTTACAGGCATAAAAAAGAAATTTATACTCATGATTCAGCAGGCAGCAGCAATTTACTCAGAATAGATCAAAGAAGGTAACATGGGCAAAACATCACCCATCACTACTATGGAGCAGCAAATTAAAGAGGAAATCCGGACTTTTGCAGCCCTCAAATACCTTCTGTTCTGGTTTTACAGCAGGTGCTGCTGCCTCACTCACTGATGGGAGGAACGGAACCATCCCAGGAGCCGTTTCCATTGAGCGATTCAGTTTTCTGTGCAATCGCACGGACACCGCTGCCCGGCAGCCACAAGGGCCAGGTTCCATTCCCAAACCACTGAAACACTTCAAAGGCAGAGTCGCTCTCCGTTCCACACAAACCTGGCACAGGAAGGCCACCTCTCGACAGACCGCGACAATGCCACCTGCAGCCCCTCCTGTGCCCGGCAGGCTCAGCCCTGCCCGCTCCTCCCTGCAGCGGCGCTGGGGCACTGCCGGGGTCAGGCGGGAGTGAGCTCAAGAAAACAGCCATCCTGTCACTCAAAACACCTGCGTTTGTTTCCAGATCTCACCACATTTAGAAATGCATGAACAGCTGCTAAAACTACTGCAGGGCAGACCACAACACAGGAAGCAAGGGAATGTTCATCAAATATTATCCTGAGCATCCTGAACTATTTGGGTTCTGAACCATCCACCTCCACTATCAAGCAGAGTGGGACATGCAGAGTTAAACAGACTTTGTTTAACTGGAGAAAAAAATTAAGAAAAGGAAAAGTAAAAACATAGAAGATTCACAGGAGCCAAGACTACTGCCCCAACAGAGCCTCTAGCAATTTTCCTGACCCTGTCCTCCTCCAGGTGCTCCTAATCCCATGTTCTTTCTGAGACCCTGGTCTGCTGGAACTGGTTCTGCTGCTGAGGATCTGGTCAGCTCTGCTGCTCTGCCAACCCTCCTTTCACATCAGTCCTGTGCAGCACAGTGGGACAGTGACATGGCAAATCCACTCAAGGATTTTGTCCCAAAGGAGCTTTGGCACCTTTTTTCTTTTCTCTGCAAACCCTGAACAGCAGAATTAGATTATGGTAGCTCCTTTGTCCCAAGGAAAACTAGACTGCTTGAGATTTTCCCAACTTGTTTATAACAGCTCTGTTCTTCCTGGTTTTAGGGGGAAAAACCCCTTGGAAGTTTAAGAAGCTGCCAGGAGGGACAGGTTTCACTGCCACAGTTTACCAGCCTATGTCAGCTATCGCTTTCTGAAACAGTCTCAGAGGGACTGGAAAGCTCTGAACTCAGATTCCTGGAGAAGCACAGATCTTTGTCCTCCTTTAGGTCCCCAGTCAGGCGTATGAGGAAATGTTAACAACACAAATAAAAGACTAGAGTGCCACAACATCAGCTCATATTCTCCAGACTGACACAGAACATTTTGTAAAACAAATATTTTAACGTTCTTTTCTTAATTGATGACAGTGCTGCAAAGCTTGCTAGACATTCCTTGCTAGACATCTGCAAGAGTGCTGCTGTGTGAGCCTGCTCCCCCATCAGAAATGGTCCCCAGAAAGAGTCTTCAGGCCATGACTTCCTTCCCTTGCTCCCTTGACAAACCAGGAGAGTTAGGAGCACAAGCCCTCTTGTACTCCCCCAGACAGCTCCATGCTGCTGTCCTCATGCCCATGCAGCACCTGTGAGTGAGGCAGAGGCTGCCAGCATGGGATGCAGAAGCCAGAATCCAAGCTGGCTGTGAAACCTGTTTGTCTTGTGGCATTTGATGTCACATCCTTTTTCTGAAACATTTTATCTTGCTACAAGGGGAAATGATGTGTGCAGTGGTGATGGGCCAGGAATGCTGTACTCAGACATTGCTGTTGAGGTAGGGCCAAGGACAGGCAGAACAAAATTCACCCTGTGCCTCCTCTTGTAAGCTTATCTCAAGTATGTGGTGGAGGCCAGATTTTGTGTGTATGTTGGTTGTGATTTATTGGTCACAGTATTGATTTTGAATTCAGGCACAGGGCTTATCTCTGATGCAGACACTCCAACCTCTCCACTGAAATGGGAAGCACCAGTTCCTTTAAAACCCCACAAGTTGGTCTAGCACAGCTTTTCTAGAGCCCCAGTTGTGGGCACCCTGGGCTTACTTTTACCAACAGTTTCCTCTGTCAGATGCCCCTCCCAGAAGCACTGTTGGGTACCAGGGTTTCCAGCAGGATCTATTGCTTTGGCTTCTCACCCAGAGGCACATCACCACAGCACAGATGGCAAAGAAATCCCTGCTTAAAATAAAGTTCTCAGCCTGATACAAGCTCTGCAATACTACATGCAGCTAACAGACTCTACACATCAAGTCCCCCAAAATATCCTACACAGCTTTTATTATTTGCACCTCCAAAACCTGGGCCAAGCTGTGACCATGAGCCACAGCTGAGCTGGAACCCAAACTAATCAGGCTCACCAAGTCTCCATTTGGAAAAAAACCTGCAACTACCACACCTGAATCTTTTATGCTCATTCTCTGGGGCTCTCCCTACTGGAAGGCTGCCTGTTAAAACCAGCCTTAGTGGGTTACACAAAGCAGCAGTTTGAGGTGATTGGGAAATTTTGTCTTGTGGGTTTGTTAAAAATAATTGCCTTTACCAGCTGTTTAATATTCTTAAGGATTTTTGTTTAATGACTTGTGGGATTTAGTGTTTGAAAAGTTGCTAGTTCAGTAACAAATTCATTTGTTGTCTTCCTACTTTAATCAAAATTGCAACTTCTGGGTTAGCCTGCTTGCTCTAATTTCCACTGTGACAGAACCTGGCATGATAATCTTTCCCCAGTATAGGTACCTGTAGATACTCCTCCCAAATTACATGCAATACTGAGTGCTGCCTCTCCCTCTTCACAAACCCTCTCTAGTCTTTTTTTCATGCTTTCCTCACATTGCTAGTCTAACTTTTGACCCTTACTCATCCTTCTTCTCTGACACATTCTGCAAATGCCTTCTTTACCATATGTCTGCTCTCACAATGCCAAGCCCCACCTCACCATGCCCTTAAAGATGAAGTCTTGGCTTATAACTATAGAACATAAATGTAAAAAGTACTCCTGGACAATACCAGTTCATACACAAGATTGGTGCTGGGCAACAGAGTTGTCACTGTCTAATTTACAAAAGCCTTTTATGTAACTGTGTTTGTCTTCATTTTTTTGCTGTGTTTGAACATAGGGTTTCATGTTGCAAGTTATACATAAGCCAACATGCATTGGACCTCCCTCTGAAGCAGAGATCAGTGCTTATTGACAGATAAAAACTCCAAGAAGATGGAGCTGAAGTTAAGATGCCTGATGCAATGACTTGGGGTAAAATCATTACAGGGCTGAATTGTAACCATTCTAAACATCAGATTTATAAACCTGGTAAAATCAGGGTAAATCACACTTGAAACAACTTCAAATATGTGAAAATATCTAGGGTATTGTTATAAGCCTTTTTTTTTCATATTGAAGGGCCTTACACACTGGCCTGAAGTAACACTAGCTAATAATAACGAGATTCTGATTTGGCACATGTGGTTGTTGAGGTCAAGTTAAGAGACCTGCACCTATTCCATGGAGTGATACTGAAGATTAGAGTTTTAGCATAGCTTTCTGAGAATTTGTTCTTAAAAGTGTAATAGGAGATGCTATGGCAGACCATGAGAACATGAAAAAATTCCACAAATGAAAAGGGGCTCATTGATGATGAGGGATTTAGTGCTTCTATGCCCAGTTAAAATTTTTAAAAAGAATTAATTTTTTATGTTTTCTTGATCTCACAAGAAAGGGTGTTCTTACAGTCATTCACAGAAAAATACAAGTTGCAAGAAGTTTTTACATTACTAATTTTTTAATTAGTTTCAAATTATTTGCATATTGAAATTCAATATTTTTTGGAATAAAAGTGCAATCCTGAGTCTATCAGATTTTCTGAAGAAAATCTCTGTAGCATTCATATGTGCCAGAGGAATATTTTTCATGTATTAAAGACCTCTCCAGCGGAGGAGATCTGGGTTGCTACCTCTTTCCTAAATCAAACAACATGGCAATAGGAATGTAGGTTTCTACATTCTTGGTGGGAGTCTTGGTTACTGATTATAAATAGTTTTAGGAGTTTTCTCCTTACTCTTCCTGTGAAGGCTCCCTAACACCCGAAAATTTGTATTCAACCAAAATCATGGATCAAATTTCTCTGGAATGTGCAAAGCTTTTCCTTTCACTTGAAACTTTCTACTGAAAAAAATATCCTATTGGGCACATGAATTATTAATCAAATTAGAGACAGCACTCATGTTCATTTTCAGCTTTGAGGACCATGGTTAATAACTGAAGAAACATCTTCAGTTAGAAAGAATTCATCTGTTTTATATCAGGATGCTTTACTGTAGAAAGTACTAAAGGATGAAGAAGAATTCTCCTCCTTATTCTCCTGTCCTTTTCAGTTATAGCTGATAAAAACAACAACAAAAAACCTGACTGAAATCAGTCCCTGGATCCTTCCTCATTCATTGAGCAGTTCTAGATTACCAATAACACCATAAGAACAAATACATGCTGGGAATCCCATAGGCCCATTTGATTCTAACTAGGTTTATGGAGTGTCAAGCAGATAAACTGCCCCTCTGGGATTCCAGTAATGTGTGCAGAAGAGATCTCATAACACCCAATACAGAAACCACTTGGCAAGAAGTGAAAAAAAAACCCCATCCTTTCTAAAGGACTGGTTTTCCATGTGTCAGGACCCTGATGGAAAAAATCTGTCAGGAAGCAGAAAAAAAAATGACCAGAAAGATTTTTGACAGGTAATTTTATACCAGAGGGGTTATAGGAGGCAAAAGCATAACCGAACTAAACTGATACTGCTGCATGCATTAAAACAAGTAATATTTGCAAAGTCACTAGATTTTAAGTCACAAAGTCCTATAATCAATGTATAAAAATAAATTCGAGTTACTTATTGTAGGAAGTCTGGTGAAATCAAAGCCAAGTGTTCAGAAGACTTAGCAAGAGAAGCGATGATTTCCCTAAGGTGATGTGTGCAGCTGAAGTGCAGTAACATCCAGGCTCAGGAGGTGGTGGTGGTGTGCTGCCCCCCAGAGACTGCACTGCTTCTCCTAACATCCATTTATTTTAGCACTGACAGCAAAATCTTGCGTCCTTGCTTTGCCCTTGGCCCAAACAGCTCTGATCCAGTCAGTTCTGAGCTTTTTATGTTTCAATGGGGAGGAAAAGGGATTATTCCTTTTGAGGGAAAGGAATGATCTTTTTTATTACTGCAGCTGAAATTTGATTCTAAAGACAATAGAGAGATGCAGTGTCCTCTGCTTTTTGTTATTCTATATTTGAAGGTGCCAATTTACCTGCAGTCATAACAAAAAAAAAATATATTTACTGTTTTCTCATACAGAATCACTATGCTACCCATACTTTTCCTGTTGGTGTTTAAAATAACAGCATGAGAGATTTGATGACACTTTATCTTATCTGTTTAGCAATCATCAAAACATACTGAGGTGAGGAAGGCTTCCCACTCATTCTTCCAAAGCTTCTCTTGCTGAGGTCTTGGTTGGTCCTGAAAGAGCAAAAAGTAAATGCTTTTTGCACAACTGCAGTGGCACCAAAAGATATGCAAAGTCGTGGATGTTTATGTAATATAGGAAATAGTTTTATCACTAAAAAAACAGGGCTAGGATGTAAAACCTCCAGGTTCAAACACTCACAGCTGACACACTGGCTCGGCCATTCCTGCCATTCTACATATATTTGTTTTTTCATTAGATCTCTCTAATCTCTGAGAAAATAAGTCTCAAGTATCTCTTCCTCTGTTTTATCTGTCTCATTCTCTTTATTTTGGTTCCCATTCCCTTTGTCTTTTTCAGAATTCTGAAAGGAATTCTTTCCAATTCTTGTCTTTTCTTCCTAGAACTCTCTTCTCATATTGCTGATTTCAACTGTACGTTTCACAGTCTAGAAGCCAAAGTCTATTCAAAATTAAGGAAGTGTGGAGTTAAGATGCCCACAGTATTTTTCAACTAGGTTTTACCACTTCAGCATCCTTTTTTCACCTCTACATCCACATTCCTCCCTTTTTCTCTCTGAGGTCTTTAAGGATAGATCTATTTTAGTAAAAACTCAAAAGTAGAAGAAAACTCTAGTAAAGAATATTTGGTGTAAGGCATTATAGTATCAAGGAATGAAAATTACTCATTTCTTTCATGTCCTTCACCTTCAAAATGGAAATTCAACACTTACAAGAGGCTGAGAGCTTGTCCTATTATCTGCTGCTGCAGAAAGCTCACATGCACCTTAAAGGCAGGAGAAGCGATCCAGAAAAGGCAAGGTTAGAGCCATGGGAGATGGATTATCAAGCAAACACACATTATCTGAGTAACAGCTAAGTCCTAAGGGTTTTTCCTGAAGCAAGTGGGAAATGAGATGCAGGATATGTAACCTGTGGCATGTACCTGGCTTCCCCTAGCTGCAAGATATTTATGACCCGTACAAATTCTTGAGGGGATATTTTCACAACATTGAAAGCAAAGATAAATAGTAGAGGTGTATCCCCAACCAGTTCATCAAATGAGCAGATTTGAGCTTGCAAGCCCTACTTGGAGTTCAGGATGTTTCTCACAGCTCTGTTAGCTGCTCTAACACAGCTCTGGTAATCTTCAAGGAAAACCACTATCCCTTGTCCAAAGGATTACAGGAAGAGCCCACAAAGATGCAAGGACAGGTGTAGTCTTGCATACTATCCCTATTCCAAGCCAAGGAACAGTTCTCAAGCCACTGATCCAGACCAGACCATCTCAGATGTAGGCCAATACAGAGCTCAGAGCCATTAACTCCCACTTCCAACTTTTTTCCTTAATTGCTGGATGAAAAGGTCTCACTGCCTGCTGTCCAACTAATTTAACAGAGTAGTTTAACAGATGCAAATAGCAGCTGTTAATTTCAGCAGATATAAGCTAGAATTAAAACAACAAGCACAATTTTTTTTAAGTGTGGTTTGTAATCACCAGCAAAAGGCAATAAAACCCCACTTTCAACAGAAGGAATTTTTATATTTAACAAATATTTTATTTAAGGGAGTGAGAGATACCACAGAATGTCTGCCCCTTTCCATCTTGAATTCACCAATCCTCGGTCAACATTTGAAAAAGATTACTACTTCATCAAAATCATTTGCAAAAATAGCCAGATGAGGGAAGTTTTGTCCTACACTTAACTCACTCAGCTGCCTCTGGCATTTCATGTATGAACAAGGATGTGTGCACTGTATGGGTGAACAAACCAGAGGCTTATGTGCATGCTTAGAAGCAAACTGCAGTGATAATCACACCGATTGCAAGCTCAAGAGAATGCAAAGGCTGCTGTGAGCAGAGCAGGAGCTCAGGTAGTGCTCAGAGCTGCTGTGCCAGCGCAGCCCAAGGCACAGGTGATGGGCAGGGGGCAGCGCACGGTGCAGCCCTGCAGGAGCGGTGCTCCGTGGGGGTAGGTGTCCCCTTTCAGTGGAGCAATCAAACCAGTCTGATTGTCACTGTCTGCTTTTGTCCAGCCCTGACCTACATATCGTGCTGAGGGACATCTTTGTCTCACTTCTCTTTGGTCACGGAGTTCATGGAGCTCAATGGGCTGCAGCCCACAGTCCATTAACGGGGGTGCTGGGCTCGGTCCCAGGCCACCCAGGAGCCCCTCTGCATGTTCTCACTGAATGGCTTCACTGGTGGCCCATTCAAATGCGATAATGTCAGAAAAAAGGCTTGAATGGAGGAGCCAATGTACACCATTGCTCAGGCGAAGTGACTGCAGCCTCCAACAAAGCCTCCCCTGTGGCGATGTTAAGCAGAGTTATCAATAGTGCTAAGGCAGAGCAAGAACTAATGCTCCAATCATGTCATCCACAGGTGGCACAGATGGAGCCACTTCAATACAGAAACCACAGGGCAACATTTCCTGGTAATTCTATCCTCTTTCCAGTGCTAACGTACAGAAAAATGTGCAGATGTCATGTGGATCTCTTGTAGTGTGTCAGACCCCCTTCAACCGAGCTCCAAAGGACTTTTTTGTTTCCTGTTCCTTTTACTATTCACACCAACTGTAGGCAATGTTAAATTCTCATTTTGTGGGAAGCAGAAAACTAGGGTTTTAACATACACATAAATAAATTCCCTTACTTTTTCTGAGCTGCAAGATTGGACCTTGTGAGCAAGAATGGAAACTGTTTCAGTATTCACAACAGTACAGGACACATTGTTACACCATTCCAATCATTCTTAGAGGGCACACTAAGTTATTTTGATTATGTAAAAAAAATTAAATTAAATCAAACCATAATTTGACTCACATCCACTATGAGCACAAATATATTTTCTTCTCAGCTGAGTACAATGTTCATCTCTAAAGTTTCAGAGACAAAACAGAACACAATAAAACCAGGGCTCCTAACAATTCTGAATGCAGCATCTATACAAAGTGAATTTGCAAAGCACATGTGAGGCAAAGGATTGCCACAGTTTCTGCTCTAATTAACAATTCATAACTTTGTGAATTTCTGTAAATGTGCAGCAGAAGGGACATAAACATCTCCATAAAACACATTACTTTGAACAAGACAGACGTCTTCCTTAAGTGTCTGCCTTGGGCCTAAAGACTTGCATTCATTTTCAAATCCTTCATAGGAGACAGAAGGGGAGAAAACAAAACCACTAAAGAAAATTCCTCTGCCTTGGGAAATTCCATCACTCAAAGAGTCTGATATAGGATTCATTCCAAAAGGGGTTCCCACAATTACAGGCAATCAGTCAGGACAGGCCACAGGTCATACATGCAGACCACTCACCAAAAAGCTTTGCTCAACTCTGAAACTAATCAAAAACCAAAGCCCAGGACCCTGAGTCACACAAAGACACAGAACACACCAGTGTTCTAGGTCTTTATTCTACAGTGAATTGGTGAAGTACAATTCCCAGATAATTTTAGGAAGATAATTAAGCACAGCACTACAAAGGTGAGAGGAAAACTTCCCTAGCAGTCCAACCTGGGTGAAAAAAAAAATCTCTTATTTGGACTTTGCCTCTTGTTTGAATCCCTTGGTTACCTGCAGGGGACATCTTCCACTCTAAAGAGACAGAAGAGAAAGTATGGGCCAGAAACACAAAGCAGGGAGTAGACAGTTCTACACAAGAAACAGATTCAACATTTCTCCACTCCAATGCAAAGCAAATCCACTATAATGACAAAATTGAGAAAAAATGCTGAGATTAATGAGATACAGGTAGGATATTCCCATTGGCATCATGTGGTCTGGTGCATAGATTTACCATCAGAAGATGGGTTATTGTCTGAGCTGCTGTAACTATTTTCAAAATCTATTATTCTGAATACAGAATTCTTTATATCAATACAATCACTGAACTAATATTTCATTTTGGTTCTATGTTTGACAATCTGGATATGATTTGGATTACTTCCTGATGTGTTCTTCACTTATGGATAAATAAGCTATTACAATCCCAGGCAGATAACATTAAAAATTGTGATACAGAGTGATAACATTTTTAAACAATCATTAAATCAGTCTGGGTGTGGGATATATGTTTACCAATTGAAAGCAGTAGGAAGGCCTGCTGAAGAAAAGGAGTTTTGCTTTGAATTCTTTAAATATATAGAGAAATTACCATAAGACACAAATGAGTCCTATATAGACATCTATCCATTTACATCAGGTCTTCGATGGCCCTTTGCACAAAACTTTATACATGTTTGCTTGCTTTTTCTAAGGATTCAAAAGACATAAGGAAATGGAAAAGATAGCCTGGTAAAATAAATGTTTTCCCTAGTACCTTACCGTTAGCTAATTGATAATAATTGTTTTCCACTTCACATCCAGCATACAGAGGTTCCAGGGAATTTAACAGAAATTTTGTCTAAGAAGATGTCTAACCTGCAGACTTCAAGAACACTTAAAGCAGTGTTCATCATCATTACACATTTTGTAATAACTTCCATTACAGTTGGAATTTCTTAGAGGTTTTCAGTCCAGATTTTTTTTGGTGTGTGTTTTGACCTTAAAAGCTGCTATACAATTTCAAAGGGATGTCATAAAAGATTCTTCCAGAATAACACAACAAGAAACCTTTTCAAACTAATTTTCCCCAAGGAAAACTACATCCACTTAGTGCAGAATCACCTGCTTTTCATTATTTCTGCCTTATTTTTCTCTCTATGTCTATGACCATGAAGGCTCAGCAGACCTCTGTGGAACTTTAAATCAGGAAAGAAACTCCTGCTGTTTTGTATGACTTAGTCTTCAATGCCTTTATAAATGTGTACAAAACCACAAACTGCAATAATTTCACAGCTGGCCTTCTCCTTCCATGTCTCCAATTCCACAGTTCTAAGAATTTCCCTTTCGTGTTGCTGTCCCTCATGGCCAGCAAACTGAGGAACCTGATGCCTCTCCCAGAGGAATGAGCAGGAGGTTTCAGCACTAGCTGGTACAATGGCTCTTTTAACACAATTTTTGGCCTTACTGTGTCTGCCAAAGTGTTTTACATGACGACATTCATTTTCTAAATTTTTAAAAAATCTTTCTCAATTTCACAATTAATGTCTCCTAGTTGCTTTTCAGAATGTTAGGATTTACAGTGCTGGTTTCTTCTGTTCAGCCAGGTCTTCTCACTACATTATGTTGTAACAGAACATATAGTGAGGACTGGAAGATTTTATGTGTATTGTCTCACCCCTACAAACATGCTTAATACTGTCTGTTTACACTTAAAGGAGTAATTCATTTAACTAAAGCAGGCTTTGGCCAGAATAATTTTTCTTACATTTTTTAATATATATTTTTATATATCCAACTATAAAGCAGAATCTGTTTCTTCAGTACTGGTTGGTATCTTGAGGAGATGAGAAAAAAAAATCAAGATTTAATTCTTTCTATTTTAATGAAAAAGAAAAGAATATTTGTGTTCAAAATATTACAGCTGCCTTACAAATAGCTTCATTCCTAATTGGAAGCAGTATCTTCAGTTCTCCATAGTGTGGCATTTATCTCTGTGTAATAAAAAATTCTGTGCCTTACAAATTCTATAATAGGCAGGTCAACCACTTAATATCACATCATTCATGTAAACATACACAGCACTTAAGCTTTACATAGATCTCACATGTTGTCACTTCAAAGGAGTCCAGAATAGAAGTAGTAAAAGAAATTAAGCAGTAAGAGAAAATGTGCTCTTTGTTTAATGGAAATGGGCTCCTTTTAAAAGACATGCTTTTAAAAACCGTCATATCACATTAAATAAGTTGCATTTTGGCTAGTTGAATTAAATGTTTTTACAATTGTATGATCATTTAAAAATTAGGCTCAAAGAGATTGCTCATAAGTTGAAAATGACAGCTAGTATCAGCAGTGAAACAACTCCATTAGAACAGTCACGATGACAGAGTTCAGTTCTGTTTTGCTGCACTTGCAGGTTGTCTGCATGTTGTAAGGATTCCATCAGCCCACCTGCTACAGAGCAAGAAAATAACCCCTGCCCCAGCATTTGACAATGCAATGCACAATGTACAGTGGTGTACAACAATTTCTGCATTCAATGGGAAACAAAAGAAAACAAAACAAACAACCCCCCGCTCCAACCATAAAACAATTGTATCCAGCTTGACAGTGCCTGGAGCACAGTTTTTTGGCCATCCAGGACACAAACATTCTGCAGACTGGGGGGAAGATGCAGTTTTCCCATCAGCACAGATCAGTTAAATCAGGGCTGAGCACATTCCTTAACATTCTGTAACACAAAGGCATGAACAATAACAACAACAAAAAAAAACCCTGTTGCAAAGAATGTCTATGAATAACTTGTAGGAAAAACATGTGTGGATTTCTATGATTGACAAATACTTAAGAAAATGAGCAGACTTTTAAAAGGTGACAGATCTCATGACTAGAGGGTTCTTCCATGTACTTAGTTAACTGCAAACTATTAGTATTTTCAGATTCTAATTCCAGTGCAAACTTGAAACAGAGAGAAGTATTTGACTCCAGCTACTATCCTGCAAGAACTCAATCTGGGAGTGAATAAGAATTCCTCTACCAATACTAGAAGCAAGCAAGCAAGGTCTGCCCTAGTTTAGTAAGCTGTTGACCCAGTTTCCAGACAGACAAGGGGAGAGAGCCTTTCACTGCCTCTATAATCTATCAACAGTTCACATAAAACCAGAGAGTGGGAGAATCCCACAGGGATCAAAATTCAGATGAGCATCTAGTAGCAGAGGTCTAAGCCCATAGAGAAGCCACCCCCATCTCTTTTCTCCCACTCACACACAAAAGACGCTCAAAATATTCTTCACTAGACAGGCCAAGAGACAACCAGTAAAGGAAAGGAAACACTATGGCTGGGGAATTCTTTTTGCAGTGTGATGCTCTTTTCTTTTTATTCCACTTCATCCTAAGGCATCCTGCAACTTCCATGCTACCTTCTGCTCCAGTGCGCAAAATTCACTCCATAATTTCCTCCCATAGTGTTCAGTGGAGCATTGGGGTTATTGATGATATTACCTTTTCCACCTTGTTGGATCTCCTTTTCTGCCACCTCATTCTCCATTCACACCAGACAGGAACACACATGTGCTCCCATCGCCTTTCTTCTTGCAGAGTGCAACAGTAGGCTCTGCTTTTAAGAAAAAGGAACTTGAATCAAACCTCTTTTTTTGTACTACAATATTTTGTCCTTGACAATATATGGCAGAGAAAGGAGAGAGACAAGGCTTCGAGTAACAACCAAAATAATGAGATACTGAGATCATGAAATCAAATAATGAAATCAAATCATTAAAGTCATGAAATCATAAAATTCTGAGCTGAAATAGTTTTCAAGAGATCATTTAGCTCAGCAGGGTACATTAATGAAGAAATCTCTCTGCTGACAATACTAGTGGTGGGCTGTTAATACTACCATTCCAGCCCTGCCCCTTCTCAACAGAGTATTTGGTCCTTCATAGTCACTTTTTCTCTTTCCCCCCTTTAAATCACACATAGTTTGTACTATCACTTAGCAAAGACCCAGACTAATTCATCTCTCAGAACATGCCACTGGCTTCAGACACACTTTCCCCCGTGGCGCATTTTGATTGGTTCTGGAGACACCTTTGCTCAAGGAATTTATTGTTCCTGCGAGTCACTTACTGAAGGGAAAGGTTAAGTGAAAGAGTAGACATTCTACTAAGCCCATTGAAATTGCATTTGCTGCATCCAACTGGATTTTTTTCAAGCAGTGCACTGGATTGCTCTGCAGCAAACAAGTGAAAATTCATAGGAGACCAAGGCAAAAGAAAGACTGTGGGCTTTGGTTACCACCATCAAATTGATGGGATTTAAAGAGCACCAGATAATTTACTGCCCTGAATTTGACTGCTTAGTACATTAGTTGTCCTTCATAGAAAAATGCAACCATTGTAATACAAATCTGTGCTGGAAATAAATGTGAAAATACAGCATCCAATAACAAAAAATAGCAAAAGTCATCCATCAGAATACCCAGGTCACACAAATTTTTTCAAGTGTTCTTTAGCTGAGCAGCAACACATGCACTGGCTGTTAAAATGAAACAGTTCTAAAAAGGAAAACCATGTGTCTAAGAGCAAAACAGATCAACACATACAGAGCTCTATCATGCATGTTTTATTTCTTCATTTTTTCCAATATGAAGTTGCCACATACTGTTGTTCTAAACTATAAATTACCAATATAAATCCTATATATGTGGATTTTTTTAGATGATAAATTAATCTACTGCACCCAGGAGTGGGATGTTCATAGAATAAATGACCCTTACTGCCAACAGTGGAGCTAATACAATAAAAAAAAAGCTGAGGATAGTATAAAGGATTTTATTTCTCTTCAGATACTGGGAATCCTGAGCTGCACAGCATCAGATGGGGATCCAATCAGTGCTCAGCATGCTGCACTGATCTCTACCCCATTTGGGGCTTTTAAGCTTTTATAGGATTTCCCTCAAACATTTCTATTCATTTCTACTGTCAAACAAAAAGACCATTCACAGCAGAACTTGTTGCCAGTTTCAGGTAGAGACATGGACATGCGGGTGGTGTGAGTGCCTGGGAGCTGCCTGCACACTCCATCATCAGCTCTCTGGCAATATTCATCCTGTGGCCAAGCTGCACATGCAGCTCTGAAAGCAAAGCAAAAAATGCACTGTATAAGCTGTTAAAGAAGTGCAGCAGAGGCCTGCAGCTCCTCAGGCAAACTCCCATAACTTGGTCAAGCATCACTAAACTTTTTATTTTTCTGCTCTATTAAAGAATTCTTCACAGCACTCAAAAAAACACAAAAAGAAAATAATTATCTATTATACACATTAAAACTTCTTGCACCAACCATAAAAATCAAATTTCTAAATAGGCTGATATGCAAAGAAAACCCTAAAATATGGCCATAATACTCTTTGTGCAAATATATTAGATTACTTCCTATCAGTTTAAAAAGAATTGACATATCTGTAGACCACAGGATATCTATAAAATAGCAGGCAGTACTGTGAGTATTTAGGATTAAATTTATAATTAATGTATAAAGCATTATAAAAGTTATGAAAAAAAGTAAATGGCACAAAACCCTATTCCTGGCTTAGGTTTCCTTGCTCACTATTTTAGATATTAAATACACGTACCTAGCATAGTTTTCCAAGCAAATGAGACTGATACAGCTATGCCAGTTGTTTGTCCATCAGTCCTTTCACTCTAAAATGTCCTTTATTGTTTAATTACATCAGACAAGACAGCCAGGGGTTTCAGAGAAAGCACTTTTCTACAGCAAGTGAGAATTTGTGGGCAGGAGGTAACAGCCTGCATTGTTGTTCCCTTTGAGGGAGTTAGAGGAGACCTGAGGGCTGAGGCTAATGTCATTCTTGCTCCTCTTCCACTAACTACAACACTTTCTACTTCTTTCCTTTAAAGCATCAGGATTGCTTCTGCTGCCCAGTCCTGGCTGGAGGGTTTTAACCTTAAGGTCAGGGAAGTAGCTTCCCACTCACTTTGAAATAGCTCCTTCCGAGGAAGGGATGCCAAATCTCAAAACTGGTGATGTTGAAAAATTTTCTAAATTATTATCACCAACCAGAATGTGATTGCTAACATTCTGACTGTATGTTTCCAAAGTTAAAACTGAAGATACCTGATACTAGGTATTGGGACATAGCCCTTGCTGTGATAGCCTTCTTCATAACATAATATAAAATGTGAGTGGGATATGGTCAGTCCTCTGTAACAAAAAAATGTCTTGTATTATAAAGTAAAATAATAAAGTAGCCCACACCCTGAATCCTACATAGCAGGGAAAAAAGATTATTCTATACAATTTCAAACAATACTGAGTTATTTATATCCCAAAGGGGAAAAAACCAACCACCACCACCAACAGACCAATCAACCAACCAGAAACCCACAAAGAATGAGCATTATTACTATTATTATTATAAAATGAGAAACAATGAGCTTTCCCAAGTTTGTGTGTGAAATTTTCATGATAGAACCCCATTCAGATGAAGCCGGATTAAAAATGTTCATTTGTAGGCAAGCTGGAGTTGGCTGACTACTGCCTAATCATTAGGAATATTTATATGCATCCCAAAGTATTTAAAATGCAAATACTGGAATAATTTAAAAAAACAAAAACAAAAACATTTAATCCCAAAAGGCTTTCCTTTGGTTTCTATTTAGAGATATAATGAATACTCCAGTTATACAAAGAGCAAGACCATCTAATCAGAGAATTAAAGACCCTGGCCAAAGATGGGAATTTAGTAAATGTTGTACAACTAATAACATATTTTATCATGTGATCTCACAACTTTTTCCATAGGTGCTGAGTTTTGGCCTGTTTGTCACAAGTGAATTTTGGAGACAGAAACTATACACTCACAAAACTGATTCGTGATTTGATTCTTGCTATTAAAATAGTAAAAAGCTTGAAAAGGTCAGCTAGTGTTTACATACCATGCACAGATTTTGCCTTACTGCAGTTATTCTTGTTCTTCAATCCAATGATCATTCCAATAAAACAATCCTTTGAATAACTAAAAACTAGATCCTGCTTCATAGTTTTAAACACAAAATAACTTATTTATTGTGTTGGGCTCAAAATACATTCCATGTAACATAACTGCCTATTTTTGTTAGTTCTAGGGTTCCCCACAACCAAATAGTCTGATAAATCAATGTCAAACGCAAACTTCATGGCTTCCCCTCAAGGCAGTGCTATTTTACAAGTGGGGACAGATGAGTGCAGGGATTAGGAGCCAAACTCTCAGTAGTACCTAGGAACCAAGCAGCAAAGCTTTGCCTAATATTGAGGCAAGAGCAAACACACAGAGTCATTGCCAGCAGCTGGCTATGCCATCTCTGACTCACACACAGATCCATTTCTGGACAAGCACTGAAGCTGTGTATGCCCACCTGCAGGGAGTGTCCTCAGCACCAAAGCTCAGGGGTTTGCACTTTCAGGAATTTTGCAACTTGTTGAAGTTGTTGCCTATGTTATCATTAATGTTTTCTGGAAGCACTTCAGTGTGTGGTCCCCACCACCATGTGGGAATATTGAATAATTTTGCCACTAGACAGCACCCAATGCCTTCTGCTGGCTGCCTCCAGCTCAGAAAACCTGGCAAGAGATATAAGAAACAAGCCATGTGGGATTAGGCAGAAAATAAACAAAAAATCAAACAAACCCCACACGTTTCAGGGACTGGGCTTGCCCTAAATTTCCCATTTCTAGGGTACCACCAGTACTCAGGCCACTTAGCAGGGCAGCAGCCACACTGAGAACAGATTGAGCTGCTCAGCTGGTTGAGGCTTGAAAAACAGGCTGAAAAGAGGCCTGAAAAGGGATCTTCAGCTTTGATCCCCCAAGGTTTTGTGCATGTGCCCTTCCCTACCTCTCATTTTATAAGAAAGGCTGGAAATTATTGGGTTGGTTAAAACAAAGTCAGGGATCAAAAGAACATTGAATTGACTCAGCCTTCAGGAAGTTGTAGATGGTTTAGGAATCAAGAAATTTGTAATAACATAAGTAAGCATAAGAACATCAGCGTAGTGTTAGCTACAGAAAACTAGAATTCGGTATTTTACCAATGCTGAACAGTGTTGAAGGACAGCGCAGTGTTAATTTAAGGCAAGAGGTAAATTGTTACAATTTTTCATTACTGTGAGATAATACAAAATTTCTAGTGATAACACTTTAGAGTTTATCAGTTACAGTAGACTTTGTAGTTTTGAGAAACTCCAAGCAACTTTGTCTGTTGAAAAACTGAAAAATTGTGCCTTCAGAAGTCTTACCCATGGCAGGTATCCTAAAATATTGAGGATTTAAATGTGTTTAAACACCCCTGATTTAATCCTAAACTTGCTCCCCCCTCTCCCCAAAAAGGTGGGGAAAATCAATGCACTTTTCTAGGGTTTGGGGGGATGTTTTTTTAAAGACACACTGATAGAGTTTGATAGCTGGACTAATACTTCAGATACTTTAGAAATCAGTGTAAATATAGCCAAACATAACAACACACGCAGACACACCTGAGGATGAGGCAACTGGTTACTTGAGGAATAAAAGGCAGGCAGATCTCAAATTCCTACCCCAGAAAATGCTACAAATCAATCTTTTTCTCCCTTTTCTCCAATTCCCTTTTGGTTTTGAGTTGAGGAGGAATATTGGACACACTTTGCCTCTGCAGCAGAGCTGGCTCTCTGTGTCCATTCAGTGTTTCCTCCAGTTTGTTTCCACCCCAAGGTGCAGAGCCCTGGGAATACATGTTAAATCAAGGCTGCTATGTCCTCAGCAGGACTGTAAGAAATTATTCATTCCACATAAAAGCCTGGCAAGCAAATGCAGATGTGCCACATACAGTACTTCCAAGGTCAACAACATGGTCTGTAGAAGGTAGATTCTGATATTTTAGCCATGTTTTGGCATAATCATCTGAACTTGAAGTCATACGTTGAACTGAATGCAGAATTTCTTTGACTTTTCCTTCACTCTGAAGGAAATAAGGGTAAGAATCATATACTGTAATTCTCTTTTTTTTTTTTTTGAAGGGTAGTGTTGGTAGTGTGATATACAAAGCCAACCAATTTCCATCCACCTCCCAGGGCCACACACTGAGATGTGCTAAATAAGAGATCTTACCATGGAAATAAGCCTCCTCAATTTATAAATAGCAGGATGTAGTCACCTTCAGGGTTAAGCTAACAAAGAGAAGTAACAATCACTGCTACATTTCTGAACTTTAAGTCGTGAAATGTTATGGCAGAAGAATGAGAAAGAAAAATCTGAGGACGTGACTTAAACTTCTTTTAAAAGTAAATAGTGTTTCAAGAGAAACCTCAAAGTGCCCTCTCCTGGCACCTGGCACTAACTGTGGGCTCTGAAACATCCTTAACCTGCAGCACTTACTATCTGGTTAAAAGGAAGTTCTTTTGACACACATTTTTTGTTAAGAAATTGTCTTTATTAGCTATAGAGCAAGGGTAAGAAACTGTTTGCATAATCTTATAGAATAAGAAACATTGAAGTGATCTGTTAAAAATTACTTTGAAGTGTAATTAAACTGTTCATACTGTTTAGCTTTTTTCCAAAAAAGGCATGTGCTTAAGATTCATTTAATTGTATTATTAGTATCAGATAATATTAATGTTATTAACCTGCAACAGGATTGACGTAAATTTGCACTGCTTTAATTACTGCTGATTATTATTGACACTCCTTTTTATAGATTCACCCTAGGAAGCACAACATTTTTGGTTTTAGTTAACCAAGCACAAAAAGTAAGTCAAAATTGCGTTAGAAAAATAAACCTGAACCCTCTTTTTATTTCTGGGTTTGGTGTTGCAGGTTAAAACATTCATTGCATTGTCCCACCTTTCCTTAACACTTTCGTCAGTGTAAGAGATGTATTTCATTTTGTTTAATTACATATTTTGTTTCTATGGCAACTAGACAGAATCTAATCCATTTCTGTTCCTTGCTAAGCCTTTACATAGTGATTTTCTTTCACAGTATAGTAGCAAAAGATAATCCTCCTTTAGAACTCTGAGTACTGTTCTTTCCAAATATCCCTTAATTAGTATGCATTAGGATTAAAACCAGTTGTAGTTGTGCTATAACTAAGAGAAACTGTGAAAAAAAACTAACAGGATCCAAACAGAAAATTCGAAACTACCATCAAGTAGCTTCAGCATAAATTTACTGCCACCTGCAGGCAGGCTTTCACCGTCATGGATCTCCAGGGGGAGGAAGGAAAGCAAATTTGGTGTTCCAAATCTGGCCAATTGATTCAGATTTATTTTACTTACAGGAAAAGAAGAATCCACTAATGTTGCCCTGTTTAATGAAATAATGCCTATTATTTTAATTTCTGTTGTCCTATTCCAGCTTGCTTTTATTTGTGAAGACAGTGGTGATGTCTGAAGATATTCCTTCTGTAATAAAGGACACAAATTCTACTGCTGCTAAACACCTCTTCAACAGTGGGCTTTCTATATTCTTCTATTTTTCAAAGAAATTACTATGTTCTAAAATTTAAGCCAGATTTTTAAAAAATCTAGCAAGTCAAATCTTACAAAAAACACCATGTCTGTGGTTAAAATACCTGTTCTAGGAAAATTTGGACATTACTGCCTTACTAAAATGGCCTGAGTCCTTCATTCATATTCTTTCATACAGAGAAACAAACTGAAAGAGTAACATTGACACTTGTGAAGCTGACAAATACCAAATATAAAGTTTACCTACAAGGCCTTTTTTTGAACCCATTACCATCTGAAACAATTCTAACTTACAAAATCATACAGTATTTTCTCCTATCAGAAAGTGATGCTGTCTCAGTCAGTGCCTAGGGTAACTAGGGCTAAATTAATCTAGCCCTAGACTAGGGCTAGTGAATCTGTCAGATTATTGTCAGCCTTCAGACCTTCATGCAACATCTGGGAAAGTTAAATTTCTAGAAGTGAGGTCTGCAGGGCTGCCAGTACACTGAAATAAGTCAGCTCAAAACATCAATTTTCAGCTTTTCCCAGAAAAAAAAACAGTAATGAGTCTTAAATGGTAGAAGTCACATCTGATCCATCAGGACCATTTTCCATGCAGAGAAACAAAAGCATACATAATGCCACACAACTACATTTCTGTAGTTGTTCTGTAAATTCTGTAGCTCTGTAAATTCTGTAGTTGTTCTGTAAATTACAACTAGCTTTTCCAGGAAATGTCAAGTTTACTGAATATATGCTGTGCTTTTGCTTCAATTATAGACTGCAAATTCCATTCCAGAGGTAATATACTGTCTACCTGGTCTAAATTCCAGTGCTCTGCCTGGGAATAGCATATTTAAGAACTTTCTTAGGAATGAGGAAGTCCTCAGAATAGAGCTTACTTTGCCACATGTAAAAGGCTGTGTGGACAGGGCTGTCATCTGTCAATCTCTCATCATAGATTTATAGAAAGGTTTGGGTTGAAAGGGACCTCAAAGATCATCCAAGTTTCATCCCCTCTGCCATGGGCAGGGGCACCTTCCACTAGACCAGGTTGCTCAAAGCCTCATATGGATTAAAGCCCTGAAGACTTTAGCTATTTATATGCAAAGTCTATTGGACATGTGATTTCTTTCTCCTTACCTCTCTCCCTTGTCCTCTAAAAAATGGGTGAGGGAGGGGGAAAGGCTGTTCTTTCCCAGGAAACATTGAAGAATAATATAATAATTGAAGAATCTCTCCATGAGACAGAAAGCTGTAAGCACATCTCTCTTTTGATAAAAGTCAAAACCTATTTTTTTCTTTCTACTTAAAAGAACAAAACTGAACAAAACCTCACACAGAACAAATTGAACCTACTGTTGGAAGACAGCATAGGTTTCAAAATGAGTGAAAATTTCAGTACTTCATCATCTCTTACCACTTGATGGGGGTGGTGAGCTACTTACACAGGCCTTGGCTTACAAATAGAGTAAGATGTTCACAAAGTATAAATAGCCCATTTTTATAATTTAAAAACAAACACACTATGATAAAGTGCCAAAATTAAAAGGATTTGGAAAGTTTAAGACCTGCTTATTATGAAATACCTGCTTATTATGAAATACCTAAGCTAAACTCCACATAATACTTAAAGAGTAAGTATTGTCAGGTTAAACTGCATTCCAACTAAATATATCAGATACTTCATTGTGGGAAAAATGAGCAGATCAATTTGCTCTGTGTGTTTGGCAAAAACCAAACTGCATCTCCTCTGAAACATAACTACTGATAGAGAAGCCTTTTCTATACACGTACAGAAAGTTATTTTTGTCACTCAGTGCCTCTTGTTCTTCACTTACTCAATTTTTCACATATTACAGAATTCCTTTTGGCATTTCACAGATCTAAATCCAATTTGTAGGTTAAAACAATGCTACCAAAGCTTGAAAAGTTTTAATGCAGTAGTGTAAAAGATAAAACAGCTGGACAAGAGGTTAACAATGTCTCTACTTCAAAGGACTTAAATCTGTGGAAGACCTCTCTTACATTTTACGTTGGATCAAGCAAAACATTAACTGTTCAAAGATTAAAAAGATACAAAGCATGTATACCAAATATGATTCACCTAAGCATGAAATAATTAACCAGTTATAAACAAAAACCAACCTCACAGCTCTCCCATCACATACACAGAAATGGTGACATGTCAAAAAGGAAAGGCACAGCTCAGTTTCCTGTACTTCTAGTAATGGAATGAGTAGGTCCCAGCTGTCTGACCCCTAATTCACACTGCTGTGATTATTACCTCTCATGTTGATATGAATTATGCTTATTCTGAATTAAGAAACCACACTCATGAAGTGTCAGTCCAAACTGCAAGGCTCTATCAAGGAAAGTGTTGCTTTGTAGAAGAGAAGAAGCTATAGGAATAATCAATTGCAGCTAGAGAGATACAAAAACCAGAAGAGGTAAATGGAAAGGGGTGAATCACAAAACCATTTAGAGTACCCAGCATGGCCTAAATATAAATGATTTCAAGCATGTCAACATTTATGAGATTCTTAGCAGTGCTCATGTTTGATTTATAAGTGTCACAGAATAAAGCTTCCATAAAATATTTTCTAAAAGTTTGTAAAAACAAACCAAATGTATACATACAAACTCTCAAAAATCCAAAGAAAAAGGTGCAAGTCAAAAGTTTTTTTAAAAAGCCTTAGGCCTTCTGATTATTTAAAAATATTTCCCTTTGCCATTTGGTAGATCAACAATTCCAACAAGACTAGAAAATCAAAGAGCAAAACAACAGAAAAGATGTCCACTACCACAGATCATTTATTTATATACTAAGTTAAAAAATGCAAATATTTAATTACAAAAAGTTTATCAAACAACTGTATACATACAGTTCATATTGTTAAAAGCCAACATGTCAGTTGATACTTTATGTACATTTGATTTATAATGTCATACAATTGTAGAAAAGCATCACTCAGCAGAAACTGATTTGGCATTTGGAAGTACTTACCACCCTGCACTAGAAGAGACGATTAATTTATATGTTACAATAAAAATATTTATTTGCTGTGATCATTTAAAGCAAATGGATGCTTTATGTTCTCTAAGAAGAATCATCATAAGTGGAGATTAAAGTGCACATAACCAATGTTAACAATTCTTCAACAATCCCATCTATCATTCTAGTTGCTCGAAGCACATCACAGTAACATCAAGGATTTAGGACTTTTCTCTGTGGCTAAAAGAGCAAGACTTGAAAAGACACTCAGTTTCCTAAGCTGCATGAAATACTTGTGGTGTACAGTAAGATGAAATGGGGTACAGAAATTTTGAAAATAGTCTTTGGTGGAAAACTCAGTGTGAAGTCTCCCAGATACATGACTTCTGGGGAAATATTTTCCTTTCCTAACAAAAATTCATCATATTTCATACAACTGTGGACCAAACATGCAGGCCATGCAACAGCATTTATGTAACCATCCCCCCAGTCGTTCTTTGTGGGCTACATATAACACAGGTTGGAGCAACACTGTCCACCTTATGCATAAATTTTGCTGGCAATCAAGAAAAAACATCACCAATGATTTGTCTGCTATAGAATAGGGTCCTACACTAGAAAAGTGCTCTTCAAAAACATAGTTCAAAATATTGGCTTTGTTTCATT
Source organism: Molothrus ater (assembly GCF_012460135.2). Classification (NCBI taxonomy): domain Eukaryota; kingdom Metazoa; phylum Chordata; class Aves; order Passeriformes; family Icteridae; genus Molothrus; species Molothrus ater. The sequence continues at coordinate 37,828,383 of NC_050483.2, read as the reverse complement.
ACAAGCAATATAGTAAACCTTACAAAATATAACACAGTCGGTACTAGCAAAGCTGTTGAGGACAATAATTTAAATAAATCAGTACACTTTGGATAAAAGGATGCTTATGCATTTTACAATCTATTCAAAAGCAACAGCTGAGCAGGCTAAATTTACATCCACAACAGAAGCATGAGACAGTCACTGAAAATAAAGTGAGTTGCTGGTAATTACAGTTATAATTTTTTTCACACCAACTGGTCACCAATGGAAAAATAATTTTTTCTAAATTACAAATATGTTAAGTTTTGAAGAGTTATACTTGAAGAGCATACTTCACATCTTAGGCACTGGACCCAATTTAGAGGCAAAATATCTGTTAACAGGATTCACCCTCCTCAGGTTTCTGAAGGCCGTCCATATGAAGCTTACATACAGCACGACCAATACACATTAGATACTGCTGTAAATAGATAAAGGAATACAAAACACCATTAAATACAATTTTCACCCCATGGCACATCACGCATGGCAATACCACTTGTTTCACATCCGGTGAGCAACGGTCAGTTGTGGTTATGCTTTATTGAATATTTTCCTTTCTGTAGCTGAGAAATATACAGCTTAGACTTGCTTCCATCCGGTCTTTTAAACCAAACTTCATCATGGTTAATTGTTGTAATTATGGCACTACAGAAAATGAGGGAAGAAGGGTCAGGGGAAGAAAAATAGGAAGAATTTAGAAAGCTTATAAGCTAAAAATAACCTCAAAACTGCAGCTGTATTTCCACACAGTAAATGAAAATATGCATTAATTGTAAATGCTAGGCCCAAAAGATAGTGGCACCACTCTAAGGAAAGTTTTAACGTAATTCCTTGGGAACTGCATGTGTCTTTAGTGAAGGTAGCTAATGTTTCAGCCACCTATTTTATTCTCTTACAAGAAAACCCTAACAGGTACAAATACTTTAACTGTTTATAAGAACAACAGTCACACAGAGAAAACATAACAATAAACTACCCATAGTAAAAAAAAAAACCAAGAAAAGCCTTGAAATTACATTGAATATGAAGTATTTGAAAAAATGTTGGACAACTTGAAGCCAAGATTTAAAGCACAAAATGTATTAAACTCTTACTCATTATGCCAAGATCACAAGAAATAAACTGAAAGCTGACTTATCGATTCCCTGTTAAATAAGCCCTGGTTTTATGCTCCTTGTGGTAACCTTTAACACAAATAGTGAACAAAACTCCCTCCTCATACACACAGAAAATTAAAATTTCAAGTACATTGATGGGGAGAACAGAAAGCACAAAACCAATGATCAAAACAGTTAACAGAACAAAAATCTATTGCATACTGAGTGTGACAACTCCCTCAAGTCTTAGAAATTGTGGGGGTCTTGAAAGTCCAGGAAAGCTCCACTGCATGACTGCCCTGTTAAGCATCAGCTTTTAGCTTTTGTCAGACACTGGATACTAAGATCTTTACTTGGCCCAGTACAACTGCTGTATTCTGCTATATTAATCCAGAGGTTTTTTTTAATTTCAGACACAATCTGTAGTTTACTAAAATACCTTCCTGTTTCAGCCCTGAAGAAACACCAAAATCACCAAAATTTGTTTCTCTACACCATACATAAGGAAGAAAAGAAACTGCCAGTTCTACAGTAAACTACTGACCTATAAATTTAAAGTCAATTTTCCTGAGTACATATGCATATTTAATTAACACCAGGCTTAGACTTACTTGCCCCATTCAGGAAAAGGTAAGATATATCTTTTATTTTAAATACACTCTGAATTTTAGAATTTCCAAATATTATCCATACAGAGAAAACACATTTATAGATCTTAAACATTCAACCAAATTTGCACTCTAATATTTAGACTGTTCCAAGGCAGAATCTTTCTTAAGAGAAGAAAATCCCATTAAAAAGTTCCTCTCTTCTTTCAGAGCACTAATCAATGGAAAACAAAGCTCATCTTCAACAGCATGAAGTGTTTTTCCATAATTAAGTATTTTTGGGTCAAATTCTCAAAGCAACAAACTCCCAAGATACTAGGAAAAAAATTACTCCAAGGCTATCAGAAACTAGTAACAGCTTAAATTGTTAAGAGAGATCCTAACTTGACAACCCTTCAATCAATTCCAACCTTTACTATCTTCTTTCACAAATCAGCACTCATCTCAATACTGGTCTTCCAAGCTGAACTAGTAAATGTCATTGAGGTGGCAGTATTTCCACATAGGCCTTACTCTTCAATGCCATCATCCTAGTTATTGCTTAACATGAATGTACAGAGCTGCATAAGCTGAATAATCTTTACCTTGTAGGACATTCATCTTTCTTATCAATGCATATCGTCTGCCCTCGTCCATACCATTCGCCATCATAATACAGTCTTCCTTCTTCAGATCTAGCACTATGGAGATGCTTTTCTAATTTGACAGGTGCTAAATTAAGTAATAAAAGTGATTTAATATTAACTTCACAGAAATCAGTTAGGCAGTTAAATACACTTTCATCAAGTTATTTACATAGAAGAGACATTTTTTTCCAACAGTAGTCTGTCTTTTAATAATTGAATTGGAAAATTGGAAGCAATATACCTTTTTATTTCCAGTCAGATTATTAAAAGTTATATTTTCATTTTCAAATAGAAGCCATCACCTACGTGCCTATTGTCCCTTCTCCTCCTCACCTTCAAATATGTGACTTTACTTTGTAAGAACATGCTTCTCCCTTCAGTGCCAAATAAGCAAATATGAATACCACTCCTTTCCCACAGCTCTGCCTTTTCAGAGTTGTAGCTTGCAGTCAATTTGAGCATCCTTTGAAAGGCACCTGAAAGGTGCTGATGCTCTCAGCTTTCTGCTTAATCTTGTGCAAACACTGGCACAGCTTGCTAATATGAATTGCTGTAAATCACCATTAGAAGTCTGAATTTCTTTTATAATTTTCTAGAATTTTTGTCACCAGAAGCAACAGCAATCAAGCTACAGGTATCAGCACCTGAGAGAGGAGAAAGACAAAAGCCACATCTTCCAGCTACTTCACCCCATCCTCCATCACTACACCAGTACTATAACAAATACAATCTGCCTGGATGCAGTTTGCATCATTGGACAGAGCAAGTTCTGTCTTGTGAAACTAGACCATATTTACTTACGTTCTGGCTTTACCCTGTGTGGTCCCAGTGTAGCCATTGCCTTGAAACACAAAAGAAAATTAAAGTTAGTCAGCAGGCAGGGTTATTTTGTCTTAACTGCCAGCTTTAGTTGTGCAGTAACATGCAGTGGTATTTGCTTTTATATGCAAGTGTATACTTGCATTTACACGCAAAAAATACAATGAGAATTCTAAAATAAAAATGTGTTCAATGGTGACTGGGTAGCTACATAAAAAAGCATTTTGAAGATGAAAAAAAAAATCACCTTCTTTATTAAGTTTTGATTTCAATAACTCAAGCTTTTCTAAATTGAATCCTCAAAATTGCTCTTATGCAATTCTGTCAAGAAAACACAAAATTACATTAACTCATTCTGAAAAACAAAATGCTATATGAACAACCTAATCTTTTAATTTATATGTTATAAGCTCACAAATATTACTTCATGTAAACTCCAGACCACACATAACCTTGGGAAAAAAATAAGCACTGAAGAGGTTTTGGGGGTTCATTTGTTCGCTTTTTTGGGATTTTAAAAATTATTTCCAGAAAAGGCAAAGCCCTAGTTTTGGGGGGAGAGCCTAGATCCTGGGTTTGTTGCTACTGTTTAAAATTATGTAAAACTACAGAAAAAGGCTCTAGGGAAAGATATTTTGTGTCTGTTCCTCTGATGTGACAGAAAGAGAAAAGTCAGACAAGTTCTCATATAAAGGTCACATTTAACTTCTTGTTCAGAAAAGAGGTACAGGGAAAAAAACAGGATAGAAACTGACTCAGCCAACTGCCCACCAAGTTTCTGAATTCACCTAAGTGGATTGCTATTCCATAAACTCGGGTATTAGGGGAAGCTTTCTGACTGCAGGTGCAAGGCAAGGATAGCATTTCATTGCAGCAAGATCCCTCAACAGTCTTACAATCTTAAAAAGGCATTATGCAATTAAAAGCTGGATTTATTTTTTTCAAATGTATCAATTGACTAAACAAATTTCTTTTCCTCTAAACCATGACTCTCTCATAATCTGAGAAAAACACAGCTCCCCATTTTTATGTAAAAAAAGTGTAAGTAAAAAAAAAGTATAAGTAAAGCACATTTTTTCATGGAAAATTATGGACTCCCCATTTCAAAGATATCCTCTTGCACCCCTTTAATGGATTCCTCTCCATGATTTGGGTAGAATCAGAAGAAATAGCAATAACACAGCTTGAAGTGAAAGGATTAACTGACTACTGAAGAAATAAAAATCTATTTAGTGTTTTGATCATGTAAGAAATCCAGGTACACATTTTTAAATAGCAAAAGGACTAGACATGAACCCAACTAAATCCACAGGCACTGGCATTCATCCTTTCATCTTACCTTCCTTATTGTTGTCCAGTCTTCAAGTATATCAAGGTCTTGTAACATATAAACTATATAAGGGCGTGGAAATGTTAGGGAAAACTCTTTTAAACAGAAATAATAAAAATACTCTAATGTTTGTAGAAAGGTATTAATAGGTCTGTTCTGCAGATCGTTCACAAAAAGCATACCAACACGAAGTAAAAGCTCAGTGCAAACACATCCATCTTTCAATTATGCAACCTAGAAGTTCACTTTTAAGAATTATTAAAAGAGGTAATAATAGTATGTAGATACTCAGGGTACTGGAGTTCAACATAAGGATAGGATAAACAGCTGAGACACAACCATTCCATTCCTAACAGTTCAAAAATTATTCTATTTGCAATAATTCAAATTACAATAAAAATTGATTGCAATTTCAATGTGCCACTGCAAAACAGCACCTACACTAGTATCAGCTTAAATAAAATAATTATTTTTACAGTATTCCGCAACATGACTCTTCAAGAGAAAAGTATGGTCAGCCCCACATAGCTGAATATCAAATATTTTAAAAAGAGGAGGCAGAAAGGCAAAGCTCCCTTCCTTAAACTATAATTGCAAAGTAAAAAATGTGTATTAGAACAAATGAACTTCAGAACAAAATTCCATATAGTACAGCTATTCCATTACAATGGTCTTCACTTTCTACTTTGTTTCTACCCATTTCATCCCTGAAAAATAAGCTTAGCAAAAGGTGCAATGGATGTTTAAAAAAATAATCTCATAAAATGGAGAACAAGGTTAAACTTAAAATTACCTTTGAAATTTTAGAAATCTTTTAACTACTTTCATTTTTTTTTCTCTAAATAGCAAAAAATTAAAAATGAGAAGCTGGGTAAAATTTCTAGTATTTGCTTTGCACTTATCTGACAAGCTCACAACTATTTCTAAACTACAATCAAAAATAACAAATTCATTTACTTTAAAACTGAAAGGATTTTTCACTTTAGAAACAGCCTGAAATTGCTGAGATTTTATACCTAATACTAATATATAATCGATTCTGCTTTTGCCTTGTAACTATTTTTCTTTAGAGTTAGAAAAATCAACTTTTAGAAACATTTTCTATTTAAAACTAGTAGCTAGGTAAGAGAATCTTAATTTCAATTTTCATGATGGGAGGATGTGTCAACATGGCTTCTCTAATCTGAATAAGAACAACGTCTGCCATGCAAAAATCACTTTTGATAATGCATTATCCCTTCAACTTGATTTAATGACATATGTAATAAAATTAGCTATAAAACTGCAAACACTACTAGAAAGAACAAAGATTTCAGTAAAAGGATATCTGATACAACAACAGGTTTCTTCTTATCTGGGCTAAATGGATCCTTCCTTTTCTTCCTGGACTGGAGCTCATCATTCCATAATTCTGAAAAGATATAATAAGAACATGCTACGAATCAGAAACATTTACATGTTTAGCTCTTTTTATAGCAGAAAATATTGTCCAAAACCAAAAAATAACATTTTCAGGAGATGCTGTTTCTGAACAGACTAAAGGTGTTTTTTCAAGATTCAAAGAATTACAAGATTATGTAGACACACATTAATACTCTCAAAACACACAAGGGATGCTGACAACTACTGAACCAAAACTGAAGTTTAAATTCAATCCCCTGCCCAAAGTCTACAGTTGAACAGCATTCAACCAGACAATCTAAAACTCATCAGACATACCATGTGTACAGTCAACTAATCAGTAACCAGCAGAAGATTAAAAACAAATAATAAAAAAGCAAACTGAATTTCCAGCCACCTGAGGTAATGTCAATGCTATGTCTGTCTTCTTCAAGTCTTCTAATCTTCTCTTCTAGTTCACTTTGTACAGTATCATATAAGAGAAGCTTCTCACTCTATAAAAGCAAGGTTACAGATTTTTACATTAGTGAGTTCAATGATCTAAATACTGACAATTTAAGGCATCAGTGGAAGCAACATAAGAATAGCTTTTTCAGAAGCCACAAAGCATATGACATCTCCCTCTATCCACTTTCTTAGCATGAGATCCTAGCTCTTTAAAGAGAGCACACTTGCTTAGCACAAGTGAAAATATAAGTACGTATTTATCAACTACTGGTACCAAGAGTAATTAAAAGCATGCAGTTATCTTTCCAGAATAACTCTTTGCACTTTGACACAAACACGGTATTTTTGTGGATAGAAAAGTTTTATTCACAATGGGTAACTAAAGTAGTAGCCTCTAAGCCACCTTTCATTACAAATCACAAAAGCTAATGTTTTCATGGAAAGCCTTTTATAACGCTATCTCCTACACTAAATTGCACAGTATCTTACAGATCAGTTACTCTTTAGCATGAAAACCCACTAAATTCTCTAAAAAAGTAACTTGGAATTAAGCTGTGTTCCAAGCCTTAAGGAAATAACCTTACTGCTCTTTCACAAGCTTGCACATTTCCAAAACTATGAGTAGAAAACACAGCCAATTGTTCAATTTTAACATTCACTTTCAGTGAGCAATGTTTTTAACAACTCTGAAAAACAGAGAGCTTGGACTGACTAAAAAAAACAGTGTAAGCAGCTCAAGTCAATGAATCCAGTTATCTGCTACCATGTCTCTGTCAGAAGCTGCAGTTCCCTACAGCCAAATGAGCAATGTCTGCACCTCAACTGCTCTTGCCCACAGCACAGCAACAGAAACTTCCCTTTACCTGTGTTCAAGCTAGTTTGCTAGAGTGAAGCAAATCAGTCAAGGAATGGACAAAGAACCCTATTCCACTAAATGACTCTCACGCTTACGATTCCCTCAAGTTACAGAGTATTCAAATTCTGAAGACCTCCTTTCACATAATTTCCACATTAACAATATGTGAAAGCTTTATAAAAAACATCTCCGAGGTGAATTTAAAAGGCAGAAGCCTCTTTACATATATCTGAGGTGACAATTGAGTGTTACCTGTTCTGAGACCATTTTAAAATTAAATAGAGTTTGTGTTTAGACATGTGTTCTGCTTCATGTAGCTGGTAACAAATAAGGTGTGAAAGCTATTACAGGCATCAGAGGCATTCTTGCTGAATGGTTATATTCCAGAGCAACAGTAATTCTACAAGCAGCATTTCTGACTTAATAGAGCTTTTCCCCCCAAGAGACTTGTACTGGATGGTGAATTCTGAATGCTTCACATAACAGCAAAACAAGGGACAAAGACCACCTCAAAGAGGAATAATACACAGCCAAGGCAAATCATTTAATAATGGATAAGAGACCTTGCAAGTCTTACAGGATTCTGTCCAGCCTCAGGAGTATTCACAGGAGTAAAGACAGGCAGTAATGAGTCATCCTTCATAACACTTAATGCTTTCCCAAGGCATCAAGAAAATGGAAAACTTTTCTAAAGTACACATGCCTATTCTTGCTTTATTGGTATAGTAGGTACCAGGATTTATGGAATATAGTGAACCACTCAGAAGAAAACACCTTTAAGCAACTGTAAGGGGGCTGAGGAGTACTATGATGAAAAGGATCTAAGCAGCCATGTACAGCATTGGACATACATGTATTGAGTGTTTGTACTACAGTATCCAGTATTTAGATACATGAACAGGAACCTTTATGTTCAAGGAGAGAAATGTATTTTTCTTGTAACTGCTTTTGAAATTACAGCTATATCAGTAGCTTTCTAATGCATCTCAAAAAGACTTCTTTGGTTTTATTATTAAATATAAGGCATTTTTTGCTAAAATTATGTCAGATATTTTAGTTACTTTCCTGGTAATCTTTTTATTAAAAAGGTAAAATATCATGTGGGAATCTATTAATAAGAACTTGATAATGAAAAAATAAGAAGACTTAGCACTATATATATATATATATGCAAAGCCAAACTAATAAAAAGCTCTTCAACATCTTCATTAACAACTCAGACATGGGTCTTGAAGAAATACTAAGTAAGTTTGCCACTAAACTGGGAGGGGCTACTGACTCCCTCAAGGGCAGAGAGGCCCTGCAGAGAGACCTTGACAAATTAGAAGGCTGGACAACTGCCAACCAGATGAAGTTAAAAAAGAACAAGTGCTGGATTCTGCATCTGGGACAGGGTAATTCTGGATGTACAGACAGACTGGGGACTGAGAGGCTGGAGACCAGCACCATAGAACGGGACTTGGGGGCTCTGGTTAACAGAAAGCTGAACCCGAGCCAGCAGTGCCCTGGCAGCCAGGAGGGCCAGCCCTGCCCTGGGGTGCATCGGGCACAGCATCACCAGCCAGGCAAGGGAGGGGATTGTCCTGCTCTGCTCTGCACTGGGGCAGCCTCACCTCCAGTGCTGGGGGCAGCTCTGAGCACCACAGTATCAGAAAGCTATTAAACTACTAGAGAGTGTCCAGAGGAGGGCCAGGAGGATGTTGAAGGCTCTGGAGGGGAAACCATATGAGGAGCAGCTGAGGTCACTTGTTATGTTCAGCCTGGAGGAGACTGAAGGGAGACCTCATCTTGGTCTTCAATATCCCCACAAGTGGAAGCAGAAGGGCAGGTACCAATCTCTTTACTCTCATGACCAGGGATAGGATTTGAGGAAAAGGCATGAAGCTGAGCCAGGGGAGATTTAGGCTGAGTATCAGGAAAAGGTTCTTCATCCAGAGGGTGGCTGAGCACTAGAACAGGCTCCCCAGAAAAATGAACCCAGCTTGTCTGAGGTGTTTGGACAACACTCCTAGGCACATGACTTGATTCTTCAGTGTCCTGCACAGGGCCAGGAATTGGACTAGACGATCTTGATGGGTCCCTTCTAAATCAGCACATTCTATGATTCTAATTTTCAGATGCTTTGAATAACATCTTGCATGGGCTTATATATTACACAGCAGTTGCATTCAAATAGCAAATAACAGCAATAATAAAAACATGCACTGAACCTGAAAAGCATGACAGACAGTAAAGTTAGATGAGATTAGCTATCAATGTGAAACAGCTGGCACAACCTCACAGTGCTGTCGAGAGGCTTGAATTTCACATTCATATTTATTCTTCACAGATTCCAGACAAAGCTCTCTATAGATACCTGTAATCAGACAAATTACAGCAATATTACTTTCTTTAGCAAATATCCGACTTCGGAATTCTATTTTAAGACTGCCTGCAAGTCCCAACATATGCACACAGCAAAAATACAGATATATTACCTATATCACTTAGAGTGGCTGGCTGCTTAAAAGAATAAAAATAAGAACAAGTAAATCCTTAATTCTGAAGATCTGAGAAAAACTAAATGCTATTTTAATTCCTTCTCCTGTCAGTCAATAAATTACACCAGTGGTCACACTAACTTTAGAAAATATGTCAATTTCATATATCTGATCAAATTATCCTGAATATTATCAGTTTTCAAACTTAAGTACTGAATGGCCTCTTCTCTTTTCTAATTAGAGTTTAAAATAAGGTTTTGGGGTTGTAAAACAGCTAGAAAACTGATTGAAAGAAAAAGGTTTTACAAATTAATATTTGGAATAAGACTTACTTTTTAATGCATGACCTTATTACATTACAATAATTAACAACACTGTTCCATTCTTAAAAACAGTCACCTTGTGATTAAGGGTATCACTTCTAAGCATTAGGAGCATTTTTAGATATTTCTGGAAATGTGTCCACTAAGCCAGCTGAAAAAAACCTTAGAGGTACCTGAAATGTAATATCTGGCAAGCATCTACAGAACTTGATTTAATATATTCAATGCATTCAACAAAAAACACTTATATTCCTTCAGATTAGAAACTTGAGGAGTTAAGTTTGCACACACAGTGGTGGTGTCTTGCAACTAAAGAACTTCCAAAACCAACTTCCCTTATAGTTCAACTTACTATAAATGAACACTACTAGGGGAACAGAACTACTAGCAGCAATCTCTCCAAAAAACAAACCACCAAGTATTGCATCAATCACCTTTCCACAGTGAAGCTATTCTAGAATTCAAAATGTTCTTTTTTTCATTGCTACGTTATGCTGGCTTTTATTTTCTTAATATTTACGGCTGACTGGTATATTTAGGTCACATATTTATTTGCCTGTAATTGAAAAATATAGGTATGAACCATCCTAGAACTAACAGTTGTTTTTCTGACTTGCTATAATAGTCAAGATCCACATTTTGTGTGAATAGTGCCTTAGAGAGCCAGGGAACACAAGTTTCATTTCTAACACAGATGCAATTATATCCCAAGTTTAGCAAAATATAGTTTAGTTTAGGGGTTTTGTCACCACTTCCTCCCCTTTCTTAGGCAACCATAGGTCCTTACGGGTTACTTGGTGGAACTCAAGTCCTGCTATTACCCACTTCTGTAAAGGCTCTCAAACAGCAGGAGCACATAAGCCAGTTCTGCAGTCTCTTGCTTTCTCTGGAATAATTTTATCAAGGTCATTCAGTTGGGGACAAATGGAAAAAAAACCTCCTATTTTCTATTTTCAGCTTCAAGGAAACTGTTGTTTCTAAGCTGGGCTTTTTTTACATTGAAACATGGCTCTTCAATGGTGCTGAAGACCAATCAAGAGAATGTGTAATATGCTGCATATCCCATACCTACATGAAAGCACTGATGGACAGCCACATTTAAAACTGAAAATTAAAAGCCTGGATTAAGGTTGCTTTTATATCAAATCTTTTGCAAGTTTAACTGAGATCCTCCTGCAAAGCCTAAGTGGACTGCTTAGGATTAGTACTGTAAATTCGGGCTAAGAACTTAAAACCCAGTAAGGCTGGGTCAGCAGCTGAGAAAAAGCATTATAGATAAGACCTGGAGGGACAGAAATGCAACAGATCAATAGATTTCAAATTCTCAAAGTCAGAAGTACCAATGAAGACATACTGGGTACTACTGAAACAGCACTAGTATTATGAAAAGCATAAGGTGGCCTGTCACTTTTCAGTGAGTCTGCACCATGTTTCTGCTAAATTTCTTAGAAAAGACACTGCTTCTCTGCCTACAGATCACAGGTGTCTGTCTTTTGGCTCTCTGACAACCTGTGTTATGTAAGCCTTAGACAGCTGAATCCTCCTAATGGACTCAAGCTGTAACATGAAACAAATTTACACTAGGGAAGTACAGAACTTTGTCTTCCTATAATATTACCATTTCATATGAATATATGGTTGTATACAAGCAGATAAACATTCTTGCCTTCTTCTATGAGCGCAAAAACCTGTATAAACCTTAGTTTTAATAACTAAAATTCAGCTTAGAAAAAAGCACCAAGGACAAGAGGCTTTTCCTCTTTCCCTACAGAGAACAGAAGGATAGGAACAGAGGAGAAGAGACACAGACTAGAAGATCAGGAAAAAATGTCATCATATTAGATTGCAAACATTTCATGACATAGTACCTACATATCTCTTCAAGAGTGACCATTGTGTAGACTTGATCCCAAACCTTCTGACTAAAAAAATTCTTAGCTTTTACTCAGTAATTTTGTTCTTACTACACAAAGACAGGCAGCTATTAAGTGAAACATTTAAAAAAGACATATTTTTAGTGGGAGTTTAGCAGGCAAATTATGCACGGAGGTAAACAACATATTCATTTTGATTTAAAAACTACTTCATATTTAAAATTATGCTACAACATTTCTAACTTTGAAACACGCTCCTTCAACAATTCTAAAGAAAACAGAAGATTAACCTAAAATGCATAACAAGTTCATACTTTGAAACAGCAATACTCATTTTACATGCTTACCTGCCACCTTGGTTCGGATTTGCATATTTTCTTGTAATGCTGCCAATGGTTCTAAATATTCAGGTGCTTTTCCAGCTATGACCTCTTGTAGCTTTGCATCCACTTGGCTTAATCTTTCTTTGTAAAGTCTTAAAGTAATAGAAACAAAAATATGTATTTTATTTAAAATAAAACACAAGTTAGAAGAAATATTTTTAAAATAAGTATTTGTCATCCCTTTGTTAATGCTAAGGAACACTTAAAGAAAATGAGGATTTGCTAGCGTTTGAATTTTCCAGTACATATTTTCTTTTTGAACAACAATATCCATGTCTTACAAGCCTTTCTAAAAAGCAAATGCAAACAATCAGAAGTGCAGAAAGGATAAAATTAAATGTATCTCCATCTCTAAGGAAGAAAAAAAAATTGCACATCTGTTAATAATAGGACATGAATCAACATGGCAGAGGAGAAGAAAAGGTAATACAATGCATAAGAACAAACTAGGTTATGTCATGACAGAGAAAGACAGTTTGTTGACAGAAATGATCATTCACATTTTATGTCACATATCTGCTCCCACACTACCATAAACCAAGCAAAACGAGATGCAGGTGCTTAATAAAGCAACCCTCAATTCATCTCCTGTGAAAATCTACATGTTGCATAGTATTATAAATATCATGAGATAATTTCTGACACATTACATTCCTGCCAAAAGGAAGTGTAATTAAAATATTTTTACTTTACCTGAAATTTAGTCATTCCATAAAAGCTGATATTTTCTGGCAGACAATGAATAAATCTGCTTGCACTTTGACAAATTTAATGTAATATCAATTACAAACATTTCAATCTCAATAAAGCTCCACGTACTTGTGGAGCTAGAGTTCCATGTTAGAATCATCAATATAACTAACTTCTCCTGTTCTCACTTTTCACCTTGCACCCCACAATCAAAAGCTGTAAAATTAAAACAAACGTGTACAAACTCTCTAAGTGTTACAAACAAATCAAGTACTACCTGTTTATATAGACATAACAGATGTCCTTGGGACAAGGATGCTGCTTTTTACTTATTTAAAGTGCACACGTTAAGTAATTAATTAGACAAAATCAAGTTCACCTATACTGATCTATCAAGACTTCTGAGAAATAACTGCCTGTTCACCTTGCCACCAGGATTTGTCCTGCAGTCAGCTAACACAGCCTGCAGCTGATCAAACCCCAGTTTGCTGGGCTTAACCCTTGATAAGCATGCTCTGCACATGGTGGTTAGCACAGAGCTATAGCAGAATTATTTAGCCAGACCATAAGCCTGGCTGCACAGTGCACCTGACTGGGTCAGTCACTAACATTTGATTACACAGTACCAAGTACCAGGTACATCAAAGCAAACAGTTATGGACAGGGTGCTGTCAGCACTAGGTCCCATGCACTAGTTAATGGACTGCAACTATTTATCCATTACTTTCAAACAATGATTTTTCTAAAATGAATAAATGCTACCAAACTACTGTAAATGCTACTTATCTCATAACATCCAATTCCAGTTTCCCTGAAATGGATGAGGGGACAGACCCAATCATTACACCATCTCTGCTGTTAGTTGTGACAAAAATCCCACTGTTCATGCATCTTTTTCTACTTTCCCAATGTCATCGTTTCCCTATTCACAGCTGCTTCTCCCTATAATCCCTCTTCCATCATTCTAATGCTCCATTTCTGATATCCCCACCATCACTGTTCTTCCAGCCCACACAAATATCTCTATATCTGAACTAAGCAATGTCTCTACAATGCCTTCCTCCATATACCACAGCCCTACCACTTCTCAAACACCATTTATAAGCCTTAAGCCCCCAGAAGTATTTGCTTCCTTCCTCTCGGGACCACCCTCTTTCATATTCACTTCTTACAGATCTGTTTTCATAAATTGTTTTCAGTCATCCAAGCTGTTGAGCAGATGGCTGACAGTTTTGAAAAGCTGACAGTTTTCCAAGTGCCAAACCAATCAGTACCAACTGGCTCCAGTACTCATCAGTTGGCTGTATTTCCCAGGTTTTTCCATGCTTAGCCCAAAGAGCAGGACAAACAGTCTTCTCTAGACACTGCAGCAAGGAATTTCTTGTTGGGCAATTCCTTCCAGACCCTATTATTTCCAGACCTCACAGTGTCCTGTTATGCAAAGTTATATGTTTCAGCTCTGTAGCAGAAAGAACTATCTCACAATATAAATATGCATCTGAACCATAAGAACAACTAAGTTTTCAATTAAAGCATATGGCCCAAGAACAGACCAGGTCTTCTCAAGGTTTCACTTATCAAGCACCTTATTAAGTTAGTTGCCAAAATACCACCAATTTTAAACTTGAACAGATGCACCTAACTTAAAACAAATTTTACTTCACATACACTGCTGGAGTGTGTCCAGAGAAGGATAATGAATCTGGTGAAGGGTCTGGAGCACAAGTCCTGTAAGCAGCAGCTGGGGGAGCTGGGGTTGTTCAGCCTGGGGGAAAGGAGGCTCAAGGAGATCTTACTGCTCTCCACAACTACCTGAGAAATGTCTGCAGCAAGATGAGGGTCAGCCTGTGCTACCTGGTAACAAGAGGCAGGACTAGAGAAAATGGTTGCACCACGGAGGCTTAGATTGGATATTAGAAAAAATCTCTTTCACTGAGTTTTCAAGCATTGGAACAGGCTGCCAAAGGAAATTGTGGAATCCTTGAAAGTGTTCAAAAATATGCACACATGTGGTGCTTAGAGACATGGCTTAGTGGTGGACCTGGCGCTGATAGGTAAATGGTTGGACTTCATTATTTTAGAGGTTTTTTCCAACCCTAATGATTCTATGATACAAATGACAGGCTGTAATACAAATGACAATCGCTTTTAAATAACTGTGGCTATTAAGTTTATCTCTTCTTTTTAGTAGGTTTTTACTAGCTACTTATGTGTAGGTATTATGGCAGACTGAGAGATAACAGTATTTTCATTTTATCTTGTACTGGTACGAGGTTTGCAGTAACCACAAGAAACATTGATTGGTACCAACTATAAAAACTACTGCTGTAAAAAAACCCCCAACCTAATTCCTTACTTAGGAAAGACAATGCATTTAGGTCTCTCCCACATATAAAAAAGTATGAGAATAATATTGAATGAATAAGTAATTAAACAAAATATCAGATTTCCCTAAAATCATAGTTTCTTGGTTCTACTAGGGAGTTTGATGCAACAGACCCAGACTAGCCCTCCACAGGAACAACATTTCAAAACCATCCTTACAGCAAAACAAAAAATACATGAATACACAGAAACATTCTAGAGCAACTGCCTGCAAGTAATTTCAGAATTCCCAGTCCTTACTCTTCTCCAAAAGTAGCATTCACATATATGAAAGACAGGAAACACCAGCTGCACACAATATTTCATGGAATGGATCCTCAAACAAGGCACTTGAAACATTAAAATACTTACTGATCTTTAAGGTCTGTAAATTGCTTTTCAAGATTGGACATTTCATCTAAACATTCCATTCTTCTTCTTTCACAGTCCTCATCATCCATTTCTAAGAATAAAAAAAAATTAACAATGTAATATAAATCAAATAAACTGGCTACTTTGTTTCTAGTGAATGCGGAAGGGTGCCTGAATTATAACCATGAACCGTTTCCCTCATATTATTATTCTCATAAAGCAGAATATGAGAAATCACTTGGCACACAGAAAGCTACAAAGAAAGAAACCTAGATCTAATTCTAGAATAAACTCCAAAAACAGCAATTCTTCTTCCTCAAAACAGGAAAGAACAGCACTGTAAGACCTTAAGAGGGTAATTTCATGACTGAAATACAAAGAATATATAAGAATACATGAAACAGAAAAACTAAACAATGTGTATCACACCAAATGAAAGACAACATTAAGCATGAGCTGTTATAAGTCACCACTGAAAATTCAAGTGTATCCTGGGTTAGTACAAACAAAAGCAATCCCTGGAATATGCACAGTTATATGCACAGTTCAGGGCATATAAAATTCAAGACTTGTTTTATTCATATTCCTAAAAGAAAAAGTAACATATAATATTGAAACAGGTTTCATCCTGTCCAATTGGAAGAGTTCTTTGAAGTTGAAATATTAATGTAAAAACATCTGAAATTCATTTTAATGAGCATTCAAAATCACTCCAATTAAACAATTCTTAACCTGAAAAGTCTAGAACACTGCAGACATGTGACTTTATATGCTTTTATGTAGCAAAAGTAGTTCATGTTAAACTCTTTTCACAGATTTTATTTTGATTTATATTCCTGATTGCTTTTTGTAATTTACCTAGGGAAGATAAAGCAACATAAATACACAATTTTTTTGCCAAAACTTTTGACACTGCCATTGAGACATCCAATGTTACTAAACATCAGCTGTTACCTCCATTGGCCATTCTTAGACTAGAAAACTGAGAAACTTAAATACAAAATTCTTGACTCTTTCCCAGCCTTCCCAGAAAAAAAAAAAGAAAAAAGGTTTTGTTAAGCTATATTCAAAAGTCAGGTAAGTGAAACTGCTTTATAACAGCAGTATCTGCAGGAATTGGCCCTCAGTTGATAGCTGACCACTATCAACCAACAGCAGGCATGCAGAAGGCATGGCCATGCACTCAGGAACTGAACTGGTGCAAACAGGCCAGATGCTTCAGAGAAGGCACTCTCCTAAGGAGCCCTTACTTATGTAAGCAGTTACTCTGGCAAGAGAAATCCTACCTCCTGACAGAGAGGAAAAGTAGGATCCTGAACCCAGCAGGGATCATTCTTTTAGACTATAAACAACCCTGAGCTTTTTGCTTCTTTGTCACTCACATTTTTCCAACAAACACGTTTAACTGCTTTATGCTGTTTCCTACACCAACTACAGAATGCAGCATCCTTCATTCTTGTTGTTTTGCAAAACAGTATGGCAATTTGTAAAGCTGATGAGGTGAAAGGAGTAGCTTCAGGGCCACTAGCTGCTTGGAAGGATCCCATTAAATCAGATGTCTACTCAGACCTCTCAGCACTTAACTTCTTCCTGAAATCATCACAAGCTTTTAAGACTAAAAAACTATACTGACTTTCTCTGCCTGGACATGCAAACCAGCAGTCAGCACAGCAATGCCAATCAGTATTACAATGGCAACTATGAGCCACAATTAAACACCTAGTGCAGTCTGTCATACTACTGTTAGTACAGTCAAAAAGGAAGTTTTAAAACACAGGATAACCTGAAGAACTTGAAAGCAGAGCAAGAAAATTTGAAGACAGAACTTAAAAAAAATACAATGAATGGGGAAGGTGGGGGAAGAACATATCAGGCTGTTAAGAGATACTATTTACATTAAAACATTGTTCTCAAATGTAAGGCAAAACCATAATCACAGAATAAGGCTGAAAATCATATGAAAGAACAAAGTTTTATGTGGCTGTTGGACACAATATCCAAGCCAAAATGTATTTAGCAATTTATAATTTGGCCAGATTTAAGGAATGTGGCAATCATATTACTCAGAGTTGCCTAAAGCATTTCTGTGCTACAAAAATAAAAGTTTCTTTAAAATGTGAAGGCACCTCCCAGTGAAACCAAACAGGAACAAGCACTGGGATACCACAATTTTCCCCTTTATTCTCAAACATGCTTCAAATGTGTTTTGCTATGCTTTCGATTCTAAGTATGTTTTAGGAAGGAGTTCACTCATAAACTCTTCTTAAATTAACATGGATTTTATTGTTTAGGGAGTACAAAGCAAAGCAAACTAGAACTGTAATCCTGGTTGAGGATCAGAGCACACCCACTGTTAGAGGGGAAAGGGACTGCATCTTACATTTTAAACTTGTGTTGCAAGGAAATTGCTATTCATTGGCATCCAAGGGTATAGCTGACTTCCTTGTAGATAAAGAAATAACACACAGCTCTCTCCGATCTCCTCTCAGCTACAAATACTCTCAAAAGCCTTTGACTTTCTGCCTAGAAGTCTTCATTCTCCCTATCATTGATACTAAATGTCAATTCACATGCCAAATTCAATTGTTTCATCTGTAGTCTTCCTCCAAAAAGATTAATAAAATTATGAAGATTTTCAGAGTCCTGAAATATATTTAATTCCCCACTTACGGAATTTCTTCCTCATGGCCTTAAACAACATTCAGACTATGGAATATGCATTGGTGAAAAAGTAAAATGTTGTAAGATCAAATCTCATGGCTTTCCAATTGATATTAAATCCATATTAAAACAGTTGCTGATAGGTCCATTTTATCTCAAAACTTCAGATTTACTGTATAGTTTCATACTGCAAAAAGTATTTAGGGTACTCTAAAACACTTTCAAAATCACAGTTGTTTTTTCCTACTATACTCGAGCAGTCTAACACAGTAATTAGGGCAACCGGGTTTAAAAATAAAAAAAAATGCACACAGCATTTAAAATGTAACAGCACCTAAAATAGCTTTTTTAATAAGCTGTGGCCGATATAAAGCACTTCAAAAAAAGGCCAAATTCTCCTCTGGGATAGTGAGCATAACTTGTGGCTTTTTTAATTCATCCCTAACAAACTATTCTATATCCAAGTCAATAAAACACCTGTTCTAAACACATAACATCAAAATGAACAGGACAGAAAGAGTGCCAGCTCTCAAGGACGAGTCATGCTTCCTCTAACAGCACCTTTTGTATTCTTAGGCATCTAGTGAAGACAGGAAAAAAAAGAAGGCTGAATGCAAGTAAAGCAAATTACAAATTTGACAAAAAATTCATTACTAATTTCAATTGAGACTTATTCCTCATCATTTTAAGTCTGTAGGAACAATATGCTTACAGGAAGTATGTTCATATTGGCCAAGACACTGAGACAAGCTTCTAATTTTCTGTAATCATCACACTTTAAGTACTCCCTTAAAAGCCTTTTTTCTGTGGAATGCAACAAAAATTATCTGAAGAGCTTCTTGTATTGTTTTAAAGAAACATGAACAGACTACATTCACTTAAAACACACTTATTCCTTCCTAATCCCAGACTCTCAGGCACATGGTATGATTCTTGGGTGTCCTATGCAGAATCAGGAGTTAGTCTAAATGATCCTTCCGGGTCCCTTCCAACTCAGCATAATCTACAGTTTTAATTTGGTGATATAGGGGCCTCAGCACTAAATCACTTAAGCTGCCAGAACCATATGTCAGGACTAGGACTGGTCCTGGCCCATATCAACATCAGGACTTTTCTCAATTCACTAACCCTGTCCAACTTCCTTTCCATCCCCTGTCTTGCATCTCATTGCTAGTCAAATGAGGCATCACAAACTCCTACCAGTTATCACCTGGAAACCTGTTTTAAGATCAAAGACAGAAAGTAGTAATCACAAGGAAACTTAGAAGAGATAATAATAACCTTCTTAATAACACAGTGGAAATTAAGCATAGAAAAAGTGATCCTTTTATAGCTAGATTTCAGCTAATAATGTAATTCAAAACCTACAGTCCAGATGGAAACTATGGAAAAAAGAAGGGACCTTTAACTGAACAGAGGCTGAAGTGATTTGCAAAAGAGGCCAGTGGTATTGACAGGGTTTCCAATATCCATCCCTCCAAAGACAGGTCTAAAACCCCTAGTTGAAATTCATGAGCTTGCAAGGAAATACGCACTTCTATGTGCGTACACACGTGTTCATGTATGCACACGTATGTATATATGCCAAGCCCTTAAGTGGAGAGCTCAGCGAGGACGCACACCAGCGCAGCAGGGCTCTGGCACGGAGCGGAGCGGCGCGGCCCAGCCGGCTATGGCCGGGTACCCGCCGGCTCGGGGCTCGGCGGGGCTCCCTGCCCATGCGCCCCGCCCCGTTCCTGCGCCCTGGCCGGCGGCCCGAAGAGGAGCCGCGGAGCCGAAGCAGAGGCTGGGCCGGGGCGGGGTGACGGGGGGAGGAGAAGGGGCGGACACCGACAGCCACCGGAGCCGGGGCGGAACCGGTGTGTCCCCGGGGCAGCACCGAGCGCCGAGGGAACCGCCGCGGCGCCCTCTCAGCGGCGCTGCCTTGCGGGCGACTGCGGTACCTGAGCTGTCCCCCTCCTCGGAGACGGACGAGCTCTCGGTCTCCTCCTCCTCAGAGCTGCTGCCCTCGTTCTCTCCGTAGTCCACCTCCATCTCATCGTGATTATTCTCCTTCTTCTCCCGGGAATGGACCGGCATCGTCCCCGCCGCTGCTGTGGAGCCCCGAGCCCGCCCTTCCCGCCGCCGCTCCGCCGCTGCCACCGGCCGCTCCTCCCCGCCCGGTGCCTGCGCGCCCGCCCATTGGCCGAGTCCCGCCGCCGTCTAGCGTCACCCCGCGCGCGGCGTTCTGGGAGTTGTGGTCTGCCCTGAGGGCTGGCGGGGTGCTGTGAGGGGCCGGGTGCGTAGCGGCGGCCTTTCGCTCCCCTGTTCTGTCCCGGGACACTCACAGGACTGCTCGGCGCCGAGAGAGGCTTCATCGCGGCGGGGCAGAGCTTTGCACCTGCCCGCTTCCCCCGCAGGACGCCGAGCGAGGCTGTGGCCCTGTGCGGTGGGGGGTTCGATCGTGGCCGTTCCCTGCCGGAGTAGCGGAGGGACGACGCGGGGCCTCACGTGTGCCCCACCAGCCTCCCGCCGAGGAGTTTAGCATCCTTGCAAGGTGTCCCTTGTGGCTCGGATCTCCGAAGGGAGAAGTCCTTGTGGTTATTAAAGGGAAATTCTTTACTGTGAGGGTGGTTAGGAACTGGAACAGGTTGCCCAGAAAAGCTGTGGATGCCTCATTCCTGGAAGTGTTCCAGGAACTTTTGGAACAAGATGATCTTTAAGGTCCCTTCCAACTCAAACCATTTTATGATTCTATGAATAGTGGCCTCCCCAACAGAACTTGCTTCTCCGGTGTCATATGCTGTTCTGTAACCAGTGTGATATGCTTTAAACTAAGTCAGACTGAAAGTGGCAGCTGTCCTCTGACACTAGGTATGAGAAGTGACTAAAGACATAATACTGCAATCTGTGCAGGTTTGGGATCATTGTTTTGGCTTTGAGTATCACTACTTGTCTGTTCATTCACTAATTGCTGTTAATTGAGATGTACATAAGACGTACTGAGAGTACATAAGATGTACTGAATAGAAGTGATACTTTCTGGAAGAAGCTGTCCAGACTGTGCCCTTGCTCTAAGGGACTGATTAGCTTCACCTCAGGATATAAGCACATACAAGGAAGTCTGGCAGGGATCCTGGTTGTGGCCTGCAGGTCGGTGGGGGGTGATATCTTTGGGGCCAAGGTGAGCTCGCTTGTACTGCACAGGCTCACTCTTGAAATCTGGGCCCGCTGCAAGAGGAGTAGAAAAGCACAGTGTGTCTCAGTGATGTGATGTGCCACTTCAAAGAAGTTAAAGTTGTGTGTGCCTGGCAGGAGCAGTTTTTCATATTGAGATCCAAATTTAGTCCCTCTCTGCTGTCTGCCTGGATGTTATGGAGGCTATATTGTGAGGCAGTTAATAACTTCTGCATTTCCTTCTGGATTTCCACCTCCATAGCAATAACTGCCCACCTCAACCACAATAACAACTGCTGTTCATTAGTCACTTCTTTTCTCCCACATCTCTGTATATCCAATGCAAGTAATTTCCCTGTATCTTCCCCAAGAGGAGTGTATGTAGGTGTGCCACCTCTTCTCCAAGAGCACTGAGAGAAAAATTAGGCATAACTGACCTCCTGACCTCCCACCCTTCAGTGTGCAAACTCCATCCCTTCTCTTCTTGCTATCTCTGCCTTTGTAGTCACCCAGGGACACAGCACAACTCAGCATGCTTTCTCCATACCCATTACAATTTGCATCTCTTTTTTTTTTTTTTTGATAGATCCATAGAATGGTTTCAGATCTAAAGGACCTTAACGATAATCTAGTTGCAACACCCCTGCCATGGGCAGGGACAACTTCCACTATCTTTAGTTGTTCAGAGCCCCATCCAACCTGGCCTTGAACACTTCCGGGCATGGGGTATCCAGAGCTTCTCTCATCGCAGTAAAGAATGCCTTCCTAACATCGAATACAAACCTACGGTTTGTAAAACCTCTGTAGCCCGCATGGGGATCCCGAGTGCTGTCCTAGATCGGCAGCAGCGGGTTGCTGCAGGTGCCGAAGCCGGCTCTCTCCTGCCTGCACTCCCGGCTGCTCTCCTACGCGCTCCCAGCACCGCGCACGCTGCGCCCGGCCGCACCTCGGCATAAGGGAGCGCGGCCCAGCGTTTTTAAATGTCTCTGGCTGCTTAATGGAGCAAGAGCACCTGAACTTGTCCCCAGCTTTTTCCCAGGAAACTTGTGAGTCCCCGAAGCATGGCTAAGTGCTGGTTCACATAACTGTAAAAACGGACCAAAGTAGTTACCCGGGTCCTTTTTTTTTTTTTTTTCCCAATCTGGTATTTTTTTTGAGGTAGCTCGGTTAAAAGTGTTAGTAATGATGACTGATAGTCAAATGGCTAAAAGGAGCTAGGTGATGGCCTGAAACAACACCAAGAGAAATCCCAGAAGAAAACCAGGAAATTTCACCAGCTGGATCTGAATTATTTTTTTAAGATATCTGTAGGGATTCAGAAAGGAAAAAAAAAATCCAAAACACAAAACCAGAAGTAAAAATGTCTAACATTTTACTTACAATCCCCAATTCAAGTGTTGCCTTTTGGATTAGTAAGATAAAAAGACTAGAAATCAAAGGTTCTGGACTAGGAAAAAAAAAACCTCTGTTGGAAAATAGTTGCAGGGAAAGGAATGTCAGGAAAACAGGAAACCTTTGGCTTGATTGTAATTTCCTATTCAAACAGTTGGAACTAGGTCTAAAGGAGCTAAAAATAAACCCCAGAAGGAAATCAAAGTTCCCATGCCCTGGTGGAAATCAGCGACCATGATGAGGAGTTAAGACAGAAACTTTTTTTAATAACACACAACTCTACATGCTTCTATTCTGTTTATAGCCAGGAGAGGGGGGGATTACCAGCTAAAGCAATATAAACATCTGTTGTGTGGAGAAAAAAAAAAAAGGACTGGTTGAAATTAACTTGACTGTCCAAATGGAGTGCTGGAAAATGTAAGAGCAAAGGGTACTTCTGGGCGCTACATATGGGCACAGGGCTTATGACAGCTTATAGTTTATTTCCAGACTATAAAGCTAATTTATCAGATCTCTTATAAACCCTTAACATAAAAAGTGGCAACACCTATCTTAATCAGCTCTCTAGAGGCAAATGCTAGGAGTGGAGAAAGAAGAAATTCTATCTGGCCTGTTAGAGGACTTGCAAAGATTTTTGTTTAGTGTGTATAAATGCATCTATTAATCCAGCCAGCTACCAGAGGACCAGTCTCTGGACTGACCATTTCATCAATATAAGTGAATGAAAGTGTTATGTGCCTACAAAGGTGTGATTTTTTTGTTTTTCTGGATCATGACTTTTACCCTTCATTAGAGTAAAATAACTATTAAGAAGGTGATTGTCATCATCCTTGTCTGCTCAGCTCTGCCTTTAATGGGGAGGTGGGGATTAACAGCTGGTGGAGTTTTTTTTCTGTTATTTTCCAGCAATTAGAAAGAGACCATTAACAGGGACAGTTGGCAACCATGTAAAAATTCAAAACTGGAAATTCTGTTGAAAACTGGTATTGAAAAAAATTGCATGCACTAACAATTATTGTAAATAAGATGCTGGCTAGTACAGATGTTGGTATCTCACAATTTGGGACACCTATAGAAAAAGTTGGGAAGGAAAGCTGCAATTTTACACCTAATTTATTGAATGGAGGCAGTCCATTTAGATTCTGAAAAGCACTTACGAACTTTCTGATTATAAACCTGATTGCCAGCTTTTGTTGTAGTGAGTAGTTGCGTTGTAACTGAGTGTTTCTGACAAGAAAAAGACTGTAAAGGAAGAAACCAGAACTATACATGATGTGAGTCATTAGGATACAGATATAGATAAAACCTTGAAGGAGAAGCAGGGATGAAAGAGCTTTTGCCATGTGTGCAATATAGTGCACAATATCTTAATGAGCTGGAAAGAACTTCTCATTAGGAGTCTCTCCCATTTCAAAGATGTAGCATGTCTTGGACTGGTCATCATAGGTCTGGCTGTTAGGGGTGAGGTCCTCCAAAGGTGACAGAAGAGCAACCTAGTAGCCAGAAAGAAGTGGTTGCCCTGGGGTGTTTGGACTCTAGCAAACCCAACCATTACACTTTCTATCACTAAAAAATGATACATTGAATACTTTATTAAATCTAATTATTCACCCTCATTTTGAAGGTGCAATATTAGGAGGTAGGTCACAAGAACTCTGAAAAGACTATTTTGCATGCAGGTCAAGATCAGCAGCAATTTAAAGTAGCAGTCATGGAGTGCCAGTTATGAGCTATGTTTGAAGGCTATGGGATGATGGTCATTCCTCAGATCAAGTTTTTTCTAGGCAGAATACTCTGATATATGCTGCAAAAGGTGTAAAGTTGTACTAATCAAAATAAACACAAAGATATATAACCTATTTCTGAAATATCCATTTTCCTCCTGCAAGTGACATAACAGGAGAGATCGGGGCAAACTATTTCTTTTGATATAAAGGAAATAATCTGTACAAAATTCTCTCTCCTCTAGAGGCTGGCAGACATGCAGGGTTTCTTTTGTGCATTTGTCAATATTGCAAAACTATTTCAGAAGTTGGGAAAGAAAAATAAAACATCTCAGTGGTAGAGTGTTTGAGTACTTTTGGTTAAAAGTTGTTGCAACTTCCACTGTGTCAGAGTATTCACATTTCAAAAGTTCTTTCCTATCAGATATGGGTGCTAGTGCTTACATTAGAACTCAAACATTGTGAGTTGGAGGTGACTTTGCATAGCACTGCTGGCCAGGAATTAGTAATGATTACACCAGTTTTAAATAACTTCTACACGTATGAAAGTTTCTGGTCACGACAGGTCCTTTACACCTTCTGTTCTTTGAGCATGGCTCACACAGTCCTAGCATGCTAAGGAAACAAAACTTAGGTAATGGTTGTCTGTTGGTTTTGGTGGTTTATTTGGTTGGTTTGAGGTTTATTGTTGGTTTTTTTCAATTGCACTGTCCCTCTACTTTTTAAGCCATTGTCTGATTTTGATCTTATATTACATGACAGCATGAGTATTAAAGATACCAAGTTTCTGCATGTTTTGTGAAACAGCATTTGGAACAAAACCTAGTAATGTCCCAGAGAGGGATATGTGTTCAGTTAGCTTTTGTCCAAGGGACAGTGTCTTGGTTTGAAAAGACAGGTGTCTACTAAGGAAGGCAAGAGCTTCTCTTGAAATGGAAAATGTAAACCCTCTCCCTCCAAATTATTATAATTTTGAAATTAAGGGACTCTCTGGCAAAGATATGGGAATAGGAATAACAATTCTTTACTAGGAAAATTAAAATAAAAATGCAGCAATACAAAAAACCCACTGACACATTCAGAATACCACCTGACACCCTGGTAGTCAGGGCGTTGGTAGCAGTCCCATTAAATGGTGGCTGCAGTCCTCCTGCAGTGACAGGTGTGGTTCTGTTGAAGCAGTGATCCTGTCGAAGGCTAGAGTTTTCCTCTGCAGGTCCAGTGCTGGTGCAGAATGGGCCTGATCTTCCTCTGGGAATCCAGTGGAAAAAAGCTCTCCTGGTGTTCCAAATCTCAGATTTTATCCAGGTAGGAATGCTTTGCTCCTCCCCCTAGGCAGAGTATCTCACAATGGGATGATGTGATTTTATCAGTCATACTGTGAGACTCAGTGGACCACTGACAGAAGGTATCTCCCTGGACTGAGGATGGGACAACCTACACATGTAGTTAAGACTTAACTGCAGTTCAGCCCATCCAGAACAGGTAGGGGAGGACTAAACAGAGGAAGGCTTATGGTTGTGAAGGGAGCTGACTCATGGCTTTCAGTGGCTAGAATACAAACTTGGAAGAAATCTGGTTTAATCAGTTCTGTAGTTCTTGGAAAAATTTATTCAAACTTATGATCTTTGATGATTGGAAAGACTGCAGTGTTCTGGCTTTGTATATCACAGAGTATTAATGCTGATATACTGCTAATGACACAAAAGCAGAGTATAAGCTCATGAAAAGCTCCTTCCCTTAAACACAGAAGTATATAAATTCCAGATTTCATCTGTGAGATACAGAGTTGTGCAAATGCAATGGACATTCATGGAACCATCATCTTCATAGGAAGAAGATTTTGTTGAAGGGACAGCTAGCTGTACCATTATCATTATACTAGAAATATATTAGAGGATCCTGATATTTGACTGCTTACGTGAAAGTAGCAAACATCTCTAGTATCAATATGTTACACTAGAGTATTAAATTGTACAGAACTGTACAATTGTGGTTTTGAGTACTCAAACTTAAATATCTAGTTTTGGGGGCCTTTTTCATAAAGTAAATAGCTGCCAATTAAGTAAAAATTTGTTATTCACGATGAACAGGAATACTGCTACACAGGCTAAGCCATGTACTTAGAGGTTCACAGCCCACCACTCCAATGGCCACAGCACAATTTAAAGCCTTCTTTCTCAAAAGCAAGACAACCCTCATAGGGAGGACACTGTGAAGCTAAATATGAAAAGATCAGAAGCAGTGACACTTTAAAAAAATTCTTTTGAATTTCTTCTTTTCTTGAAGGACCATGTGGGCAAATAGGTCTTCAGTGCATACACCTCAAAGGGGTCAAGTTTAAGATCTATACTAGCTACCCAAAAGATGGGAAATACTTAGTGAAAATCTGAGTAATTTTAACTCACTTTTAATCACGTACCCTTATGTGGTGTAAATATTAGTAAGGCAAGATTTCCAGAAACTTAGATATCTGTAGCTGTATCCAAGAATTCAAAACATAATCTATCCATTTGGCATGTTGAACTGTTGAATTAGGCCACAGCTGAAGGGTTTGTGCTCTCTAGGATGTATTAAAAAATACCTGTATGTTTTCTGAAGTATTTGGCAACAGCTGAAATCTTAGGAAATCATAAATCCTAGATAAACTGGGAGACGGTTTTTATGGTATGAATGTGATCCAATAGCCCCCTACTACTTTAAGTGTCCTATGGGGCCCTGTAGAGATCACAGAACCACAGAATCTGCTGAGTTGGAAGGGACCTACCAGGATCATCAAGTCCAACTCCTGGCCCTGCTCAGGACCATCCCCAAGAGGGACAGCATGTGCCTGAGAGAATTATCCAAATGCTTTCTGAAAGCTGTCAGGCTTGATGACAGCTAATAGAAGGAGGGAATAAAGTTCTGCAGCATTTAATTGTCTACAATACTCCTCTAAAAGTTCAGTTAAACTTAGTTATGACAGTCCCCTTGCATCTAGACAGAAACATTTTAAAAGTTCTTTCTTTAAAGTGGAAATGCCAACAATTGGGCACAAAAATCACAGCCTGGAATGCAGCAGAACCTAACCTCTGCCTAACTAATCCTGCTCTTTTCTAACCTTTTCCTTCATGCATATTCAAAGAACAGAAATCACATGCTTCAAAGTCAAGCCTTTGCAAGATCATGGCTTTTCCTGTGCACAGAACATGCCCTTCCTGCCTGGTGTGCCTGCACAAGGAGGTTATCTATAGAAGCCATTATTATCTTGGTTAACACCACTCCCTCCTGTCATTTAATATTTTAGTGATGTCTTGCTCTATTATTTTTAATCTCATATTGAGTTAGAGATCTAAAAATTAATGGAAAAGCAAACAAATTATACAAAGAAAAGATATCTCAAAGTTTTTCAATATGCAGAATTGTGTTTAGAATTAATGAAATTTAGAAATCAGAGCACATTAATCAATATATCATTGTCAGATCCTAGAAAGCAAAAATGTACTGTGTTATAGTAAACTAAATAATTGTAATACTACATATTACCTAACATTGCTAATCTTCAGATCTTATTTACAGAGATGGTAGAATATTTGAAATGCTTTGGGGGAGACCACATAAGCAAGCAGACAACACTGAGTCCCTCACTGATGCCTTGCTGACTGTGTTCTCACTGCCCTTGTGCTTAACATTAACTGTTATTCATCATTATTTTAAACACTTGGGTTATGTTATTTATGTGACAGGTCTGTAAATTTTGACAATTCTTGGAATTTTAAAACAAGTCTCAAATAATGAAATATTTCCAATATTAAAAACTCCAGCTGTTCCAATCAGACTCTTAGCTCACAGAAGTGATCCTCAATCCAAAACAGAGCACCAGTGAGTGTTTAAAAATGTCCAAGCAAAGAGACTCTGGAAAGAGTCTTAAATGATACTACAGCAGATGTCTTTTGGAAAGTCCAAGAATTCTGTATCTCATTAATTCAAAAAACCTTTTAGGAGAAACTTGGGACTTTTTCAATGATAGTAATTCAATCCTCAGCAAGAGTTGCTATGGCACCTCATCCATTTCCCTGGCTGTTGTTGGCCTTGCTGTGAGTTTGTGCATGGGACTGAGCCAAACGTGTTCTCTTGAGCTCATCTGGCTTTGCTGTAGGAGTAGAAGGGACATGGCCATCCTGACAGAGCGCAGAAGAAATGAGGATGCCTCAGACCTGCTGGCCCCAGACGTGCTGATGGTTCGGTCTCGATGCCAACAGCTGAAGGCGTAGGCAGTGAAATCGGGGAGAAGCAGCTTCGGGCAGGAGCTCGGCGTGAGGAGTTGCAGCACTTTGAGCTTCAGTGTGGAAAGAGGAACTATGAGACACATCGTTGCTGGTTGCACAACTGAGGCTTGAGTAAAAGGTTTGGAGTCGCTGCTGTGATGAATACGGTCCCTACCTGGATTTTATTTCCTTAGTGCTCACAGAATTGCCCCCTTACCCTGCAGTTTCTCTGTACAGCCAGAGTAGCTGGCTTATATTTTACCTACAAACAGCAGAAGTACAGTTTCCTACGCCAGTTACTGTTGCCGAGCGGCGCAGAGGATGCTGCAGCGAGCCCCTATGTACCCTGCTCCGGCGGCCGCCCTCCATCCCCGGCCGGGGCCCCGGGGGAGCGCGGCCGGCGCGGCCCCGCCCGGAGCGCCTCGGAGGTGCGCGGGGCCGCGCCGCCGTGACGTCGCGACGCGGTTGCCATGGGGACGCCTGGGGTCGTACCTGACGGCTGTCGTGAAGCAGCGGGAGGAAAGCGAGGGAGGAAGAAGGGGGAGCCCAGGCCCAGCCCGGCCCCCCGGCCCGCGGGGAGTTGGCTCCGCGCCGCGCCCCTCCGCCCTCGCCGCATCGCACTCGGAGGCCGGAGGAGGAGGAGGTGGCGGCGGCGCTGCCGCCTCTGGCTATGTAGGGGCCCCAGAGCGGGCAGATCCGGAGGCCGCTGTCCGCCTCTGGAGCTCGACGCGGGGCCGGGCCCGGGCCCGAGGCCGGGCCCGGCGGGATGTTTTCCAAGAAACCGCACGGGGACGTGCGGAAATCCACGCAGAAGGTGCTGGACACCCGCAAGGACCCACTGACCCGACTCAAGCACCTCCGCGTCCTTATCGGTGAGGCGGCCGGGAGGGGCGAAGGGTCAGCGGGGGCCGCGGGTCCCGGCGTGGGAAAGACCGGGAATTTGGAGGGAGCAGCTGGGGCGGGAGGCGGACTCGGGGCTCGGCCCCGGCAAGAGAACCCACCCGGCGAGCGGGGAAAGACCCGCGCCCGGTGTGGCGGGCCCGGCGGGGCGAGGCTGCAGCGATGTGCCGGGGGCTGCGGGACCCCGCGGGCGCGGCGCGGGATGCTTCTCCCGGCGCTTTTGTACTGACACTGACACGGACGCTTCCGTCTGATCGTGGCATTTCTTTGGGAACTGTGGAAGGAGGCGAAAAAGTGGTGTTCTTCCCGTGTGAATTATTCTCTAGAATACACAAAGTGCTAAGTTGCTGCGCATGAATAAAAGTGGCTGGCGAGCGCAAATGGTGCCTGTAACTCCTGAATCCATTTCCCTTACGATCTTACAGTACCAGTTTATATTTGTGTACATTTTCAAGGTAAGAGCTACACTATTGATTGCTCACTAGCGTAGATGTGAAGGAGCTTCTATACAGCCAGATTTAAAACACTTTTGGTTTGCTAGTTGGTAAAGGAGGACACACAAGCCCTGAAGGGCTGCTGCAGTTCCTTGTGAGCTGCCATTTAACCTGACCAGTGAATTAGAAATTGTGATTATACGGCATAATTGCCTAATGAAAAAAACCAAGGGGAAGCAAAAACAAACCTAGTTAACCATTTCAAGGTATCTGTTAGTTGCATGTGTTTGTAAAAATCTAAGTCATTGTCATCAAGCTGTCCTTGAAAAAAGAAGCTTGCTCTGGAGTATCTTTTGGGCGCTCCAGTCCTGGGAATGTGTGTGTTGCTTCTGACAGTTTATCAACACGTGAACAGGGCTGGGTCAAGGGCAACTGCATTCCGTGTTTAGCACAGAATGCTGAATGGATTATTTTGGGTTCTGCCCACAGTCTGGTGGTATTTATGTATCTTGTCCTCCAAAGCTGGATTCTTTCTTTTCAAAGGGAAGCGGCTATTGCTCCCTTATTTTGTATTGGTGTTTAAAGGAACAGGTGTTCCCATGTTGCACCATCTGCTGCTTCATGAGTTATTTTCTGCAACATAGTAATTATCTAGACTTGAAATGGAGAATAGTTGTGTAGCTATCTAAGCGACTTCAGAAGTCAGATGCATCCCCTTGCCTCACTCAGAATGTACCACTCTTCCCAACTAGCTGTACTGGGCCAGCTGTGGCTTGCTCTGTGTTGGTTTTTAGCTGGGTTGAAACGTAAGCAGAAAAAATATTCTAAAGAAACTAAATACCTCTGAATTCAGATTTCCTGGCTAAAGTATGTTGAATATTTCTAGTTTTGCTTTAGTCTGCAAAACACTCTGATTTTGATCTGTTCTAGATTTTGCATTTATGTTGCTTGCTTGCTTATGTTGCTTATTTACAATGGTTTTTTTTCTTCAGCTTTCTTAATAATTGAATTACTTCTGTAAGTTGCGAGGCATAAGCTATGTCAAGCAGACATTCTTATCTAATCTAAAGTTTCTCTTTACTGGCTGTAGGACAGATTAAATTATCTGGGGATGTTTTCATGTCGTCATCCCCCCCCCCCCATTGTGTGTATCTCACCTGTTGAAGCACAGCTCCCACACATCCTTTTTCCAAGTTTGGGAGAACAGTGTGTGAGTGACTGTGTAATTAGGGAAAGGCGTAACAATGCTATTCAGCTTGTCTCTTTTGGATACATCCACAAGATTTTGTCATTATGCAGATATTCTTAGGTGCATGTAATACGAAAACAAGGCCTTTTTTAGAGCAGAAGAGTAAGGTATTTCCATACATTTTCCCACTGTAGAGCACGAGAAGTGACCATTCCCCTAGAATAATAATTGCCATATTTCCCATGTGTCCAGGAGAGCCATGTTAGCTATTGCCAACAGACTGTCTGAGGGGATAAGGCAGGAAATCTCAGGTCAGCTGTGTTCAGCATCTTCCTGAAGGAAACATTTATTGCTCTTAGCCTCTGCACGCAGGAGACTGGAAGACTATCCAGAAGAGAATTTTCTGCAGTTTCATGTTCAGGAGAAGGGAGAGAATTTTCTCTTGTTCTTTAATGTAGAATACTTTCAGTAGGCCTTCAAAGCGTATTGGACCAGAGTTTGTTTTTTCAGGTTTTTTTGCTGTACATTTTAGTCTTTGGTCAACTACAAAAAACAAGTATGGCCTTAGTTTCATGGTTAAGACTTGAGAGGAAGAAAGGGAGTATTAGTTCGTTTTCCTGCTATTTTATCAAGGCATCCAAAGCAGCAGTTTTCCAGTAAGCCAAAATAATAGAAGAGTCATGAATAGAGGTACCTGCTTGTGAAGTATGGACTGATGGCTGTCTGCTAGCCAAAGAGAAATCTCAAAAATTTAATTATGGTACAAGACTGAGAGTTGCATCCTCCAAGGCAATAGTGTAAGTCAGGCACCATATAATCTGAAAATATTTAAATTATTACAATGCCACTTTTGGTAAGGATCAGAAGAGACTGAACAATATCAAGCACCTAATATGGAGCTAAATGAATCAATAGCACAAAGGCCTGTGACTGTTATTTTTAACAAATTAAGAGTAGTGTTCATTAGATGGAATCTTTTAAATGTCTTTTACAAAATAACTTAGAGTGCAGTGATTTGTATTCTTTTAGGAAAGTATCCTGTCATTGGTACAACTCAGGTTAAATTTAGTAAAAAATGCAAATGAGTCTGCATAAGGATATATAGAAAATTTTGTATCTTTTGTGAAGCAGTGACATACCATTTTATCAAATACCATTGCAGCTTTAGGAGTCTGATTGCTATAGTCAGTGTATAGAAGATTTAGATATGGGAATGACTCAGATGAGAGTAAAACTTTATTATGAAAAGACACTGGAAGCTTTAATTCCTTTGTACAGGGACAGAGGGTGAAAAGTACGTAAACATATATGAGAAAGTCTAGGAATTAACATCTATTAAGGCCTACCAAATCTGAAATTACAATAAATGATTTTTGTCTTGGGAAGCTCTTGAATGCTAGGCTAGTGATCAGTTATAGGAATGCTGGGGGGAAGTGCATTTCTTGTGGTTTGGGTTTTGGGGTTTTTTTTTGTTTTGGTTTTTTTTGGGTTTTTTTGGTGGTGGTGTTGTTTTTCTGGGTTTGTTTTTGTTTTTGTTTTTTTTTTCTGAAACTCTTTAGTAGATAACTGCTCTTTGCCGCTTCAGGCCAGTGTCCTGTGTCTGGTTCTCTGATCTGGTTCAGTTTGGCTCCATTCATCCTTTTTTTGTAATTTGGGAACCAGAGAAAATTCTGTGAAATTCAGGTAACTAAATCAGAATTGGTTAAATTATTTTTAAATACAATATGTGACGCATTTATGCATGTCACAGGTATCAGGTTTTTTTAGTAGAAGTTAAAGCCTTTAGGAGACCTCTAAGTAGTAAGAAATATTATTCTTGCTTAGAAATGCTAAGAAGAATTGTAAAGATTGAAGTCTCGTATCTTGGGACTTAGCAGCGTGTGAGCAAAGGTAATCTGCCTTTCATTGTTATGTTGCTGCAGTATATTTCTTGAAGCAAATGTAACTCTCTGGTTTCATAGATTTTATTCTTTTGAGATGTATTCCTTTCTTCCCGTAGGGAAGTGTTTACCCTACCCTGCTCCATTGTTTTTTTTCTTCTCAGTTCTGGGAAGTGCCTGAGAGTCCCATACAGTTCCCTGGTGCTGATTTGGTCAATGTCTGAGTTTTTAGCAAACTGCTCTGCTGTCTTGTCTTCCTGTATGCTGGAAATGCTGTGACAGCTGTGTTTGCTGTGTGTGACTGCAGTAGTTGGAGCATCCGAACCTTGAGAGGGAATGTTGAACGGGATTCCCTTGGGGTCTGTGTGGCAGCAGCGGGGCCTTGCTGGAAGGAAGGCTGCACTGCTGCAGGTGTGATCACTGAGGCTTCTCTAGCTTGGAAGGGAGGCACACTGTGTACCTTACAGGGTTAGGTATTGCCTGTACAATGATTTTCCAGAAAAAATATTTCTACATATGTATATATATTTTTAGCAATCCCCAGTCAATTAGCAGCTAATTGCAATTTTTAGGGTCATTGAAGTGGAAATAATATTGGATTATTCTTATATATATTTACTGTTTCATTAGACTTCAACATCAAACTAAAAATCTATGATTTTTAAATGGTAATTATACAAGTTTATGCTAGTAATCTTTCAAGCTTCAGATCTTGGTTTATATGTCCTTTTGCTAAAACAGTGCTTTAAGCATTCTATAAATAATTAAGACAGCTAGGTAGGTTACCCTTCATAAGGTCATACATTAACAATATTGACTTTTCATTTTGATATTAGATAAGTTGGTGTTTGTCTAAACCTGTAGAATTTGAAGGTTAAGTCTGAATTTGGAAATGTATGCATTTTTTAAAAAAGCTAAAATCTCTAATTATTTAATGATTTCTGTAAAATTCTACTCTGTGCAAGTAAATCAAATGAATCTATGGGTTTAAAATTTTCTTATAGAGCTGAATTCTTAAGATACTTGCTTTCTTGTTATGTTGGGTTTTTTCCCTTTTCTTTTTTCACTTTTTTTGTTGAGTAGAAATTACAGGTTTGTAATCTGTTAATCCAGAGTGAAGAAAAAAGAAAATATGTTGTTTCTCATGAATTATTTTATTTGCATGTGATATTTAAAACTATACTTCTTTTATCTCTGGAACCATGGAGAGAATACTTGCAAAATGCAAGAGGACAGAGTATCTAAAGTGTGGGGAGTTTATGTTATTATTTTGTTTTGTTATTCTTGGTGGTTGGTTAGCGCTGGACATCTCATGTAAATAGGCCTTGAAAGGGAAAAGTCAAAGTACCTGGGACAGAATGAAATGGACTGCATTAGACATCCATTCTGATATATTGTTTAATATTAAACAATACACTTAAACAGAGATTGCATTCATTTAAAGGGATTTTAATTTAAGAAATCTATTTCACTGGCACTTAGCCCTAATGCTTCAGCTGGATGGCATTCATTGGTGTTGCACATCATCAACTTCAGTCATAAATGAAAAATGTTCTATCATTGTTAAATGAAAGCAAATGGGGAGCTACAATAAAAGTAGCTGCCTGGAGTTTTGGGGATATGCGAAGATTTTTGGTTTTTTGCAAGAGTTGTAGATTTTTTTTTCTTTCCTGGTTATTCTATCTTCAGAGAACATGTCACTGCTCATGTAACTCGGGGATCTGGATGTGGATTGCATGCAGTGTAAGGGCTCGGGCTTCATGTTCTGGCACTCTTGACTTAACCCTGAACAAGTTATGTTTTGGTCAGGAGCAGAGGGGGAAGATTTACTCTGCTTTAGTATTTTGGCTAATGTTACACTCGACTTGCAGAGTTCAGCAGTGGCCAGGGCTGCTGAATTGCAAGGCTGAGGGCTGGAGCCAGATCAAAGCCCCAGGCTAGACAAAAGGGAGGTTCTGACCACTTGGTTGCAAAGGAAAGGTCTGTGTGGGTTTAGCTTTGACAGTTCAGAATGAAAATACGTGCATTACTATGGAAGTGTTTGAAGTTGCTTAAATAAAAGCTTAAGTTCTGGAACTCGTGTGAATTGTTGTGGGAGTAATTCTTGAGAGTTCTCTCGTGTAACTCAGAATCTGCAAGCACCGTTAGAGAATTCCCTTGGAAAGCTGGCAGCTGCTTCTGCTCATTCCTGTAGGGCACTGGTGTTGTACCAGTCTGTATGCAGATGATGTTCTTTGGTTCTGTTAACCTGCTTATTCATTTGTGATTTTTTTTTTTCATTTGTATCTAAAAGATTGTGATCTGGACTTCAGATTTGTCTGATGCAAAATAGAAGTCCATTAGAAGATTTCTTTAAGTTATATTCCTTTTTCAGTACCAAAACCTTCAAGAATATTTCCTTTGACAAAATTACCTTTTTTAAAAAAATGGTTTTGCTAAATAGCTGTTGGTTAGATCTGAAACAGTAAGGGCTAATGTAAAGCCTTTGTGTAATAGATTTGCTTTTGTGGTCTGTTATCAGTGCTCTTTCACTTTGACAGTTTGTTAACTATGCCAGAGCCACCAGTTAGCTCCCCAGGTTTTCCACTTAACCTTTCTCAGTTACATGCTTTTCTATTTGGGACAGTCCCTATGTAACCAAATCTCTCTACTGTTTTGCTCTAAAGAAACCCTTAAATATTTCAGCGTGGAGAATTAAGAATTAATAAGTTTAATTATCCATTGAGAACATGGAAACCTTTGCTTTCTGGTGGCACCAGTTTGCTACAGGAGTTGATACTGACCGTGTCAGTCCATAGCAGGCCTCTGCTTTACAGAAATAGATCCTGAATTCTGGACATCTTCCAGGTCATTGTTTGCTGCAGTTGTCAGTTTGGGTTTTGGTAAGGGCGAGGGAAAGTGACTTAAAAGCCAGCAAGTCTTGGAATTAGACAGGATAATGTTTTTACTATACTAAGTGCTCTGACAATTTTACATATAAACATAGTATTACATTCTAAAACTTGTAAAATAGAACATAAAATTAGCCACAACCTAATCTGTAATGATACAGACTGTTTTCTTTCATTTCTGCAATGCAGTGTGAACTGATGGAAGTTCTTTTCAGAACAGTTTAAATATATGTCTAAAATCTGTTTTGGCAGGGTTTGTTTTGTTTTAGGGAGAAAATGACACATAAGCACAAAGAGACACAATACTGTGTGAAATTAAAATATTGTAAAGCAAGTAAGCTAGTACTTTTCTGCAAAGGACACAACTTTAAAGGTAAACAATTAAAATATCAAACTTAAAACAAACCCTGCCAAAACAAAAGAAAAAAAAAAAGCACCCTTGAACACAGAGTTAGTATGGAGATCAGATTTGTACCAGTTTTTAAATTAGAGAAAAATATTAAGGAAAAAACAGTAAAGATCCATGTTTCTTGCTGTTGTAAAGCATGAAGAAAACTGCATTTTCTTGACAAACAGCTTTCATGAACTGCTGAAAAACTGGATTTTAGTGTACTGAACCTATGCTTTGTACAGTAGAAACTTCAGTTTTTACCTCTCTTTGGAATACAGTAGTATCCCATTTTTCCCTTTCAAATTCTGAGGCACTTTTCCAACTACATCAAATGATGCCAGGTCTATTTCTGAGTCCTTCCCTCCTCCCAGTCTGGACATAGAAGCAAGAACACAAGGAGTACATTAGTTTGTGTTAGTTACGTGATCTGTGGTAGAAGAATATAAAGTTAGTTTGTTTAAAATTAAAAAGAAGGAATGCACTGGAAGTTGTAGAGGAAAGCCTGTTTCTCTTTAATCCCACTTCACATAAAAAAAAGGCTATGTCTCTCTTCTTAAAAAGACAAAATACTTAATTAGCCAAAGCAGAGGAGCAACTTCCTGCAAATTCTCAGTTCAGGGCTGTCTGAAAAGGATATGCTGCTTGTAGAGGAAATGACTTTTACCTCTATGCAACATGCATGATACTTTGAGCATAGAGAAGAGACAGTGAGATGGTGTTGGAGAAAATGGTTATGACATGAGAATTGAGGAGCTGTTTGTTTAGCTGATAGCAAGGACAGAGGTAAACTGAATATTTTAGAGACATTTGGAAATCGTTAATTAAGGAAGGAAGGTATAACAGCAGCATATAACTGGAAGTTTAATGGTACAGTAATCAAGGAGAGCAGTATTCACTCCATGCATTAGTTGTGTGGATTGTGTTCAGTATAGACAAAGCTGTGAAATGGAGTGATGTGGCCAGATCAAGCCCTCTTAAGGTCTATGTAATTATCTTCATGCTGTATCTGCCATTTTTTTGCCCTTTTCCTTCTTGCCATAATTCATGTCAGGGTATTAATAATGAATTTCAAACTTCTCAACAAATGCAAGGTTCCAAATTTCTGTACCAGCAGCATACTGAATCACTGTAGGTGTCCTTTGATGATGAACAGATGTTCCCTTTTGCTGTAGGTGGCAAGCCTGTCAGATGAACAACTGTTTTCCCTCCCTGAGGATGAAAGCTGGTTTTCAGCATTAACAAAAGGAGTCAGTGGGTTTTTAAAAAAGTATTATTTTCAATTAATAAAATAATAAAATTCCCATTGAATAAAATGTAATATTTTCTTCCACCTGAAACAATAGTATTTACTACAGAATACAGTTGTTGTTAAATGGTTTCAATTTTAAAAACTTGCCTTTTATTTTGCTATCAAGTGTGATCTTAGAAAGGAATCAGAGTGAAATGCATTTGCTATAGGAATTGCAAAGTCAAGGAATTTTTTACTCTCTTCTTACTCTTGCAAGCTCTAACTGTATTTTGAACGTATATTTTTAATGTTAATTGGGTGTTAGTGGTAATAATACAGGACTACCACTGCTCCTTTAAGCATTTTTGAGGTGTTTGACACATTTTTCTTAAATAAATACAAAATAACAAAAAATTTAAAAAAGGACAAACTTCTGAAATTCTACTTCACCTTCACTGAAAGGCAGAATGTCTTACCACAGTACCAGTTGTGCATATGCAATTATGTGGTAAAATGACAATCACTGTTCAGCTGGTTATGTAGAAAAGACTTCAGTTTGTTGTCTGAAGAATTTAGGAATAGTGTCTCCAAAAATTACTGACTGTTATGTTGAGTGTTTAAAAGAATACATCAGTTTAGGCATTTGGGATTTTTCTGTTGGTCTGCTTCAGAGCTGACCCATGTCTGAGGAAAGAATGAGGGCCTGTTTCAGGAAACGAAGCATTTAACATGCCTGCAAAAATGCAGCATTGCTGTGTTTTGATTGGAAGAGACCCTGTTTAACTGCTTCCTATCCCTTCAGTATTTGGAACTAGTATTTTCTGCACCTTTGCATTGAGTGAGCCATTCCACTGCTGTCTACATGCAATCCCTGTACAGTCCTATAAACATATGGACCACAAAATATCTTCTGTCACCCTTCTTTCTCCTGAAAGCCTCAATCCTTGCTTTCTTTTTTTTTCTTTAATCCTTCCATCTCAAACTCTTGATTTTTCTTCTAGTATTTTCTTGTCCCTAGCCTAGGACTCACTTAAAGCTCTGCCCATGAGTGGAAGTGGTTGTAATGGTTGTGCCTATGCTCTAGTCGCAGCTCTATTTGGTGTGCATTTCCCTGATCAACTCAAAATCATCGTTCAGCTTGTTTGAAGTGGAATTGGCTTTTGTTGTCCTTTAACATTTGCATTTCTAATGTTCAGCTACTGATCTGTAGGTGGTGTGGCAATTTCTGATCTGTAGGTGGTGTGGCAATTTCTGCAATCCCGGCGTTTGGTAAGCCTTTGGATGGTCAGGCACATGCTTGCTGCTCTGGACCACTGTTTATTCCAGCTGAGCTGCCTTCCTTAAGAGTTGATCTTGGATGCTGATATAGCACTGTCTGCTCCAAGAGCACCCTGGCTCTACTATACTCATTATGCAAGATGCTGGCAGAATGCTGTGCTACAGCAAAAGTTAAATCTGTGTTGGAAACGTTTTTAGCAAAATTTGTGTCAAAATTGAGTTAATAGTCCTCTAGAGCTATATAAGAAAACATAACTGAAAATGCGCCATGCTTTTGGCCATCCTTTCAGTTCATTGTTCCTGACTTTATACTCTACCACTTGTATATCCAGTCATGTGAGATGATAAAGATTGATGTCATTCTAAAAAGGGTTAAAAACTCTGTGGTCCAATACAGAATTAGAAGGAGCTTTTTAGAAGCATCTACAGTGAAAGAAAGTGTTTCAGTGTATACAGCTGGTGAATGGGTATAAAGGTTTTGTTTGCCTCACCTTCATGTTTTGCTTTTGTTTGCTACACATCAGTATTCTGAAAGAGGAGCATTTTGTCATTTAAAATGCTGTCTTCCTGTTCCTCTGTGCTTCCATGGTATTGTTTTGTCCACCAAGTTTCTCAAGTCGTATGTAGTTGAATAACAGGACAGGGAGTGTCTAGACAGTTTGTACTAATGCTTGACTGTTTAAAGTGATCACTTTAAAATTAATCTGGATAAATCACTGAGTATTTCTTTATCAGGAATTTGCAGAAAACCATCTAGAGGGCTGTGGGAAGAGAGTCTGAAAAGCTTCCTGGGTTCCACATGAAAGCACATTCCCCTATACTTAGAGTGTTGTTTCTGCCTCAGGGTATCCTTGGGATCCCATCTTCTGATTTCCCTAGACCACACAATCAAAGGAGTGTGAGGGACTGAGCCAGACTAGAAAGTAAAGTGCATCTTGGAACTTGGAGGGAATAAGAAGGCATTAGTGGGAATCCAGTGCTGCTGTTTCCATCCTCCCAGTTTATCTATCTCCAGAGCAGATGTGTTCCTCACTTAACATCTTCCTTCCACTTTCTTTAGGAAGTTTAGTTGTGCTTAGTAATTACAGTTGGAGATTGTGATGGTCTTTCTGTTGTAGAGTTTGGGCAGTGTCACGAGCTTTATTTCTATTAAATTAACAGTTGAAACCAGATTCATCTGTACAGTGCTAGTCCTGATGGAATTAAGGTTCATGACTGGCATTTGTTGGCACTACTGTCATGCCAACAATGGGTGTGCAAGAAGAGGCTTCTTCCCTGTTCTAAAATTCACTAGGCACTTACGGCATGCCATACTGAATTTCTGAATTAGCCTCAGAGTAAAGAATGAAAACTTGAATAGTTTCTTTAATTATTTAGTTATTTATTTGAAAAACAATAATTTTTCTTTTAAATATCTTCAGTTCTTACTGCTGGATAATGGTATGTAGTGGTTGACCCTGAATATTTGAAATAAATATAAACAATGTTCTGTTCTGTTTTTCAGATAATGCAGAATCAATTGATCTCAAACAGTTTTTCGACCTACATTTTTCACATATATATTATGTGTTCTTTGAAAACTTTGTGACTATTGAAGTGGGCCTTAAACAAAAAGGTAAGTATTTCAGACAGAACTCTTTTTGTCTTGATGGCCTGTGCCTTTGTTTTGAAGTAAAGCAGGGTGCTATAAATAAAGCTCTGTGTGGTCACAAATGACAACATTAGCCATGCAGAAATATGTCTAAGAACCAACTTTGCAAATGAAGGCAGAGCAATGAGATACGCACTGAGTGGAGGTGAGCAAAAAGGGTTTGTTCTCCATTGACTGTGTTTGCCCTTTTGCTAAGTGAGGATTCTTAAGGTGTTATACTTTGTATTCTGCAGAATTGTTCTCTAACAAGATATTGTGTAACCTAATCTCTCCCAGTTGTGGATGCCATAATAGGAGGTTATGCAAACTGTAGCTGTATTTGTGGAGTATAATTTTTATTTGCAGAAGCAGTGCAAAGTTATGGTTGTATAAATGCAGGTTTTCATTTTACACGTTTAAGGATCTTTGTTTTGATAATGAAAGTGCATCTTCTATTTATATTTAACTATTTCAACTATTTATTTTTGCAACTAGGTCACAAGTCTCAGAGAGAAGAATTAGATTCTATTCTTTTTATTTTTGAGGTAAGACATTTTGAATATTTTTTTTGCTTTAAGTCCTAAAATTCTACAGTTGTCTGTAGATACTTTGCATTTAACTGCATTCCTTCTTACTTTTGCATAGAGCTGAATTTATGTGCTTTGTTTTAAAAATAAAGATTTCACTTGCGGTTTTGCAAGATGTCTTAACTGGAAAAAGATGTTTCTGTGTCTCTAGATAGTTGATTACTCTTTGGTGGTGGTATTTCTCCATCATGTGTTATACACATTGAAATTCACAGAAAGGTGATCTCTGTTTAGTCATGATATTTTTGACCTTTTGATAGCATGTTACCTCTGTGAGGTACATGGATGAATGTGAAAGAGAGCTAGTTCATTTGTTCACTAGTTCCTACATAAAGGAATATTAGGTAATCTGTGCTTTGGAGGCAGTTGCACAGTGTGCTGGAGGGCCACAGCCAGGAAAAATCAGGTTATTTACAAGTTGCAAAAGCCTCTAGTGTAAATGTTGCAAGTCTTGCATGGTAGATTTGGAATTACTAACTGTGCTCTGTTTCTTGTTTCTGGAGATGACCTACTTGTAGAGGTCTTGTCTTCACTGTTTTGCTGTAGCTCATCATAGCTCATCACCCCTCAGTTGAGAAGGCTGAAGCACATGTTTGCTTGTGCCACAGAGGCAAGTTGACAGCTGAACATCCTAACTGAAGCCATTAGAAAGGTGGAATAAAGTTAATGCAGTCTGTTGTGAAACAGAGCAGCTGAGACAGACACTGATCCCATTCCATTCCCTATGCTGTAAGCAGCAGTGTCCTTCACAGGGGTAGTGGAGCCAGAGGACCTGCAGTAACATCTGAAGTCTCCAGTGCAGGACTTCCAAGCTGTCAGAGCCTTTGGGCTTCTCAGCATTAGGAGTGGGGTCACCTTGAAAGGACAACAATGCTTCCAAAGAAAGCATTATGGGAATTTTCTAAGTTGATGCTTCAGCTTCTGATCTGTGGCCTTGTGAAAGGGCCGTTTGGTCTTCCAAGGTGATATCTGCAACATACATCCTTGGGTTCTGTTTTTTATAGAAAATTTTACAACTCCTTCCTGAAAGGATTCATCAGAGGTGGCAATTTCATAGTATTGGTAAGTTGATTTTCTTTTCCTCTCCCTTTCATTTTACTTTTTATTAGTAGCTACCAATTCATGGCTACTATACCATTCATTTCCTTACAGTTTAAGTGGCTTAACGGGGGTTATGGTCTAGAGAATTTTGCAAGCTAAGTGAAGGAAAATAAAAAAGAAAATAAAAGAAACTGACAAAAAACCCTGCCAATGTAATGAATACTCTTCTGTATAGATTTATATTTGGGAATATAGAAATAGAAGAGTGGCTGAGAAAGAACAAGGACAGGTGAAAAGTTTGAAGTTTTAAATATTTTTTCCTTATTTTCTTTCTCTTAGCAATACATTTAAAAACTGACATGAGATATTTGTAAATGGAGAATGCTGATTTTATGCATTGTGATGACTTGATTTACTTTTAATGTACACATCTCAAAAGTCTTTGGGGAAAAATATTCTATGAGTAGGCTATGAAAGGTGATATTTGATTTTTTTTTCCTTCTGGCATTGAGTCAGTTGCTTGAAGGTATCAAGGTCACCAAGATTAAATTGGAGATTGCCAAGGACTTGTTCAAAAGTGGCTATCAAGTCTGACCGAGAACTCTGACATTTTATTTAATATAGAAAGAACAAAAGCAAACAAATTTTTTTTCTCCTTTTTTTTAGGGTTGATTTTAAAGAAGCTTCTTCACACTGGAAATTCATTA
Organism: Molothrus ater; assembly: GCF_012460135.2. Lineage (NCBI taxonomy): Eukaryota > Metazoa > Chordata > Aves > Passeriformes > Icteridae > Molothrus > Molothrus ater. Next base: position 37,785,353 of record NC_050483.2, on the reverse strand, counting down.
AAGGTACTGCAAAAAGTTGCATGCAATTTTGTCTACAATACTTGAAGTACAAATAAGAACATAAGGGCAAATGTTTACAGTAAAAGCCCAGGAATGAGAACCAATCATGACTTGTGTATCATGAAAAAATGATTCAGCTTTACCTCAGTAAAACTACTCACAGTAGTAATGTGTTTATATAGTGTAGCCAGTGGTTTAAAGGATTTTGCATTATCATAGTAATAAGTACTAACTGTTCATTGTTAGGGCAAGGAAGCTGATTTTGGGGTTCAGACTACCTTGGAAGTGGAAGATTATCTATGCCAGGGAGGCCTGCTGGTGTGTAGAGTAATTTAAATGGTTGGAACAAAATAGCTGCACCACTCCTCTGTAAGCCACCTACAGGCTTCTCTGGTACTGAAATTCTCCAGGATGAGAGCCAAGAAGGGAGTGCTCTAGGACTCTCTTACCTTTCTTGAAGGCGAAATGGAAGAAGGTAGAATTGGCCCTTCTGATACAGAGAGCTCACTCACTCTGTTGTTATAATTAATGAACATATTTAGAAATTTTATGTCGGTCTTTGTATTTTCTGAAAAATTCATGTGGCATCTTGCAGTGGTGTAGTCAAGCAAGTGATTGGTTTTCCATGTGTTGGTTTTCTATCTCTTCTTTCAGAGAAGCCCTGTGAGAAATGCTTTGAGGCAAACAGCAGTGAAGGTGCCAGGCTTGCCCTTGCACTTCATCAGGAGCAGCAGATGTGTTAGTTTCACTCTGCTGATTGCTGGGGGTCATACTGTCTGTCCTCATTTTTTTTTTATCTCTCCCCTTCTCCTTCTCCCTCCAGGACAAATGGAAATGCATTTGTTTGTTCTGGCACAAGATAACTTATTCCACGTTTTTTCCTTTAAGATACGTCGAGAGGGTGTGCGTCTCTTTCTTTTGTGGCTGCAAGCACTTCAAAATAACTGTAGTAGAGAACAATTATGGATGTTTTCTTGCTTGATTCCTGGATTTTCATCACCACAATCTGAATATGGCCCCCGAACACTAGATAATCTCATTAACCCTCCCCTTAATGTCCAAGAAAGTAAGTAATTTGGTATTATTACTCAATTCTTGACATAATTCAAATCTTGTCACAGACAAGGCAAGTTGAAGTAGCTAACATACATACATACCCAGGGAGATAATGGAGCTGAGATGAGTTTCTTAGCAGTTTGTCAGGTCTCCTTCTGTAACAATTTCTGTCTTTTTTGTTGTTGTTCAGAATTAGTTGTTTTTTGTGGTTATTGGGTTTTTCCCTCCAAGTAGGTTATTGTAGCTTAATGCATAGTGGTGAAAATAAAGTGACCAATTGTGTGTAATTCTTAAAAATTGCAAGAGGATCCTGCATCTGCTGCAAACTTGCACAGGTGAATTCTGTTTGTGTCGAACACTTGCACTGGCTTTGTTCATCCTCCAGGGAGCAGGCTCTGCAAAGATATTTCTGGTGTGGCCTTCAATAGAATGAGAGGTTGTTAGGCCAGGGTGTAAGGACAAATGTGTCTGTGTATGACCAGGTAATTAAAGTTGTGGTATTCTTGCAACTTGGAATCTTAAAAAAGAAACAGACCTTGTAAATTGCAAAACTTGAAGTCTTAAAGGTTTGCATGAGTGGAAAAGCTTGAGCATTCTGAGATGAGGTTTTTATACTTTCTGGGGTTTTGTTTGATTGTTTGTTTTTAATGGTAAGGTCATTATCTTGACACTAATCAATAGAGTGTGGATGATTTTTCTCTTAAGATGATTCTTAGGACAATTTTTCCTTTGTACACTCTAGTATTGAGTGCCTCCTAACTCAATTTATTCTTGATAGTGGGATTTGAAGCTCATTTATTAGTGATTTGCAATTGGATGGGGTCTTTGAATGTAAGTGCAAACTGTGCATTCAGATAAATGGGACTAAAAACTTGAACACTTTTTCCCCTGAATGTTGTGCTTTGCCTTCTTTCCATCTTCTCTTAGTATTTCAGTATTTTATTGCTTGTAGAGGAAAGCAGTTTCTTCATGACTAGTAATTAAATTTGCTGGAACACAGCAGATGAATTTCATGTCAGGATAGCTCTGCAAAAATTTTGCTACCTACTTAAGCCCTTTTTGGAGTTATCTTGTGAAATTCAGAGTGCAAAGAAATTCAGAGTGCAAAGATTGATATGTGAACATCTAACTACAGGAACAGGAGAAAAATCAACTCTGAACTAGCTTCACTATCGAGGCAAAGAAGGATACAGATAGTAAAACTTAAAGGAAATGTAACTGATAAACTGCTAAATGGGAAAATGGTGAAAGATAAAAAGATTTGGCATTTGTGTAGCATAAGTGTTACACTATTGTTTGCATAAATTCCAAACAAAATTTTAAAAAATTTGGGTTTGGCAGGTAGGTTCCAAAAGTGCATAGGGATGACCTATTTATTGTCTGTTGTGCTTTTTATATGTGTAAGAAATTAGTTCCATGGTGGTTTAGAAGTTAAAATTTCCTGATTTTCATTAATCTATGGGTGAATTGTTGTACCTGTAATTGTCTCTGCTGCTGCAGTGCATTTCTACTTTCATAACTTTGTAGATGTTTACGCATGAGAAGAAATGGTCTAAATGTTAGATGTACTTCTATTTTTCTTTAAATAGCTCAAGTGACTATAGAAGAAATCACTCCACTTGTTCCTCCACAATCAGGAGATAAAGGACAAGAAGATTTAACAAGCTATTTTTTAGAAGCACTTTTGAAATACATGGTCATTCAGGTACGTTCTGTAGTTTTCAAGCAAACAAGTGTTAAACAATTAACACCTCTTTGTCCTTTACAGTAAGTTTTTTACTTGTAGCACTGCAAATGCATATAAAGATGTTCCGAAGAATCCTTTCTTGCCACTCCCTTTTTTATAAAAAGCAAATTCTTCTAGAAAAATGTTCCCTTGTTTTCTGTGGGAAGATTCCTAGATCTTTTTTGACAGGATCTTCCATCAGATTGTGGCATGGAGGCAAAACAAGACTTCTCAGTCACTTCTAGCAGTACTGATTTCAGTTCCCTTCTCATTCATCTTCCATTCCCTATCTGGTTGTCTTCAACCAGTGGATCAACTGTGTGCAGAAAATGAAGAGTTGAATGAGTATTTAGTCCATAGTGTGCAAGTTGGACACACCATGTTCTCTTTGACAATTCCATGATCTCAGCCAGTATGGGGCATAGCAACAGCTTCTGTGAGAAACTGTGGCTCAGCTGTTTCACGTTATGTAATTGATTTGCTGGCCAATTAGCACATGCTGCTTCTGAACCTACTGAGCTGTCATGTGCTGCATGACATGGTAGGTGTTGCTGGGTCCTGCCTTCTGGGCCAGACTTGTCCCTCAGAACCTAGCTGGGTACCAATAAGTATTTCTTCACACTTAGGCAGGTTTTACTAGAGAAGATGGACAATGTACAAATATATGTTAGACCATAACATGTGTTAAAGCCATATTTCATGGCTTCCCTTTATCCATCTTTCTCTGAGCGCTTGCCATGCTGGAATAATTTCCAGCCTCATTTTATTGCTTCCAGCATCTCCCACTTTGAATAGAGATCTTCATACTTGTGATCTGTAGGTTAAGCTTAATGCTGGCTATTTACTTTGAGGAAAAATAGCCCTTATATTTTTGAAGACAGCTGCCTTTTCTGTGATAAATTGGTAGTATTATTTCTAAATTCCAATAGGTCATTGAGACAGGTGTCATAGAGCTTATTTACTATGTGAGCGCTGAAGTAGTTCTCTGAAGTCCCTTTAGAGGCCACTGATAATTGCAAGGTTCTTTGATACTAAGTTATGATAAAGGACTTTGTGTCACTAAGTTACATATATATCAGCTAATATGTTGAGTTATATTGGGGGTGAAATATGTGCATATATATTCCACTCTAGACACCTGTTGCCCTGAAAACAGATCATAATAGAACTGTGGCCTTTGAGTAAAAAATGGAGAAGTAGAGGAGAAAGGAAAAAAAAAAGAAAATTAAGTCTTCCTTTATATTATTTATGATAGACTTGGTAGATTACCTAGCTCTGCAGGCAGATGGATTCTCAGGAACAAAGATGGAAACTGCATATTGTATTTCTTGAGGAGCAGGTACCATGCTTGGTACTACTTACCATGTAGGAAAACATTTCATAGAGGGGAATGCTTAGCACTCACGATCCAAGTACATTTGTGTAACTCAACTTCAAAGTTGTATCTTCTGCTGCTTGTGGTTGAAAAATTTGTTTGTTTGATGTTGCCAATTAGACAAATGAATCCAAGTACCTATTATAATGACTATATGGACACGTGTTAGTCAAAATGTTTTAAAAGAATTTGTCAAAGAAATCTTTTGAATGGCATGGGTATTCTTTTTTATTAAACATTTTGAAATATAAAAACAGTTTCATTAAAAACAGTCAATTTGGGCATGTTCCCTGCTTTGGCAAGATGACTGCAAAAGCAAGTGTATTTCTGTTGGTTTCAGTATTTTATGTGTTCAAGTTCATTTTAAACCAATATTTTGGAAGAGAACGGTCTTTGTTTCGTTGACATTTCCCAGCTAGTTTCTGTTTCATCTTTTTAAAACTGTTTATTAAAATATATATGATTTTGTTTCAGAGAAATAACTTAAAAAGAGGACATTTCATGAGTTACCTGTTTCTTTTACTTGTAGATATTTACTTTGTCAAAATTCTTGTTTTAAGGTTAAGAGTTTAGAATGGAAGAACAAGGAAAACCAGGAAAAGGGATTTTCATTTTTATTCGCAAATTTTAAGAAATACTACTTACCTTCTATTTTCCCAAACATCTGTAAGGAGACCAGCTTGTATAACCCTATACTTGGTAAGTGTTAACACAGCTGATAAAATCTTTACATTTTATCTAATAGTGATGTTATGATCTGATTAGTGAGAGATGCCTCTGCCCAAATTAAGGTGACAAGACCAAATGCTGGTTCAACAGTACTGACTTTATTTTGTAACATTGACTTCATGGGGAAAGAAAAGACAGAGGGAGAGGGAGAGAGGGAAAAGCAGGGAGAAAGTGTGGAAGCAGAAGCTGGTCACCACCCATGGATCCAGTGGTGTCTTCTTGGGCCTTCTTCACCCTGGGCTTGGTGTTGGGGCGTAGGTCCTGGTTTGTTCATCTGTTAGTAAGTTCTGTGCTGAAAGCGGTGCTGCCTCCACAAGGTATGCTGCTTACAATCAAATCTTTTCAGTATTTATACATTTTAGAAACAAAGGAATTATTGCTAATTGGCAGCAAGTGATACAGTTCTCTTATTAATTGGTATTCCATCTTCTATTGGTTCAATGCATCTTATGCTAATTAGTCTGCTTGTTCAGTCTTTCTCTTCTTTTGGGATGGTGGGTTTCTTAGGTTGGTGATACCCCTGTGGAATTACCTTTTACCCAGCTGGAACTGATTTCATCGGAATTGCTGAGATTGTTCTAATAATTTCTTCCATATCTTCTGCCAAATGTTCTTATGGCTCCTAAATTCTGCATTCTTTGTATCCACTATCAGTAATACATCATTCTTCCTAAGCTTTGTTAACCTCCACCTAGGTCCTAACACTTGGAAAGCAGTTCTGCCTTTATGAAGTCCAGGTTCCAGGTGTCCACAGAGGTGTATTTGGGGGAACTTTGGTGGCCGTTGGTGGCCACAGATGCCACCTTCCCATAACTTGGGATGATACTTCTTTGACTGGTGATATGCATATAAGCAGGTGATTCTTGTCACAGTCTGTCACAGAGGGAGTGTGATAACCAGGATGTGCCAACCAGATCTTGCCTCTGTCAGGCCTGGAATTAGCACCTTCCTGTCACAAAGTCCTCCCTTCTGTGGCCTTAGCAATGTTTGAGAAAGGTGATTGTGCTTTCTAACTCTAACAAGACAATATAGCAAAGCAGTTTTTGGCTTGAGTCATGTTGCCCATGAAGGGCATTCTCCAAATGTATTTGTCATGAAAGAACGTGTTAAGATTCCTGTTGATGATTTTCAGTTCTTTGTTTGTGGAAGCCTCTGACCCTTTCATTAGAGTCAATCTTGGTCTGTTAACCTGAATGAGGTAAATTAAATGTTCTTGTAAAACCTTTCTCTAATGTAACCATTGCTGGTCTCAGTTGTGCTCTGAAGAGAAACTACTGCTGCCAAAATAAAAGGTGTTAGTGTGCTATTCTTTGGGTGTGTTGGTTTTATCTGTACAGAATCACAGTGTTTGGATTATACAGTGCTTGTTCACATTTTTGACAGGGCAAAGTTAGGTTTTTGTGCGGACTGCATTTTATCAAGAGCTTGCAATAGGAAAACGAAGTTAGGGTTTAGCACAGTCTTCAAAGCTGATGGTGCTAGAATGTATCTTTCCATATAGAGAGTGGAATGTTCAGTGTTTTCTAAGCAAACCTGAGTTTTACTCAGAGTTTTTAGCCCATTTTAGAGCAGAATCTTGTTTGCAAATCTTGATCTTGTTCTCTCAGGTTTGCATGCACCCATGCATATGTTGATTGTAGGCCAACAGAGTTCAAACTCCTCTTTGCAAAGCAATACCTTGTACACAGGCTTTAAGTTACCATTTCATCACTTGAGTCATACAGTCACATCACCATTCCTCTTCTCTGTTGATGCAGCATCTCAGAAGGATTCTCCAGAGTAGTGATCTATTCCATATTCTAAAATTAGGCTGTCAGGGAAGTTCGTTGAAAAGATCTTAGCTTCTTCTGGTCCATGTACATTTATTTAGATTTGAGAGATGGTTGTGTCAAAGCCATATTCTCTTGGGAAAGACAAACACTGGGCTTTCTCATCTACAGGAGAAGAACCACTATAAATACAGCCATAAGTAACAGTAGAATAAGAGTTATTGTGCAGATGCTGAAGAGGTTGAGTGATAAAATAGCTACAAGAGGGACAGTAAGCAGTGCTGAGAAAGCAAACCTACTGTTGCTTGATGCTCCAGAACAAGAAATATGGAAATGCTATTTTTCTCTTTCTGTGAAGATCTTGATTGAGTCTTCCATAGAAGTGTTACTATAGTCCTCTGTTTTTCTGTGAATGGTAATCAAGAAACTTCCAAGGCCTTAGTAAAGAAGAGGACAATGGGAAACCAGAAGAAATGTGCACAGATCCCAAGAATTACTGTGAGTGCCTTAGAGTGTGCACAGTGAGCAACTATAATGAGGATTTTTGGAACAATACAGTGATGAAAACAACATAAGCATTGGTAAGTTGAATAATTTTTTCTCCTCGAAGATGTTCTTCTCTGGCATGCATCTTCCCAACCTATTTGAAAATTATCCTGTGCTTGTGCTTAATTTACAGCCTTGAGGCAGAAGGTAGGGCAAATTTGGGCACTGAGCCTGCTACTAAGAACAGTTCTCATGCTACTGGTGTAATGTTTAATTTAGAAGAAGTGATGAGGTACAAATCAGAACAGTAGTTTCAGTAAGCCAGCATTGATACAGGGCTTTACTGGAGACAGTATGCCGGACTGAGATTTCTTTCCCGATAAGTATGTTGCCTACAGCACCAAGCACCAAGCATTACAGTTACAAGAAGGCTAAGTATTGTGGCTCCTTCAAATTCTTTAGTATTACAGACTTAGAAGAGGAATACAGCATTAGAAAAGCCCGTGAGATTGTTTTTTGAGGAGGGTTGGGGTTTTTTTTAGTTTGGTTTGGTTTTGTTTAGAGAGGTTTTTTTTTTTTTCTTTTTTATGTTTTGATTTGGGGTTTTTTTTCGCCTTAGTGTTTATTTTGTTTGTAAAGTCTTTGTTAAATATCTGTTGAGATTGAGTTAGAAATTGTTCAGTAAGAGCTACAGATATGGCAGTAATATTCCAGTAATATTCCAGTAATATTCTTCTTTTTTCATAGTTATGTGCCTTTCTGTGCCATTTCCAAGCCATTTAGATGGGTTCCTTCATTTACAGGGAGACACTAATGTGGGCTGTTCTACAGTTATCTTTAGCTCTTCATTCCTTATGAACCCTTTATTGTCTTAAAAATTAGGCATGGTCAAAGCTTACAGGTGTGCAGTGTGTTTTTGCTAGCCTGTTCACTTTCTACCCTGTGTATGTCTTCCACCACCTTCAGCTTCTTTTTCTTTTTGTCATCAGCTCACATCAGGTTCCCAGAGGGGGAAGGGTAGGGGGTGGGGAAAGCCCAAAACACAATAGAAAGAAAAAATGGAAAGTTGGGGGAAGGGAATATTTACTCTTGTGCTGTTTGAGTCCCTCTAACAAGCTCTCTTTTGCTTTGGTTTTATGTCTGTGTTCTCATCTGAAGCATTGATACCTTCTTCCAAGATGGACAGAATTTGAAAATACAGGAAGAGCTGGAAGGAGGATACATTTGAGAAGCAGCTGCAGCACATAATGCTGTTGAAACACATTAAAGAAAGAGGATGTTCTGAGAGGCTATCATCAAACAAGGAGGAGACAGAGTGCTGCAAAAACATGTTTACTGCATGTTTAGTCCTTCTGAAAATACTGCTAGTACTGCAGCCTTTGTGCTCTGCTGAATGCTAGTAGATACCAGAGAGAACTGACTTTTCCATCTTTAAATGCTGTGCTACCAGGCATTTACTTCATTTTTCACAGATTGTACTGTTACACATGCTTGTTTAAGATACCTTAATTTTTAATTTTCTTACTTACCTGCTGCTTTCCACAGAATGAAAACAATGTACTGGAGTTTTATTATTTGCAGTAAATAAACCATTTGTAAACTTGTCAAAGAGTATTCTGTGTGTTTGTTATGTACTTAGGTACGTGGTACGCAGGAATCATGGGTTTTTTCCTTTAAAAATAATGCTTTCACTGAAAAGTGTGGATATAGTTTTGAAGTTCTTACAGGAAACATTCCTCAGTTTAGCAGCATCATGATGGGTCTATCACTGCTTATGTATGTGGCTTTTGAAATGCCACTGAGATAGACCAGTGTGGATATCCTCAGTGCCGGTGCTGGATCTTGTGTATTTGTAATAGTAACAGGGAAATCTAATAGTAACGGAAATCTGCAGTCTGGCAGACACACTGGTTGCACTTTAGATGCCTTAAAAAGGCAGTCATAATATAATTGCTTAGACAACAGTTGATTATTTCTTCACTGCTGTCCAGATTTGTCCCTCTTGGATTCTAACATTATAAACTGGCAAAGTTACACAGGATCCTTTAAAATGTCTCTTGACTTTGCTTTAGGAAGATACAGTCAGGCAATACCTTTGTATTGTTCAGTGTAACTTTTTAAATTCTTCTTTGACTCAGCATAAGTATCCTTTAACTGCTTTCTGGTTGGCCTGTAAAACCATGGAAAACTTCTCCCTTTGTTTATGTACTGCAGGCTACAGAAGAGTTAAGGCAGTGCTGACATAACCATTCTGTTCAATCTGTATATGGATAGGACCATGATTTTTCCATGCTTCCATCTTTTTGCTAGGTTTTGGTGGTTTTTTTGTTTGTTTGTTTGTTTGTTTGTTTGTTTTTGGTTTTTTTTGTTTGTTTGTTTGGATTTTTATTTGTTTTAGAGTTTCCTGGGGGTTTTTTTACTGTCACTAGATAGAGATCATGGTACTGAAACACTAGCATCAGGGTGTCCTGACAGCACATATTATAATCAGTCCTCACACAAATGTTTGTCTTTTTGTATTGGAGTGTATCTCATATTTGCCCCTGTAGGACTAGGACTATGGTGGGTTGGCATACCACTTTCAGAGAAATGTCATTTGCACATGAAAGTATCATTGCTGCTTCAGGTTGATGATGGTAATGCAGAACTATTCTGCACCATATCTTGGGCTGTAAAACCCAGAACAGCCATTTTGCAGTGTTAAGTCACAGAAAAATGCACAATTAAAAAATGCTATCCGTGTGTTCCCCCATGTTTGTAGTGCTTTTACCACATATGTTCATTCCATCCACATTAAGTACTGTCATGTTTTCTCTGAAGCAGATTCAGGAGTACTGATGATTCTAGCGCAATAGAGAACCAGAAAGGCTAAACAGTTCTGAACCATCATGGGATGATGAAAATGGAGTTGTCAGTTCTATCACAGTTCCTGCCAGCTGATGTCCCCCTAAGCATCCTTCATTACATTCCTACAAGCCAGTATAGAAGCTATTGCCTCAGAGTCATCTTGCAGCTAAATCATAGGAAAATGTACATGCCAGTGGTCTGGCAGTAAAGTCCAGCAAAATTAGCCAGTGCAAATGGGGCCCTAGGTGAAGCTGTAAAGCTCATGTGGCTTTGCAGCAGGATTTCTCTGTTCTATTCATCTTTATCCTTTTGCAGGGCCAGAAGAGGCTGTGTTTATTGCATTTGCATTTTGGAATTATATATCTCCCACTGTAGTCACGATTAGATTTGTCAATATATTAGTTTTATATGAAAATAATTTTCTTGTATAAGTCATAGTCTAGTTGACAGTTATTTTGCTACTTGGAACTTCATAGTTTTCAGTGATAATTTGAAGTAGTGAGTTTGCTGAAGTTTATGTTTAAATATTGAGTATAATGTAGTTTGAAAGAACATGAAGATAATGAAATGTGTTTACTTATATAGAAAAAAATGTAAGAAAAAATGTAAGGCTATAGAAATCACTTTCAGATAAAAAATTAAGGGTTCCGCATAGCAGAAATAAGTTTCTGGCTTTTGGACCAGCAGTGTTGTCTCCCTTCAGGAGAAAATTCAAGTGCTTTAATGTCTTACATTTTGATGTCTTACATGTTCTTGACATTTTCTCTGTTGCATCCATTCCAGTGCATCTTGGAATGAGTGGCACAACAGTGAATGCAACAAAACCGCACCTCTGAAAGTTCATGTGTATTGGTTATGGTTCTAGGATTTCTTTCTTATGCAGATCTTTTTCTCTGCATATATTTTTAAGATGTTTTATTTTCATACAGATATACCACAAATGAGACCAAAGCCACACTACGTAATAGTTAAGAAAGATGCTGAAACCAATGAGGCAATCTATTGCACAAAGGAACCTTTCATTAAGGCTCGTGTTATTGTCATTCGATGGTTGGTGTCTTTCTGGCTTGAGCCAAAACCTCATACAGGGCCTCATATTCCTGGGATGGAAGGTGAAAATGTGCCAAAGAATATTCAGGTAAAACCAAATACACAAAACTATATTTGTTTTCATGTTTTTTGGTTTAATTGTTATGTCAGCAGTATGCTCTCCTCCAATAATTACGACTAATGAAAAGTTAAAAAAAAAAGTAATTTTTAAACAAATTCTATGTTTATTAATTCCATTTGAAAGTACCTGCAATGCTGCTTTCTTTTTTCAAATTTTGTGATTTGTTTTTAATCAGCTGGACATTAGAAGCCTTAAAATGCAGTAAATCCTTTTGTTTGTTTGTTTTTCTTTAATTCTTTGTGCTGTTTAAATTATACTTAAATTGTATTGATTTATTGCTGTACTAAAAATGAACTATGGAATATTTTAATTTTTTTTTTCAGAGAGCAGCTGCTAGCATGGCTTCAAGGGAGGACAGCAAAAATGACAGTACTGATAAGCAGGATAGAAATGCAGAACCAGAACAATCTCATTCTAATACAAGTACTCTAACAGAGAGAGAACCAAGTTCTTCCAGCCTCTGCAGTATTGATGAAGAGCATTTAACTGATATTGAAATTGTCCGGAAAGTCTTCTCTTCTAAAAGAAACAATGTTAATTTTCTAACTGAGATTTTTCGACAGGTAAAAAACTCACTTTAGAATGCAAGAATCTTGATTATTATATTGCATATTTTTATAATGTCATGGTTTTCTTTCAAGAGCACTTGTTAAGCAGAACAAGTTACAGGTTTTTTCCGTCATCCTGCCTTCAAAAATCAAAAAGCCAACATTCTGAAATACTTTCTCTGTAGAATACCCCTAGTTCCTAATTTTTCTAATTTTATATCTTTAACAACCAGTTTAGCAACATTTAACTTGGACTTCACAGTTCCCCTTAGACAAGAATGTTTAATCTTTTCATACATCAACACTGTAGGTATTAAAACTCACCGCCAACCACATTAACATAAGCCTCCTGTGGGAGTCTGCAGCTGTTACAGAGCTGTTCTAGGAGCATATGAATGTCCTTACCTTGATAGTGTTCATCAGAAGAGTAGGACAGATGGCTATAAAAGGTAGCAGCTTGACTGTTTCTGACTTCACTGGAACCAGAAATGTTAGCTGAGCATACTCAGAATAGTATTTCTCTACTGGAAACTATTAAAACAAATTTAAACTGAGAACATATGCCAGAATATGGAGTCTTTATTAATAGTAACTTAAGAGTTCAGTGTGGGAGAATAGAATAAGATAAACTTTCTTTATGGCCCATGCTATAGATCAAAAGACAAACAGATTTCTGAATAATAGTAAAGAAAGATATACTAAGTTTCAAGTTAAATGCACAACACTAATTGCTTTAAACAGCAGAAAGCTGAACATTTTAAAACTTGTTTATCTGGATGAAGTAAATATTTTTGAATGAGGCAAGTAAATGTCAGAAGCTTATCCACATCCCTTGTAGTCAAGAGCTTGGACACATTACTGAAGGACATAGCAGAGTTTTCCAAATTCAGCTGACAGTCAAGGGTTTACAGAGTCTGAGGCATTGAATGTAGAATATAAATTATCAATGGTCTACTTTTCACTGTCCCCACAGTTAAAAGAAGCAAAGACAATTTTCTTCATTCTTTTCAAAAGTCAATCTGTGAGTTTATGTAGATTATTTGTATTTCATGTGCAATTATGAAATCTTATTTACATCATTATTTAGCCAGGAGTTTTCAGTGTAAATTAATTTCTAATACACAAGATGTTTGTAATGTTTCTAAAACATGAGGACAAAGTTATTCCTATCAAGAGGAGGTTTCGGTGGTACTGAGTGGTGGAAAGATTGTCTGTATAGAACAAGTTTTATGCATTTTAGACTTGAGGGTACAAAAAATGTGTATGGACTTGCAGGAGAATGTTAGACTTGATGAGGAAGTATATGACTGTACTTGTCAGTTTAATCCTGTAACACACAGCTGAATTCTTTTTAGTGTGATGATGGTATGAAATCTCTGTTTCCAGAGTGAACATACTACCTGTGTTAAGTGGGCCCTCCTTAAAGATATGGGCAACTGGTTTTCATCAGTCACAGCTCAGACCCTGTAAAACTGGGTGTTAGTGTAGTTTATCTGTTCTCCTGAATTTATAATGAGGGCATCATGGTCTTTGGTAAGTGTATTTGTAGTTAGTTAAAATCTGACTAATGTTAAAAGTTTCTGGTCTATGACTAGTTGTTACCAGCACAGCCAATACAGAAAACCTTCTGAAGAGAGCGCTGATCAGCCATCACACCAACTCAAATGCATGAGTTTTAGAAACAATAATCCTGAAATCTTTTCAGGGAGTAATTCACTTTAAGGATATTGTTTTGTAAAATCTTAATTAGCTAAAAATAAGATAGAAGACTACCAGTGTTGTGTGTCACTTGATTTTTTCTCAGTCATTTAGAGCTGGTTTAATTCCACTTTTCCAAATCCTCTGAATGGAAGATGTTGGAAAAGAAACTTCTGCTCATTCGTTTTACGTATTTTGATGGGTGTTTGGTTCAGCAGGCTAGGTGCTAACTAGATACGCCCATATGGATTCTTAATCTCTTTCAAAGTACTTCTTGATAAGCTTTAAATTTAAGTTTAAATCTGGGGGTTTTTTCATGTTTTCAGTTTACATATGAAGAAAGTGAGCAGACATTTAGGTTTGGTAATAGTTTGAATAGTTTGAATACAGGGATCCAACAGTGGCTTTTTCCACCTTTATCTCTTAGAACTTACACATTATAGAGCCCAACTTATTTCAAATATTGTAACAGTGGGTTTTTTTTCTTTCTTTTTCTACTTGCAGGCATTTCTGTTGCCGATATGTGAAGCAGCTGCTATGAGGAAGGTGGTGAAGGTATATCAAGAATGGATTCAACAGGAAGACAAACCTTTATTTATGAAAGAACCTGAAGAAATAATGCAGTGCACAGCTGTAGATTGTGATGAAAATGTTGACCATAATTCTTCAGAGAAAGGAAAAGAAAGAGAAGAGGTAAAATATTATTGGTTAATATTTGTGCATTAATCTGCCAGTAGACAGAGACATGGCTTCCTTGACAGTTTATTGGTGGTTTTCTTTGGTGTCAGAGCATTTATTGGGGAAAATCAATGGTAAAACACTGTATAGATGAGCTACCAATTTTATCCATTATCTGTAGCTTTTAATGTGCTTAGTTCAATTTAAAATTTCATATCATTTTATGAACTGTTTTCAAGATGTGGATTATACAGTATGCCAGCTATCAACTGTGTAAAAATTCTATACAAATAAAAGGGTGACAAAAATAGTAGTTACTTCATTCAGTTACTTAAGATAATTGCTCCAAGCCTCATGAAATATTGTTGTGTCTCAGGTGCATTTGTCTGCTGTTGTTTATTATTTAGTACCTATTATATCTTTTTCCCTTTAATACAAAGCCAAAATACTTGTCTAAAACTCTGTGGAATTTTAAGAAAAAATATTTTTCAGGAAAAAGGGATGAACTCCAGTCATGGAGTTAGAAATTCAAACTGGGCAAGAAATGGCTGTTATGAAGACGCTTTGCATAAAACATCTGAAATTGATTCTGAAGAACAAAATGTACGAGCTGGAGTGCAGTCAGTATTGCAGGTATGAAACAGACTTGGTATTTAATTTTATCTAAATTATCTATCTGAAATTACCCAAAATTCTTGTTATCAGCACATAAAGAGTGGAATGTAGTGCAATACTTCTGCCAGGGAATCCTATGCATCTCTAAAGTATCTCTAAATTTTAAAAATATTTTCTATGCAACAAGTATGATGATAAAGGTTAGACTGGTTCACTATATCTTTATTGACCTGAAGTAGGACAATGTATAGACCAGTGCTGGGTAACCCAATTAAAAAAATTTTATTTTGCATTGGAACATGCATTCTCCTCTGCATTGTATTAGAGAAAAAATAATCCTCGTGCTACGGCAACATCTTCAAATAAATATAATTAAGCTTTTATGAGAGTATTTAGAGGCTTTTTGCTTTTACGCTATTGGTCACAAAAGCCAAAACATCCAGTCCTGTAGTTTTCCAGTCCTATTAATAAGGTATACAGGGATATTTTTTCATCTTTTTCTGAATTTACAGCACATTTGAAAAGTTTACTGAGGCACCATAACTTTCTGGTGATATCATTAAGGAAAGCATAAGTTGCAGTTGTGCCCTAACATAAGTTTTTTAATAGCTTCTAGGCAGTTTGACAGGGTAGAAATCATGTTAATTTCAAATGTTTAGCAAAGTGCTTCACTGAAGATGAAGCTATGGAAAATTGTGAGGGTATAATTTGAGGGTCTTTGAAATGCTCTTATGGTTATAAAGTATGTGCATTTTATGTATATGTGTATGCACATAAATTCATATAGGTGGGTATATTACTGTAGCCTCCATAATATTCTTATATCCAGCAGAAAATTGATTCTGAACAAAATAAAATAATGTGCACTTGCCACTTTACTGTGTTCACTTCTACTGTGTGTGACCATGCTAAGTAAAACTCACTTTTACTACAGCTTGAATAATTTTAGGAATAGTTTTCTTTTTTACTGTACACTGTTGTACATACAAATAAACTCTGTAATTGAAATCACTTTTAAATTCAAATACATTAAAATAATTTAAGCTTCATAATCTTTGTTTTCAACAACATTTTAGAATATGAAGTGTTACTGAGAAAAGAAATACGAAGTATCTGTGTCTGTTTGCAATATACTACTAAGGCTTACACATCTGACAATGTCTTGAAGTTTATCCATGTTGAAGTTTTTTTAGATAAAGGTTCCTTTGACTACCAAATATCTCTTTATTTTTTTTTTTAGCCTGAAACAGAGTCAAGACATCATTCTAACCCAGTACCATGTCTTATTTTGAGAGATTTCCTGACCTGGAACCACATTTGATTTTCCCTGTGAAATCAATAATCCAATACTTCTGTCTTGAGTTTTTTTCCCATTTAATGCTTGCATAGACTTATTTCTAGGCATTTAGAGTAGGTTAGGTTCATTAGTTAAGGCTAGTGAATGTAAAAGTGCATACTAATAGTTTCTAATTATTAAAAATCCAAAGCTTTCAGTAGAGGGAAGTTATGGCTTAAGTACCAATGACTTCCTGTACATGTAAAAAAAAAATAAAAAATCTAGGTCTGAGATTCGAGTGCTTTCTAAACTTACATAAAAATATAGTAACACTTCAGTAACTGCTTCTGTAGCTCCTACAGTGTCCCTGCCTACTTTTTTTCATAATTTTAATTCTGAAGGCCCTAATTTACTGCCCACTGAAGTCAGTCACTTTCAGGAACATGTTCAGTTTCCTACTTTTGGTAAGCCTTACTGATCCCAATGGGATGAATGCTTTAGTTTCCCAGAACATAATACAGGCTGTGTCATGCTGAAGCACACACAGTCTACCAGGACTATTTCAACTGGTTTCCCATATATTGTACTAGTCAGTTCCTGGCTTAGAGGTGGAACTTCTGTGCAGTGCACTTCTTACTGGGACATTTTTGTCCATTATATTAAACTAATCATATGAGTAGTTTGTTGAATCATCTATGAGAACAAAAATATACAAATAAATTTTGTAGAAAAAATGGGAAAAGATCAGTCTCATTGTTGCTTAATCATTACTTCAAAGTGACATATTTAAACATGCACTTCTGTGTGCATCTGCAACCTTTTCTTATAAAGATTTTCTGTTATAGATTTTTTTCTTCCTGGTTCTACCAACTGAATTGCTGAAAACATCAAAGTGTTTCAGGATCACAGCACCCTCTCTTTTCTGTTTACAGGTTTTTATAATAAATTCTTCAAATATATTTTTTCTTGAACCTGCGAATGAATTTAAAGCTCTGCTGGATGAACACACTGATATGTGCAAACGCGTTCTCAATATCTACCGCCACATGGTAGTCCAAGTGACTATGGACAAGAAGACATGGTAAAATGCTAATGCTTTTATCTTAGATTATTAGTTCACAGCACAAATGTGAAAATTTACTTGGTAATAAACACTGTAGAGTGGTATTGGTTATATGAACCAGTTCCTCTAAATCAGTAAATACACAAACTTGAACACCACAGACAACTTGGCACAGGGGAAGTTATCTACTTTCTTAAAGCTTCTAGTAAGCTCCTGGTTAATTTGTGGCAGCTTAGACCTCAGTGCAAAAAGACTAATCTGGGATATACAGATTGATATTAAGGAGCTACTGATGATTTTTTGCAGGGCATTTTGCCCATGTATCAAAGCATTAAAATATTGAAACATATGAAGCTTCACAGCCTTATTTAAAAATAAACACAAAAGCCCCAGACAGGCATGGATAATTATTACAATCAGATGTGTGTTGTTCTTGACCTGTAATTGTATACAGGAGTCTGTGTACCGTGTAACTGTGTCGCACCTTTCCACTTCTTACAGTGCCTAGCAGGTATAAAAGACCCTGCTTTAAAGGAATTTCTGTTATTTCCCATTCCTTTAAATAGTAGTCTGTGATCAGGTACTATATTGCCACTATTCTCCATTGCAAGGAAGAAGTAGCAAGGGGATTTCAAATGTCTGATTTATTCAATTTTATCTTGACTTTATCTTCAATCTGTCCTGAACTCTGGGTAAGTAAAGCTGGCACTATGTGTCATGTAAAGCTTGTCTCCTCTTCTGAGGATCCAATTTAGCTGGCCACTGGGAAATTTGGGAGTGATAATAGTAAACAGATTCTACTAGATTGGTATTTTCCTTCCCAGTTTCGCATCAGTGTAAAGAAGTGACTGTAGATCACAATGGCAAAGATTGTGCCACACAAAATAATTGGTGAAGTATGTTAATGATAATATAAAATTACAAAACCTGTAATTACTGGAAAAAGAAAAAGCTCAGATTGAAAATACAGTTAAAATTTTCCCTCTAATTTCAGGCCATTGAAGATGATAGCAGTTGAATTACTTGGAAGAAAATATTACAGTGCAACAGGGATTCCTCACTTTTAAGTGTAAAAAAAGATCAGAATAATTTCTTTTGCAATAACCAAGTTAGGCTCTTTGTAATCATTATGACATTTTTGGAATGTGTTTGAGCAAATAAGGCTTGATTATTACTTTTAAAAATGCCTTTAAATACTTTTAAAAATAATGTATATACAGAGGTATAACAAAATGGTAACTCTTAAGTTTAATACTGTTTTGCAGGGAGCAGATGCTACTTGTGCTGCTCAGGGTAACTGAATCTGTGCTGAAAATACCACCCCAAACTTTCTTGCAGTATCAAGGAAGAAAAAACTCCACTTTAGCTGGAAGACTTGCAGGACCTCTTTTCCAGGCAAGTAAACATAAATTCACTTGAATTAATTTAGCCTAATTTTCATTAATAGATTGGATACAGCAACCACTGTTGGCTAGTTTGTCATCTTTTATCACTGGTATGTTACCCAGATAATGTGAATAGTGTGGGTCAAAGAGCTGGTTACATTTGTTACTTTCTGTCTTATATTTTAATGACACTGTGACAAGAGTATTTCAGGTACTGTAAAATTCAAGAATTGTTGAGTTGTAATAACTGGCAAAGATAACTGGCAGTGTGGGCGGTTTTAGTCTGCTGCCATAGCAAAATTAGTTCAAGTCAGCAGGAAATCTTCTGTTACCCATGCCTAACTGATGGATCTTTTTATTTCCTAGAGAATTCTGTAATTACTTACAGAAAGCTGTAGCAAATATTTTCAAAGTCGATAGTTGCAAAGTGCTGTTGTGGTGTGTCTCAGTGACTAGGATCTATAGAGTCTCCAGTTACTTTAGCAGAACAAAAAAGAATACACAAATAATGGGTCAAACCAGTTGTTCCTATATCTACGTCAGAGCTCTGTGTTAACACTTGATAATTCATTAAAAGTCTGTATGTATTGGTGAGGAAAAGAATGTCAGGACTGCACAGAAATTTCTGTGGCAGTTTGAAGTTTTCTTTGAAATAGTAACATATGAATGTTGTCAGCTAATGCTCACAATCCAACTTTTCTCTGTTCTTTTAGACTCTTATAGTAGCTTGGATCAAAGCAAATCTAAATGTGTACATTTCTCGAGAACTTTGGGATGACTTGCTGTCTGTAATGTCATCACTGACATACTGGGAAGAGCTGGCCACTGAGTGGTCACTGACAATGGAGACACTTACTAAAGTATTAGCTAGAAACTTGTATAGCCTGGACCTCAGTGACCTGCCCCTGGATAAATTAAGTGAGCAGAAGCAGAAAAAACACAAAGGCAAAGGTAAGACAACACTGTATGTACGTCATTTGAATTTGAGCTGGTGTTGGGCACAGGATAATTGTGGTCTCACTTTTTTTATATACTTCATTAGGCATCTCTGTCACCTGAAATAACCCTGTTTCTTTAAGGAAAATCTGCTTTTTAGAACTGCCACAACATGATCATGTTATTTATGCAAATAGGCACATATGGAATGTAGTTCTTAAAAGTGTATTGAATTTAAACTAAAATGTTACACCATAGTGGGTTACGCCTTTCTCCTTTTAGCAAAGAAATTAAATAGTTGAGTCCCAGTCATAACTTCTTGAAAATAACAAACACTATTCAGCTGGTGAAAACTCAGCCATTGCAAGCACAATTGGAATATTGGTCATGAAATGTTAAAAGATGAAATGTAAAGTGACATAGCTTTGTTTGGTACTAATTGATCACTAGCCCTTTGTGAAGACAGGTTTGGTCACGATGAGAGCTTGTGGGCTACATAAGAGAAAGTATAGCTTAATAATCCATGAGTGGTACCCGTTTTTAAACTGATTCCTAAAAAATGCATAAATACTCTGTAAGACATAATATGGGGAGAGGAAGTGGCTGCTTACAATGGCACAGTTGTGGAATTGATAAGGGACAGGATGTTTGTCCTCCTGGATAGAGGTCTGGATTGAAAGTTTCAAAACCTGGGTCGTTTTCTTGGTTTGAAGACAGACCTTCTGCTTCGTTTCCACTTTTGTAAAACGTGGATAATGTTCTCCTTTAAAAACTGCATTGTGATCTAATAGTGAGTGGCAGGATTATATTTAGGGTGTGTAACAAAGATGTAAAAACATGTTATTTTTAGGCTGCTTTTTATCTCTTCAGTCAAACCTGCGGGAAGGTGTTTCCTAGTGCTATCTTAAGGTTTGTCAGTGAGAAGCAACCTATGTGGATTCCCTCTCTTAAAGAAGATGTTACTATAGCTTTTTTTTGCTAAAAATATTTCTTCTGTGAATACTTCTGTGCCTCATCTTAAGCAGAGTCATTATTCAGCATTTTGTTTTGGTTTCTGCTCTGTGATAACTGGGCAGAAATACATCTCTCTGTAGTTGCCCTTGAGAGGTCGTTCCAGACCATGCATTTTTTGTTTTCCTGTACTACACAGCTTTCTTCTTTTTTGTACTAAAAATACACAGCTTAAACAAAACAAACAAAAACAAATGCCAAGAAAACAAACAAACAGAACCCCCAAAACAAAACCAAACACCCCCCCCAAAACAAAACAAAAAACAAAAAAAAACAAAACAGCAAAAAAGGACCAGTCTAGCATAGGATAAGAATGTGTACAGTTATTTGAATATATACTTTCAAAAGCGTTTTGAATCATCTGAGCAACACGAGGAAAGTTTATGTTAACCTTCAGTGACAAAAGTTTCAGAGAAAGCCTCCATTGCTAAATGTTAGTTGCAGAGTCAAGTCCAGCTTTAGAATTAAATGATGCCAAATTTTTTTGCCCCTGTTTGTTTGCTAATAATAATGAACATGTTGGACTAGAGCTCTCTTTTTCCAAAGAGATGCCCCTTTAATGATTGTAATTGTGTCAGTTTGGATTATTAATGAGCTCAATCTGGATAAGGAAATACATTGCAAATATTCTTTGCTTCACTTTTTTTTTTTTTTTTTACATCTAGCTGTTTTTGATAGCTCCTCATATGAGCTTTATTTACTTCAATATAAATGTCAAATCTGAATTTGTTTCATCCTTATCTTACTATAGGATTTTCTGTCAATTTCCAAAGTTCTCTGAGCCTATCATCCAATCTTTTTTTTGCTTTTGCATTTTGTGTAAAATTATGTTATCCTTATTTCATGTTCCTCAATGTTGCAAAATTATTTGGAAACCTGTGCCCCCAGTATTAATGTTTTGAAATGTATTAATTTGTGTATCTTATCTGATAGGAGCAGCAAAGGAAAAGTTACATGTAGTATCAGACTACAACCTGTGTAAGCCTATTTTTTCAGAAAAGAAAATGACAGTAGTTTAATAGCACCAACATTTCTGAAAAAGTTTGACTATCTCTCAGAGTTAGTGCTGGCTGAGCTTTTGAATTCATACTTACTTTGGTAACTTAATTTATTCCATCCAGCTTTAAAGTTTTTTGAACAAACACATCTATCATCTGGTGAAAGCAGAATAGAAGTGAGTAGATTTGCAATTTTACTTTTGCAGGAGTTGGGCATGAATTCCCAAAGTCTTCTGTTGATAAGTCCTTTTCCAGAGGCTGGAGCCGTGACCAGCCTGGCCAGGCACCCATGCGGCAGCGCAGTGCTACGACCACCGGCTCTCCGGGAACAGAAAAGGCAAGGAGCATCGTGCGCCAGAAAACTGTTGGTAAGTGGCTGTAAGAGCTGGTGAAAGGGACATTTGAGAAAGGCTAAGGAATTAATAGCTGACTTCTGTAGCAATGTGGATAGCTTCTTTCCACAAAGGTGTGCTATCTAGAATGATTTGCACATTAGTTAAAGCATAAATTATGCAGCTTTATGTGCTTTGAGGGTAGCTGAATGGATCGTGTTTACTAGAATTACAGTTATTGTAAATGAAAGTAATGCATTTGCTATATTAATTCTTAATGAATTTGATCACATTAAGCTGGATTGGAAAATAGTACTATGTATATGAAGGAGAAAAAAGCTGGAGCTGTTTGAGCTATGGTGCTGATAGGTGGGTAAGAGAAGATTTCTTAAGTGTGTGTTTTCATACACTGCACAAGATGGGTTGAGTATTTTCAAACCATGCAAAGGAAAGTGGGGAAAAATATTCATAAGTCTGCATAGTTTATTAAATGTGCTGTCTTTTACTATACCTGAATATTGCAGTAATGAAAGATTGAAAGATGTGTGCAATTCTCCATTTCTGAAGTCACCTATTTCTGAATTTTATTACTTGCAGATACTCTTTGCTGTGTTATTAATGAGTTATACTGAACAATGCTTTAGGTGATCTCTTCAAAAGAAGACTTATTTTGTTCATATGATTTTCCTAGACTATGTTAACAGGAACTGGACTACAAATTTCTTTACTCTTATCTCATCTTGGTGATCTCAGTGCTATTGCTTACTTGAAGGAAAGTTAAGCTGGTTCTAATTTTGTATTTAAAGAAGAACCTCTTAAAGACTATCTCTTACTTTTTTGCTATCGTTACAGTAGTAGTAGCTTTGGTCATTGTGTGGTTGCTTCATTGATACTTCTTGGAAGTAGGTACATTCTGACACAATTTTAAAAATTTGGGATGTATATCAGCAGTTGAATATATAATTGTGCTACCTTTTCAGAAATTAATATTTTCTTTCTTTTTCCAAAAATCTTTGAAGTTAACATCTTTAAGTCACAGAGGTTATTTAGACAAAGTTTCTATTTGACTATTCCTCAAAATTCTCCATTTTAAATTTTTTTCTCTCCTAAGGCTCTTATGTGGGAGAATTAATTGTGCTGTAAGACATACAGAAATGAGAGAAAATGAAGTCCCTACTCCACAATTTCCTGTCATTTTTGCACATTCAAATGCTACACAGCTTTTCCTGTATCTCATGCTGACAGCACCTAGTTTTCCTCATGGATCACAGATACTTAAAATGTAATTTCTGCTTCTCTGTAGTCTGTGATTAAGTGTAATGGTGGTTTTGTTTTAAATCTTAATTGTCTTAACAAGATGAAGCTCATGTTAAAATTTCTCCTTCACAAATTGTTAATATTTCAGATATTCTGTCAGAAGGTTATGTTGTTTGGTCAATTTATTAATGCTTTTGTTTTGCCACAATTTGAAAGATGGCTATTTATATGATGTTAGCCTTGAAATGACTGGAATTTTTCCTAATCAAGCTGTATATTGACCTGATTAGCAGCAAAGTAATCTGATTTTGGTTTCACTGCACTTTAGCTTCCATGTTTTTGTTCCTTTCCTTCAATTATCTTACATATTTGATATCAATAAGCCAAGTTTGCATTACTGCAACCAGTTAAAATTTCAACTCTATTCATGTTACAGAAGACCAACTGTGGACAAGCATCCCAGCATTGCTAGAATGATTTTAAAAGATGATAAATCCAAAAAGAGTTCCCGGAACCAGAATCCCAAACTCCTTAGTTTTTTTAGATGTTAATGAGGAAAATGTTACTAAATGTTACATGTATCTTAACTGCCTGAAAATAGTTGTTTGTTACTGCCTCTCTGGTCTGCAAAGAGAGCTGTTCAGCTGCTTCTTAATCTGTGCCATAAATCCAGGGTCAAATAATAAAAAAATGATCGCAATAAGGAAAATCTAGAACACTTTGCTGGTCAGATCTCCAGTTTATCATTAGGTTTGCAGGCTAAGTCTGGAATTGAGTCAGACCTTAAATATGTTGCATGATATGTGATTTGTATTACATTCCCTTTGATTGTGAGTAATATATACTCTTAATATCTGAATAGGGGGGATGTGCATGTTGAATATTTTATGGTAAGAAAAAGCTGGAGTTTCTTTTTCATCTGTTTTATGTTGTACACATTTTTGTGTACATCTTTGCACCTCTATTTTTTCAGCCATCATCATGCCAGCACACATTTATTGCTGCACCAAATATGTGTGTGTGAGTGTTACTCACGTAAAAAATCAAAGCTGTTTTGATATGCAGTGTGTACATTTTTAGCTTAAGCTTATTTAAAATAATTTTTGAAAAGGGCCTTTCAGCATAGTATGCATACGGGTTGAAAAATCTGTAAGGTTAGATACAAGAGTTTTGGCTTAGGCAGCAGGTTCTGGTCCTATAAAAATATTGTGTCAGAAAGAATTTACTCACCTATTGTTCTGCTTTTGTATAGACAATAGTGGAAGGTTATAAACTATCAAATATCTACATGTTCTGATATTGTCTGCCTCCACCTAACTGTTAAATTGAATGCAATATGGTGGAAAAAAAATCCAGTCAAATTAAAAGGAACACTTTATGTCAAGATTTGTAATCAACACAGTAACCAATATCAAAAGCTTTATTTATTTAGAATAATTTAGCCTGGAAAAGATCCTTAATATTTACTATGTGGTTTTTATTTTTTCTCTTGCCTACATTCATTGTAAGATTCACAGTGATGAATGTAATGCATCTAACTGTAACTATATCCTGAATTTTATTACTGCGTCTCTTAATCAAACTGATACTAAAGCCTTACACATAACTGCCTTTTAAAAAAAAGTTTCTGTCATACAAAGTTTACTAGAGCATTCAGTCTTAAAAGGATTGTCTTTCTGAATTGTTTTTCAAACTGAATTTAAGACTCCACTTAAGTTGTGCTGCATTTGTCAAATGTATTTTCTGCTCAATGTGACCTACCCAGGTTATCTGCATGTTGTTGTTATTGGCAGTAATTCTTTAACCTGGTTTTGAAGTGTGATGTGCTCAACTTTCACTGCACTCCATTCACGTACATTTGATTCCCATGCAGATCAGGAGCACTAAGATCCTAAGTCTATATTCCGTGTTGTTTTGAAAATATATAGAGAAAAATTCAGACTGATTAAGTATTGCAGTGACAATATTTATGCTAGATACTCTGAATTTTCCTTAATGAATTCTATCAGCAATGATTTTAAAACAAGTTAGCAAATTTACAACAGTATGAAACTAAGCTACTTGAAACATAGAATATTACTTTTTTAAGAACTTCCAGAGTACTTTGAGGTTGAATGCAGTATTAGTTCTTGCTGTGTGTTGCTCTGACAGAGAAAAGCAAATGTCAAAGATTCATTTAAATCTATTAGAAAAGCTGCAGATATAACCTTGATTGTAATACCACAATTCTTATGTACATCTTTTATTCTGTAGGACTGTTGGCAGGATGTGAGATATGAAAACATGAATAAACATCAGTTTGGCAAGATTTATCCAGTATCAATTAAAAGCCAGACTCCATGGATAAAAAAATTAATGCTTTTCTTAGTTAAAACGTTTCACTTCAGTAATTTCATTTTTAATGTGGAA
Source organism: Molothrus ater (assembly GCF_012460135.2). Classification (NCBI taxonomy): domain Eukaryota; kingdom Metazoa; phylum Chordata; class Aves; order Passeriformes; family Icteridae; genus Molothrus; species Molothrus ater. The sequence goes on along the minus strand of NC_050483.2, from coordinate 37,759,988 downwards.
CTATAACAAGCTGTATTGCAAATTTCTCCACACAGAACTGATCATTTCTCCTTATGATTTTGAATCTCTTTTGGAGAACATGAATTCAAGAGTATGGGCATATGTGTGATACATATGTGTGATGCATTTTCAGGAGAAAATCAAAGGAAACTAGAAAAATACAAATGTAGTACAAGTTACTTTTCCTGCTAAAAAAATCAAATTCAGAGTTCTTGTGGAGTAACTTTAACTTTGATTTTTCAACCCCTGATGCAGTGGGAAAATGTGTTAATTAGCTTCTTGATTTCAAATGCAAAATCTCTGTAATCGTCATAATAAAGGCATTGTTGCTGCTTTACATAAAAGTTGAAAACTCAGAATGTCTTATGTGTCCACTGATTTTTTCTTTCTTACAGCTCTGCCAATATCTGCCGTGCTGAAATGTTTTAATTTTTGAACTTTCTTCCTTTTTATCTTTGTTTTCTCTGTTGCTGCTTTTTCTGTGACACAAGCCTTTCATTATAGTCACTCTTCTTTTTTCCTTCCCCACTTCTTTCTTTTCCTTTTTAAAGCCATGAGAAGCCGATCCATTGGTGAATGTGCTCTGCCATCGGCCTATATACGCAGTGCTAAAAGTGCTCCTGTTCTGATCCATACTTCCAAACCCTTCTTGCCTGATATTGTTCTCACTCCCCTTTCTGATGAGCTTTCAGGTAGTGCCACCTCTGCTAATTTCTGCACCCCCTTTGTCACTTTTTTAAACCTTCTGCTTTCAAATTCTGCTAAACCATTAAATTTTTCAAAGTAAAAATACTTTGGGGATGGTGGGAGAGGGGAAGAGATTAAGAATTAATATTTTGAGTTTTGTAAGATACCATGCTATTTTACAATTCATTCTGGAACTGTTAGAAGTTAGTGCTGTGCCAATGTTTATTATCATAAAAGAGAAAATTTGAGAAATCTTTCCGCTTTTCCAATTTATTGGTAAGCAGCAATACCATATCTGTCTACAACTAATCTAAAATTTTTATTTTGGATGAGTGAGGGAGGGAAAGGAAGAAATTTTACTTTAATTTGCCATTTACATCTTTCTGTGTAAATTTTTTTAATTCAGTGTCATAGATGTTGTGTGAACAACCATGATGATACACTAGCTCCCATGAAAAAAGAATATGGTATCATATAATATCCTTTAGAGTATTCCTGTTTTTCATTACTATATAAAAACATGAAAAAAAATCTGTAGTGTGGAATTCTCAAGTGTGATGTTTTGGTGTTATTTTCCAAATGATCCATTTTTTAGGATTGTGGTTTCTTCAACATTGTTTGGTCCAGCAGGGTGGTTGGCTACAAGTTGGACCGTGGCTTACTTTGGATACTTTTCTTTGAACAAATAGATTAAACAACTAGAATTAGCATAGACTTCTAAAATACATGTTTTCAGATAAATTAATTTTTTCCAGATATTGCATAGGTATAAATTTGTAATTTGTTAAGGCTGACTATGCCTTTGTATCAATGAGTGGAAAAAAAAAATGAAGGCACAGTGGGAGGACTATATATAGTCAAAATGGCATACAAATATAAGGACTTCATGACAATAATATTTTTATGGAAGATTTTTTTTTCTTTTCTGTCTCTCCTGCGTGTCTTTATTACCCAAGAAGTACCAAGAACTGTACCTTCATAATTGTATTTTATCATGTGTCACGTGTCACAAAATTCTTGTTGTGAAGCAGAAACTTGACGCCTTAGTATTCAGCCTGAAAACCTTATTGAAAAATCAAGAAAGTTCAAAGAACCCACTCTAGAGAGACCAAACTTTCACAATGAATAATTACAAAGTATTTGAATACAATTCTTGACACCACAAACAAAATTTTAAAAAATACAAATTATATGTAAGAAATAATAAAAGTATGAGTGCAAAGAGTATCTCTTCTGAGATACAAGTGATTATAACTTAGAAGATAGAGATTTTATAGGGATGATACGTAAACAATCTATTAGAGAATGTGTCCTTCCTGGCCATAGTGTTGTTGGAAATAGTCAGTGCCTAATGAAGACCTTCAGGACACCCACAGAAGGGTTATGAGCTTTCACAGTGAAATAGTATTTCATCACATAATTACTGCTACTTAATTACCCTTTCTTGAACCAAGCAGAAGTGCTTTTGTAGTCAGTTTTATCATCCATGTTCCTGAAAAGTCCTGGCTTGCAAATTACTTGTAATGTGTCCCAGACCTACTGGCTCTCTTGCTATTATTCTTTATGTTGATAATCATCCAATGCAAAAACTGCATGACCAATGCAATTATAAAAGTAAAGTGACGTTACAGGCCATTGCACTTCTAACATACAAAAAGTCCTAAGCCCTTCCTGGTTTTGATGTCTTCTCAAACAAATGAGTGTTGCAGCAGCTTCATGATGTGCCCAGGAATCTTGACCATTGCCAGAAAACTAAAAAATTCTAGTTAAAAAAGCAAGCTATTAGGGTGTTGATGGGGAAATAGCAGAGAAAGAGAAACCCTGTCCACTGGATCAGAGTGCACTTTGCTCTTTTAATTTTCTGCATTTTTAATTGTGCTCTCTTTCTTCTTCCCTTTTTATTTAAACACGAAGCTTTATCATTTTCTTGCCTTTTCTTCTTACATTAAATATATTATTTTCTGAAAGCCTTCTGTTTCCAGACGTACAACATGTAATCTGGGAAGGAATCAAATTGTTTCTATTGTAAGTGTGTTCTAGGTAATGAATGATGTTTAGCTAGTAGTGACAACTGTTCATCTTATTACAGGATTATATGAATATCCCTGTTATCCAAAATTACTTTACAATCCAACGCAACTTGAAGGAGATGACATTTCAAATTATTCCAGAATAATAGGCTGCCTAATATAAAGTTTTTGGAAGTAGTTTTCAGCTTCTTTTTAGCTGTGAAACTCATCATTGAAAGGTGGACCCACTAAACACTGGTGAATCTGGGCAGGTAGTGTAACAGAAAGCGTTTATGACCAAGCTATTACCTTATGTACTGTATATTAATTTTCAAGGGTAAGGCAGAAAACCTGATTATAATTTGTGAGACATAATTTGAAGGTCAATCAGTAGATTGATAAAATATATTGCAGAAGTTCAATATTGACATCCAGTCATCTAGCATCATAGAGGATGATTTTCCTAAGATCATGATTCCTTCATGTAGTTTCAGTTATGCTGTATTTCCATGTGCAGAATATTCGCAACTTTTCAGGTAGTATCTGGAAAGTGGAAGTGATTTATGCTCTAAGGTGTTTAGTTAATAAAGTAATTTGATATAGCATATCTGTTGCAAATCTGCAATATTTCTAAAAAGAACTTTCTTTAGCCTGTCAGAATCATAAGAAATCCAGTCTTACACATTTACAAGATAACTAGGGAAATGACCATTCATTCTGTAACCCTTGGGTATTTTCAGGTACAAGACCTGAAAAAAAGTGTCAGTGAGATGTAGACAAGATTCCTAAAAGCAGTGGGCAAACTAATTAGTTGTGGGTGGGAGATTTTTCCTTATCTACTGGGACTAAAAGAGTCGAGTATTAATGTGAAAGGGAGATGCATATTATGCCTTTACAACCTTACTCCCAAATCATTAAGTAAGCATTAAGATGAAATAGAAAGAAATCATAATGGTAATGTCAGTATGGCTGTAATTATTCTTTAATCCCAGAAACTCACAGAATGCTTGTGTTCTCTTAAAAAAACCCCAACTATTGAAAGCTAAGAAGCAAAACATAAGTTTTTTCCTCCACTTCCCAAACAGTCTTTGCATGATGAAATACAAACCTGCCCCAGTGTTATACAGGGATCTTCTGTTAGGACTCATGCTGTCTTGTCAGAATGTGGCTCTCCATGAGTTTGTATTTTAGCATATCTGTCTCACACTTGATGCTGAAAAGCTGCCTTCTCTTTCTGCCTTCTAGCAGCAAAAGGAGAGGCAAGGTTGACTTAGGACAGTAGTGATTGTGTGAGATTGGCCAGATGTACCAATTACAATCTTTTCCTTACTGCACCATATGAGGAATCAGGGCAGTGTTTCTCCTAAGGGTGCTCAGGGTCAGATACACAGGGGCAGCCTGCTGGCACACAAACTCCTTGGGAGTTTTAGGTGTTCCAGTCTGACTGTACACCTGTGTGCAAGGGTGAGCCCTGGTTGTGAAGGAGCAGTTCATTTGGGTTTTTAAACATTGTCTGTGTTTTCAGTGCTGGTATCACAATAACGTTTTTCATTTCCTTCGTTTCTTCCCGTTCTACAAAAAAGAAATCTCTACTGGGGCAAGCACGTATTTGTTTGAAGATGTGTACTTGTATGTGCTTGTACTTGTACTTTAGGTGCTCTCATGAATATGTGAGCACCTAAAATTAATTCTGGATCAACATTGAAATGAATCTAGCTGAATTTATTTCAATGTGTGGAGCTGCTTTTTGTGCATTGTGAGTTCTCTGTCCGATTTTTTTTAACATCCTAGAAGATCATGATCACTGCATGCATGCACAGCATGGAATTTCTAGGCTGCTGCTTTAGATAAGGTTGAGTTTATAATAGATTTGAAAAATGCATACTGAGGGCTCAAGATGAGATCACTGTATCACAGTTGCATGTATGACTCTCATATATATCATTGTGCATACTTTTGACTGAATCCTGTGGTCCATTCTTTACAGCTGTAAGAAATAGCTTGAGACTACGTTAGCATAACTTCTGTTAATTTCTACCTAAGTCAGTAGGGAGTTTCAAATAACAGTTCCAGTTAGAGAGACATGATTTGTTTCAGAGGGTGTTAATTCATGTAGTTAGTAATAAGTTGAACAAGAACAATGATGGGAAATTCGTTGCTTATCAAAGCTGAAGAGAGAAGGAATAATAGATTCTGCTCTATTTGATGATTTTTCAGTTAATGTCTATTCTCTTTTTCCAATATAGATCTCTCAATTTCCTGTCTAATAGCTTCTTTACAGTTTAGTAAACTTTGCATGAGGTCAAACTGTTACTCTCAAATTTTAACTTCTATGAAAAATTGAGCATGGAAATAGCACTTTTCATCTTCTTGAAACACATGTTTAATTAAGTGTAGACATATCTCATTCATCTGGTTTAAATGCTTTGTTATGAAGGGGAATATGAGAAAATGCAGCTCCATCTCTGATATTCTCAGAAAAGTGTAAGCAGCTCAAAACAGGTTTTAAGGGGACTTCTGATTATCAATATTCAATATTACTGAAATATATAGAGATAAATTAACTAATAATATTAAATACTTAGTGATATTTTATATAATATTTAGTAATAATAGAAATATTTTAAAATGCAATTACATACATAGTTACTTTATTTTAGCTGTAACACATCAAAGTTAGGGGAGGGAAGGGGGCTTAAATTTTTTCTGATATTAAGTAAATTCACCATTGCAGTCCTGAAGTTAAATCATCTAGATAGAACAACAAGGTAAGTCTGTTTATTGTGGCAAATAACTCTTGCTGGTATTCATTTAAGCTATTTACTGTTATCCCTGAATTTGAAAGTATCTCTACAACATTTTAAGTACTAGGTAATAAAAAATTAATCTAGGGAATAAAGGATTCCATCAAAAAGAAACCAACAGAAAATTGAGTAAACTGGTTTTACCTTGCTCTCTAAGTGCTTATCTCATAAAAGGACCAGAAGGGATAACAGTTAGTTTACTCATCTGTAGAGGATATTTACTCTTGCCTACAGTGGTAATTTGATAGTATATAGTATTCCTCTAACATAGTAGGAAATCTGAAGAGATGCATGAAGGTTCTTTATTTTTGTGGATGATATGAAATGAGCTGAAGATACTTCTGTACAATTCCTAGGTGATCCATGTTGGAACTGCAGGTTTCATTACAGTTAACTGATTTTTACTGACACTAACATATTAAGAGTCTCAACAGAAACAAGGAATCACTAATTTAAATGGTAATAACAAATTCTGATCTTTTCATAAACAAAAGTGGGTTTACTCTAATGTTTGCTGTTGTGAGGCTGCAGGATGTTTTTTGGTATCAGAGTACTTAATTCTGTAATAGTCAAAAATGTTATATTGCTGAAGTAAAACTGGAAGAAGAGCAGGAGGTAAGCCTTCATTAGGTATTTAGTTTCATATTTTGAAGATGAGAGACAAAATATTTTTCTGGGGAAAAAGGGTATATCTTTAAATTTTCTGTTGTGTATAGTCATCCTTTTTGTGTAGGGCCAGCTCTTCCTTGTAATTTAAAAGCTTTAGTCCTTAGATGTACACTGTCAAAATACTTACAATTGTGTTATAGTATTCTTTCAGAAATCACGGTAATTTATATATATACACACATATACATATATACATATTTTAATTAATTATTTGCCACTTCAACAGACAAATTTTCCAAAAAACATCCTTGTTATCTTTGGAATTGCCCATTTTTCTGAAGATGTAAATTCCACAGAGGGAGTACTGCTGTTGAGCTAATTTGTATTCCAATAACCATTTCCTGAACAAGCTAGCTGGAATAATATTGGTTGAATTATTGAACTTATTGGCACAGCTCTAGCTTTAACTGTATTTCCAAATGTTCCATGACCTCACTGTTCGTTCTCATGCATGTTAACATTTAAAACTGTGTTCTGATGGTCTAACTCATTTATATTACATTCTGTACTGGATATTATGTCCGTGCGTTTTTAACACTCTAGTATTGGAAAAAGTGTTCATGTTGTACCTAAGAAAACAAGGTTCTGATTTTTTCTGGCTTTTAAAGTGACATCATTAGGATGTAGTGGTAAATATATATTGTCTCTATATGTAAATTTTTGTGCATGTTACATACACTTTTTTCCTACAGACATTGATGATGCTCAAATTCTTCCACGTCCACCTCGAGTAAGACATTTTTCTCAGAGTGAGGATGCTCCAAGTGAAGTTTTTGGTGCATTAAATGAAGAACAGCCTCTGCCACGAAGCAGCAGCACCTCAGACATCCTGGAACCATTCGCAGTTGAACGAGCCAAAGGTGCAGTTCCTGTCATTGACAGTTCATCCCATCATGCTCCAAGCTTACAGAATTCCACTGAGACCTCTTCAATGCATAGATCCACTGAAAGCCATATCACTGATACAAATAGCAGAGAGTCCTCCTTGGAAGTTGGGGATAGTATTTATGACCATCTTTGTCATTTAATAGGGCCGGTAGAATTTGCAAACACTGCCTTTGAACAAAGCCAGTATGTTGACCTTGAAGGTGAAGATGATCTCCTTTCCTCTCTGAGAGAATATCTTATTAAAGAAAAAGAAGAACTTTGCGGTAACTTTGAGATAGATAAATCTGAGGCTTCTGCTCATGAAGTTGATACATCAGTAAGTAGGAACGATAGATTACCACTGGACGGATTAGAAAATAGAGATCAGACTGCTCAATGCACAACTAGCAACACTGTTGCAGAAAGAGCCAATAACACAGAGCTGCAACTAGAACAAAACCCAAGTGGCTTTATAAGTAATATTGCACCTACTCAAGTAGACTTTTTTACAAGAAATCAAGCGCTCAATAAAGCCAGGCAGTTAGATATTGATAAACAATGTGAAAGTGTGTTTGATCGTGGGTCAAGTAGTCCTAGCAGCAAAGAAGGGAAGAGATATCTGTACAGGCAAGCAGCCACTGAAACTGATGTAGATTTAGTTGTGGAAGCACCGGTAGCTGAAAAGCATAAAAGTGCCCAGTGTAATGAAAAAGTGACCAACTCGCGTATTGTCCATGCAAAGAAAATTCTTACTAAAGAATTGCCTCACATCACAGGCACAAGCAAACTGGCACCAGCTAAAAGAAGTATATCTGAAACTGTAACTCATAGGGCCAAAATCATGAAAATAACAACTAAAAAAAGAAACAGCGTTCATGTTACATTTAGGCCATCTACAGAATCAGTTCAGTTTTACAATCCTCTTGAGAACAAAGAGGCTGCTTGGAAAGCAAGACTTCGTAAACTTGGTGGCTTCAGTAGTAGCAGTAGTGGTAGCAGCAACAGCAGTACCAGTGCAAGCAGTAGCTCATCAGCTGCAACAGAGCTGGTTAGACCTGGAATATATAGGCATCTAGATGCAGTCAATACTGCTTCAGCTGGCAGCAAACAAGTTAAGGAATCTGCAGAAACTCAAGCAGCTGTGTTGCAGAAAGAAGGTCTTGCCGTTAGTCAGTTCCAATGTCGTAGTGCCTTTAGAGCACCAGGTCAGGAGTCGGCACAACAGCAGGGCTCCCTGGGTGGTGTTTATAAAACTGTTGTACATGCTCTTTCGAAGCCGAAGGCAAATGTTTCCCCACAGAGGCAGAACAGAATGCCAGCAGAGGCTCCACTGAGGGATCTGTACAGTCATGTAATGGGCTATTTTGGAAGGAAAGCTGCAGGTGAGCACTAACAGTGTGCAGAGCGCAAAAGGAGAAAGGCAGCACCAGTTTGGCTTAATGCAACTGAAGCAAGCTCTGATAAGCAATCAAAAGGCTTTGGGATGATCACTGCTTTCCCTGTTTGGTTATGCATGCGCCTATAGCCAGCTGATTTTTCTCCCAGCATAAGTTACATTTACATACTTTAAATTACTAATTTTTCTTTTCAAAATATTTAGTTGAACCTCTTTTCTGCTGAAGATCATCAGATTAGGGAAGAGGAAGAGACAGTAAATGACCTAATAAAGGCTTAAGCCTTCAGACTTTTGAATTTTTATCTACATTGCAGAGCCTTCAAATTAAGCCTATTGAAGGATTGGCAATGCATATTTTATCAGAATGTGTTATTCCACTCTGTAGTTTTTTTGCCAGAAGGACCTGGCTCCCAACCAACTAGGTTGAACTAATTTCTGGTTCATTTAGTGTGTTTTCTTCTTCCTCCTCATCCTCTTCCTCCTTTTCCACCTCCAAAACAAAACCAAAAAAGAGCCCGTCAAATTTACATTTGGAAGTCATTTTAGATAGTTTTTTAAAATTAGTCCAAAATAGCAATCTGCTGTTACTGGAATGATTTCATTACAACAGTTCTCTGAATCTAATCACAAGGTTTTGTTTGAGTCTGTTTCAAAACATGTCATAGGCCTTCCTATATTCATTCATCTAAATAGCTGCAATTAAATCTTGGCAACATCTTCCATTATTTTCTTTTTTTCATGGAATCTTGGATGTTCGTGAAGGTCTTTTGATGGTCTTTCGCCTGCTAACTACGAGACCTCTGTGGACTGATCAAAAAAGAAGGCTGCGACCCTAATATACATTGTCTTAGTTCACATAACCGTAAATGATCAATAAATTAACTTTCAGCAGTAATGCAGGTTTTCTTTTTCCCCCATTGTTATGCTGGCATGATTAACAGAGGATTCTGCAATGCATCCTGCATCAAGATGTTAATGCCACCTGAGGGCAGTCTCTGTAAGCACAGCACCTGAGAGTGGTACTGTCATGAGTCTCGCAAAAATGATTTGCTGCACTTCAGAAATTAGACTTCTGAACAAGACATATTTAGGAAGCACCAATTTTAGAAGTACCTGTTATTTAAAATCCAACATTAAAATCCAACAGACACTTATTGTTAGAATAAACTGCACTGTGGTCTCATGAGAGATGACACTGAGGGAAAAATTTGTATAAAGAGAACATGAACTGGAATAACTTGAAGATTTTAAAGGCTAGTATCATAAAGTCAGGTGTAACAGCCACAGCTAAATATGAACAGTATAGTTATATAAAAAAATATAACACTGATAAAGGCGTGAACTTCATTAATTGCTCATAACCATTGATCATCTAGAGTTAGAAGTTTCATTCCATGCACTAGCATGTAATTATATTGTGTAACATTTTGTTTGCACTATTCATACTAACTGTATACAGGGCCAAATTGCCATTTGTCATTTGTATCTATTACAACCTAGTTTACTTTTTTCCACTACATTGCTTTTCATTAGGAATGCAATGAAGAAGGAGCCTGAAGAAATCACATAATTTTTTTAGAATTTCTTACTTACTTGTGATATGGAGGAAGAACATATGCTTTATCCTTAAAACAAGCATTAACAACTTTGAGTAGTGCTTACCTAAAAGCTTCCTGCTCTTAAAGGTGGAATTGGAAATCAACTAACCCCTGCTTAGTGGGAAGAAGAAGCCATACTAATTCTGAGAGTAGAATCTGCTTTAAAAGAGGAACATTCTTAAAATGCATGTTTGGCAATTTTGATTTTTAAATTTCTGTTAACTAGCAGGTTTTTTCAAGTGTTACATTTTGTTTTGAAAATGTCTTGGTGTGCTGTTTACTATAAATGGTTGTTCATTTGCTTTTAGCTAATAGAGAGGACATGAGTCAAAAGCTGCACCCTATTGATAGTGATATTGACAGTAGCAATACAAATGTTCCTGACCTCATGGACGAATTTATAGCTGAGAGACTCCGCAGTGGTAATGCACTGGTAAGCCTTTAAACTTGCTACACTTCAATACTTAAGTCTCCATGTATGTGTGAACTTGTCAATGACATGATAAATCAGTTCACTAAAATGTATTTCTGTGGTTCTTATGAATCAGAATTAAGAATATTGCTTAATTATGCCTTGCCTTTGGCATAGATTCTTGCCATTTTATAGAATTTGTGTTTTCATATCTATTAAATCTTCATCGTGGAAGCAATGCAGAAGTTACTGTCAGATGAATAGTCTCATTGTATTAAACAGCCTTAATTGCACCTGCAAAGATGCCTGCCTGTACATAGACACTTTCAGAATACTGGTTTAAATGTACATTTGGATTCCTGCAGCATGGTATGTAATTAAGTAGCATGCTGTAGTTCAGTACTGTTCTCTACAGGTATAGACATTGCAACACACTACAAAACTACGCGAATATATAACTTTTTCCTTTTTTTAAATTTCACTTCCAAGTGTTGAATAATTTCTCATAAGTAGTGCTCTTCTAATAAAATCAACTTTCCATTTGCCTTCTTCTTACACTTTTCCAAAAGCATCATGTTGTTTGGAATGGCATTCATAATACGAAGTTATAATCAATTTAAAATTAAGAATTTCTGGTTACTGTTGAATGCTTACAACTGATTTGAAGAGATAAGTGATTATTAAGTAGTAACAAAAGAGAAAATATTTAAAAAAGTTGCAAATTAAGAACAGAATGGGTAACAATTTAAAGATAGTGTTTCAAAATTGTTTGGTTCCTTTTGCTTTAAAGTTTTCAAGGTGATTTGAAGACATGCTTCTGTAAGACATACTCCTATAGAAAATTGTCATTAGACAAGTTGGTGATAATAAGGGACAGAAGAAGATTCTTCAAAGTTATTAAAAATTGTTTATTTATCATCATATTTTATAAATGGCAAGAAAGAATCTACAGAGTTTGTCCATATGTATCCTTTTTTTCTCTTTTGTAATGAACTCATGTTTATGAAACTTGATTGTTGGCACAAAGTATTCTTGTTAGTAACTTGAGTTACACAACAAAATGCTAACTTGTAGTCCACGAAAAAGGTAACTTAGTCTGAAAATTAATAAACCAGAAATCATCACAGCTGGTTCTAGAAGAGAGAAAGGGAGGGATTACTCTTTTTCTGGAGAATTGATACTTTCCTCAGGTAACAGAAAAGAGCTGAGATAAGTTTGAGTAAATAATGAGACTACCACAACTACTGTTCATTTTTTTCAATTAGCACACAACAGACATGCCTCCTTAAAACAGTACCAACTTACTAAAATTAGTTTTGGATTGCTTTATCTATTGAATACTAAAACTATATCATAAAAAGCTCATTAGTCTGAGATTAGTAGTAGAGTAGTAAAAGAATGCAGAACTGACTGGGCCTGATATAAAAGGAAGGCATCTTTAGTCTCATAATGCATAAAAATTTCAAGGCATTTCATAAAATGGCATTTCTACTTTGATATCTCTTCCCTCTCAAGCAAACAGTGCTCTCTGTGGAAAAAAATACCTTAAAGAAAGACTTCAAATAGACCACCACCTTACTTAAAAATGAGCAAATCTGCATGCCTTACTTCTGTTATATGTGGTCCTTTGTGTTCCAAACCAGTACTGAAGTAGTGTTTTAATCATAAGAAAATCAATGCATTAATTAGTCAATTTATTTGCACCTTCCATAAATTAAGTTTTTGATTATAGTATGGTGGCCTATAGGCCATTAGGTCTGAAACCAAGGTTAACAAGTTTTCTTAAGTTATTTAGATGTAATATACTTTTAACTATTTTTCTCTCTCACATCTTACCTACCATGTGGCCCATGCTACTCTGAGTCCTAGAGTTTTACAATGTACATCTAAAAATCCATTGTGCAAATAAAACTTGTATTTATGAAATTCTGTGACTGCGTGGGTTCTCATTTGGGGGTCTGGAAAGTCTTGGTATTTAGAATGATGGCAATTTCTGGTTTAGGTACTTAAGAACTGTTTGTTACATTCTGATTTCACCAAACGTGGGATTGCTTTTTCCATTTTATGTAAATAAGCCATCCAAGATTGCAAGACAATTTATGTATCTTCAATGTTTAGAATGTGACAAGAAGAGGAAGCAGCCCTGGCAGCCTGGAAGTTCCTAAAGACCTTCCTGATATATTGAACAAGCAGAACCAAATGCGTCCCGTGGATGACCCAGGCGTGCCTTCCGAGTGGACGTCGCCTGCCAGCGCGGGCAGCAGTGACCTCATCAGCTCCGACAGCCACTCCGACTCCTTCAGCGCCTTCCAGTATGAAAGCCGCAAATTTGAAAGCAAGTACATTTTTCCAAAAGTAATAGTATTTTTGGTTAATGTAGTGCAAATTTCCTTTGTTTCATCTGTTCTTTTATTTTTTCTTCCCCAGATAAAGTTGTATGCCAGCAATTTTCTGTCGAGAGAGATTATTTTGATTTTCCATTGAAATCATTAGCAAGTTAATGGAACAAGGAAGGTTATTACAAGAGGCTATTGTTTTTTTAGTATACCAAAACAAAAGAGCACGGGAGTACTACTATGCAAAGAGGAGAACATAATTGAACAGAAGTTAGAAAGAAATATTGTCATCTCTGTGGAGCGTATCTACCTGTTTTGCACAAAATATAAAAATTAAAACTTATTTATTTTGGAAATTGTTTTAATTCTTTTGGAAGTGATTACGTAAAACTTGAAGAAAGGCTTATGATATTTTTACAGTGGTCTTTGTGTAGCTATAGATTAATCAAGATATTAAGTGTAATATCATGGTACAATTAGTGTGATTTGTTAAAATGAGTGTGCTTTGTTTATTAACATAATGCTTTTCTTTCATTTTATTTATCTATTCCCACTCTTGTTTAACAGAAGGGGTCATTATGGCTGCTAGGAATTATGACGTCATGTGTTATATAAGATAAAAATTATATTTACATGGTAGAATTTTTGGAAGAAATTACATTTTTTATATATGTCTCCATTATGCAAATAGTCATGGCATTTGAACCTACATTTTGGCCTGACAGTTTTCTCATTAATGTTGAGGATAACATTTGTTAGTGTCATTTGCTGTAAAATTTTTAGTTTGAAGTTAGTGCTTTCACAACAAACTTGAATATTTCTTCCAGTTTGTAAATTTTACAAATAAATTCCTTAATGTATGATTCCATTATTTTTGTGTTATTCAGATGTAGATGCACGTACAACAACTAAGCAGAATACAGATGTTCAACGAGAATGTCTTCTGCAGACATCAGGTCATGGATTTATGACAGGAAGGAGAATATTCATAATAGTCAATACTTTCTGCTGTTGTATTCTATTTAAATTTTGCAACAGAGTGCTAGTAGCATAGAAGATGCACATTCAAGGTTTCTGTTTAGTTTGGCAGTCCTGGGCCTCTGGGGTTTTTTCATATTAGTGGTATTTTTATGCTGTAAGTTAATACAATGCTTTTCTCATACAGATTTCAGCTTTGGCACTGAGGCAGGGACGCCAGCTTCTACTGACGTTGATGCAATTTCAGGACAGCAACAAAGTGCTGAGGAGCAAGAAGTGGCCAGTCTAACTACACTCCACATAGATTCAGAAACAAGTAGTCTCAATCAGCAACCATTGTCTGCTGAAGCTGCGACTATTACTGGTAAAGTAGATTTAAAAAAAAAAAGTATTTATTTCAGAAATTTTTCACCCATCCTGAAGAATGCATCTTCCAGCTTCTGCCAAGAATCTATATTCTATTTAAGATTATTCCCTTATTTCAATTATTTTTGATTGCTATTGAAAAGTAATATGTGAAATAACATAAGTGGAAAACCTTTGTCTGACTTAGTTATCCATGGTCCTAAATGTATTTTAAACCCTTCATGAGAAAATCTATACAATTACCAAGGCAAAACTCTTACATCATAATGTATGCTAGATCTCTTACAAATGTCTTTCTATTACTGGTAGTTAAATAATTAATTTCATGAATTGTTTTTGTTTTGGAAGGTTTTCATAGTGCTCCTTCAAACCAGTGTAACATATTGAAGTATCTTGGGATTCTTTTATATGCATCCGTCTTAATATCTCTTTATATTGTCTGTTGTGAAACTGAAAGGTTTTATTATGCAAAATGTTACTTATTTGGCCATGTAACATCACTTTGCATTTGTATAACTGAAAAGTGATGCAGTTAACCAAAATGGAATGGGCTCCTATGTGAAAGAGAGAATGCTTCTCTATGAGGATGATCTGAAAGAATGATCTCTGACCAGATTTTGTACATGAGAAGTAAAGATGCCCATAGTCATTTTCATACTCCTTGTTCCATAGCTGTTATATGCTACCATGCCTGTTACAACCCTAGTTGTAACAAGTAACAAGTTGCAACAGTTACCTATATTTCTATGAAAGCTTATACCTACGTATTGTGTCATGTTCTCTGTTAGAAATCAAACTCTGCATTTTCAGAGACATGGAAAGACATCTTTACTTCCTCTGCCATAACTTTTTAAAAGTGCCCTTCTGCTAATGGTATTAGCTTTCATGGACATTGTTGTTCAGCTTGTTCCACAATGTTCAGCTTGACTTGTGTTCTCTTCATTTTTCTATTTGCTGTGTGCTTGTTGAAAGTCCTTGCTGTAGATCTGTTCTTTTTCTGTTTGTTTGTATGTCTTTATATGTTAATAACTTCATTACTGTTTGATATTTTTGTCCAAGTGTGCACTATAATTGAATTGATAAGATTGCAATTAGTGACTGAATTGTCTATTGAGAGATTCTGTGGTTAACTCTTCTTGCTTGAACCACTGTTTTAGAGAGGCAGCTCTTGTGTGTCACATGCATTTGGCTGGGTTTCCTGAGGAAACAATACTTGTGCAATTGTTTTGTCTATCTGATTGTTCCATGCACTCAACAATATTGCAGCCTATTGTCTAATTTTTGCTAGATTGACATATAAGAGAACAAAAGGATGTTATTTTCTTTGATGTTTTATGAAAGATAGGCAGCTATCTAGTGAAAATTGCATATATGCAGACTCTCATGATGGAAGCTGCAATGTGAATTTCACTCTATTAGATGCCAGCAAATCAATGCAGAAACTCAACCTCAAAACACACTTACGATAAACAAGTTTTCAGTGGTTCTGCTGATCAGAAAACTATTCTTCCTAAATCTGAAGGGTTTTGGAAGGATAATTTGGTTTTGGTATATGGGCATTGCATCATATTCTAAGTAAATGATAAAATTGACTATTGTCTGCTGTTTACTAGTCCTAGAACAAGTTGTACCTGTGGAAGTCTCAGTCAAGGTTGGATCCACGTATGCTGGAGTATCTTTTAATGACAGACTCCTGTAGTTCTGCAAATTTTCCATAATTGTTTCTGTCCATTCTCTTCCATCATATGAAGATCTCTTTCTCTCCTTCCTCTGCTCCCTGCCTTCCCTGCCTGCTGTTTCCATCTCATTCACTTTCTTTCCCTCTCTATCCCACTCTCTCTCAATTTCTCTCATCCTCATCACTCTTTCTTGCTCCTTTTCTGAACTACTTTCATCTGTCCCCAGCTAATGAGCAGGATGGAAATGAAGTAAGAAAATACTTCTTTGAACATCTTTGAAGGGTGTATTTTAGTTTGTAAGCATGTGGAAAACTGCTGCTCAGTAGCAAGTCACACAAGACAGCAGTCTGTGTGGGAAGCAGTAGTGTCCCTCTATCCTGCATAGAGGTTTTGATTGAAATTGATAGTAAAAGCTTCATTGTCTTAGCCATTTAA
Organism: Molothrus ater; assembly: GCF_012460135.2. NCBI lineage: Eukaryota > Metazoa > Chordata > Aves > Passeriformes > Icteridae > Molothrus > Molothrus ater. Next base: position 37,743,752 of record NC_050483.2, on the reverse strand, counting down.
AGGAGATAGAGACCTTTGCAGATTAACAACAGAATAAAGATTGTTTTCTGCAATTTCTATTCTGACAACAGTGATAACATTTTCTGTCAAGTTCTTTAAACAATTTGTTCTCTTTATAAGAAAGACACTTCTCTCAAATGAGAAATATTCTTCAATTATTCTCACGATAATTTGGGAAAATTACTATTTAAAAGACTCATTGTTCAATTGCTGTCCCTAAAGTTCACTTTATCACTAATACTGAACTTTACACCTAATATTTTTGTGTCCCTGTTACATTTATCTAACAATTAAAATTAATAGGAATTCTTTCATTTTAACATGTGCTGATGTGTAGAAAAGTTTTGTGAATATTCATTCTCTTTTTTTCTGTCGTGTGACTGTTCTGGCTAAACTCAGCTATTTATAAGGATCTTTAGACAAATTCAGGATGTGAAACATAAGATAGTACAGAAGAAAAATACAACTACTTGCTCCTTCTCCACAGATCACACAGTGGAGACCACATAATTGCCTAGAGAGGTTGCTCAGAGACTATCACAGAAAAATGCCTTTGTAGCACTGTCATTCAGACACTTGTTATTTCCTGTTTTACGGGAAATAACACCCCTCTAACTATACAGAACTTTCCCATCCTATGGATTTTCTCAGCTCAATCAGTAGATAAACACTGAAGATTATCAGTTACTGATTTGAGTTTTTATTTATATATTAACTTGCATGGCTCTATCACCCTGAAAAAACACTTGTTCCAGGAAAATTTTTGCTTAAACTTTCTGCTAGAGAGAAATTTAGGTGAGGGAAATGTGATGAGAAGTTTAGCTGCAAAACATTGAAAAATGTTTCATAGCTGCAAAACATTTCGTAACATTGAAAGTGCTGCAAAACAACCACATTTAGAATTATGTGGACCTAAAATAGAGGTCTGCTAGTCCACTTCTCTGTCTGATTTTGATGTTCATCTTTCAGTTTCTCTGCATGTACTTCATTTTCTTTCAGAACACCACTCACAGGGAGATCTGCTTACTGTTTTAGATCTTTTCTTGACCCAATTTGATACATAAAAGCAGCTCAGTTTTCTGTTAATGCTGTATTTAGACAACATTTCAATAGCTCAAGAAAATAGAAAAGGCTTTTAAGGTAACTGTTAAAAATTACATTTGCAGGCTCTGAAAGTGCTTCTCCAATCCAATCTGCTCTTGGATCCCGATCACAGACACCCTCTCCTGCCACTCTGCATGCAGATCATATTGAGCAGAAGGATCTGCAGCTGGATGAGAAGCTCCACCACTCTGTTTTACAGACGCCAGATGACCTAGGCAATATCTGGAATAGAAAATACAAACTTGTTCTTTCTTTCTTTCTTTCTTTTTTCTTTCTAATGCAATGTAGTGAAGTAACTGGTATCACATGAGTTGTAAACAGTCCTGTACAAGGCTCTTTCATCTACACTTCAAAAATTTATTTAATTACAGTGATTGCTTTTAAAAGTAAACAAAAACCTTTTGCATTTTAACCTGTATTTCATTGGAATTTTTGGTGGTGGATTAAAGTCCACATATTAAAATTGTTCTTTTAGTTGCTGAGAATTGTGGCAGCTTAATCTCGCATGTGGTCCTGCCATGGACTGTTTTATCATTGATGTAAAAATAATAAGACATAATTTTATAATCTTATCATTTTTCCTTACAAGTTTGGTTCATCTCCCTTTCATATCTAAACCAATTTGTAATTATGTCAGCTATCTTAGTTGTGGAATTCTGAGATATATTTTCTTTGAAATGCAATGTGAATATTTCTCCCGCATTTGGTCTTATGGAAACAAAAGAGTGTCTGCTATGTATTTCAGACCATCTTTCTTTATTAGCCTACTGATGGACAGAAAGATCATTTTGCTTTGTACTTGAAAATCTACAGCCTAGAAACCAATAGCATCTCTACCACAGTGACCCGGAAGTTCAAAAGAAGAGTCTATGTTATTAGGCTGAATTCAGATTTATTTTTGATTTGGTATTCCTGTGGGGGCTACAAGATTTTCAGAAGATCCCAACGAATTATCCACCTGAGGGGGTGGAAAGAAAATTATGAATGCCTGCTGCTCTCAAGCTGGCTCATTATCTAGTATTTTGTGGCTGTTTAGATAGTTAAGCGTGACTTGAGTAGACTTGAGCCATCATAATCTACTGAGGGTTTCTTTATATGGACAGTCTAGATAAATCATCTTCCACCTAAAAAAGAATGTTTTTTCATATAACACTGATGTATGGAAAGAGCTAGGTGTGTGTTAAGACTGTGGTGCTGAGTTACTGAATGTTCCCTCTCCACTCATGCAAATTAACTGTTTAAAGGACAATAGCTAGAGACAAGTTTAGTCACTTTTCTCTTCGACTTGCAATAACATGCTTTCCTAGTAGATTCTGAAAAAAATAGTCTTTATGTATTATTAGGATAAATGTAAAGACCAAAGATAATTTTACTTGAAAGCAGCCAGGTGGGGTTCTGGATTCATTGACCTCAAGGAATGTAAGAAAATACATACAAGAGGAGTGGCCTTACTAGGTCTGTCAGATCTGTATTAGAGCTCCAGCAGTGACCTTAAATGTTATTTCATGAAAGAATATAAGAAATAGGACAGTTCTTCCTCTACAGAGTTTATAACAGACAAAGCTTAACATATACAGTGTTGAGATGGCTGAATGGGTAAAAAATAGCTTATTCTGAAAGCCTGATCATTCCATTTTATGAGGAGTGTGTATTTGATAGTTGTATCAGAACTTTTCCAGTTCTGGAGAGGTAGATCTCACTGTACTTTTTTCCTTCCATTACAGAAACTAGTGAATTCCCCTCAGAATGTTGCAGTGTGATGGCTGGGGGAACACTTACAGGATGGCATGCAGATGTTGCTACTGTGATGTGGAGGAGGATGCTAGGAATTCTGGGAGATGTCAACAGCATAATGGATCCAGAGATTCATGCCCAGGTTTTTGATTATCTGTGTGAACTGTGGCAGAATCTGGCCAAGGTAAAAGAACTGAACTGTTTTAACAACCTGACCTGTTTGGGTAGGATTTTCAAAAAGAAAAAAATACTGCCTTATATATTTCCCTTAAATAATTCCCTTTCTGTTTTGTTTTTAATAATTGCAGATAAGAGACAATCTTGGGATTTCAACAGACAACCTAACTTCACCATCTCCCCCAGTTTTAATTCCACCACTGAGAATTCTAACACCATGGCTCTTCAAGGTAAATTTAAACAATAAACTGTGAAACAGAAATAAATGTAGAAGAGTGTTTAATGTAATTTTTTAATCTATGAATAATAAATATTGTTCTAAAACTGTAGGCAACAATGCTGACTGATAAATACAAACAAGGAAAGCTACATGCTTATAAGCTTATTTGTAAGACAATGAAACGAAGACAAGATGTTTCTCCAAACAGGGATTTTTTAACTCATTTCTACAATATCATGCACTGTGGACTTCTTCATGTTGATCAAGTAAGTTGATTATGAAATTCAAAATAATATAAATGTTATGACTGACTCTTCTCAAAATTACTCAGTGTATTTTCATCTGAGTAATTTAACTTTGTTTTGGAAATTAGTGCTGTGACTGATACTTCTAAAAAGAAAACTTTGATAAATGATCCTCATGTTCTTGGTTGTATTCAGAAATGCTTTTTTTGTTGTCCATTTCAAGGAAATATGAGGGCAGAAAAGATACTCTCTCATTTTTTATTGATTGTATGTTACAGATTGAAGTATGCAAGAAAGAGAAGGAAGCAGATCTCTCTAAAGTCTACTGTTCTTCTTACTTGCTCCCTGATGCAACAGTTTAGCTAGTAAATTGTGCTCACTACATTGGAGGCCTTTGTTTCTACAGCAAGTATAGGAACCAGCAAACTGAGATGTACAGAGCGTATCTAATCAGTGGGAGTAGACCTTTTTTATAGGTTTTGATATTAAGAAGTCTGAAAATATTATATGGCTTAAATACTTTTTAAATGTTTGCAGAAGTGTAAAAAAGTTGGGCTTGTGAACATTTTTGAGGAATGATTATAGGCATGGGTAGATCAAAGGTTCAAACAACCTTGATTTCTTTAACTGGGAAGGATAGAATTAGTCCAAAATTATTCCACAGGTGACTATGGATAGGACAGACCTCCAGTTTCTGTCCTGTAACAACCATTAATGCTGCTTTTCTTGCTGCATTGAAGATCCTCCTATGACATACTGCTATTTAGTTGGATATTACTACTAGTGGAGAATTATTCAAAGGAGAAAAGGGGAGGGGTGTCTATCTATAGACTTGGGATTTTTTTTACAATTAAAGCATTTTATACTTTTTTCCAAGTACTTTTGAAAAAAATTGCAGCATGTACAATGATTTTTGAAAGTGCCTCACTAAGTCTACAAGAACATAATATGCTGTGCTGATTAACTACATACCAGAAATGTTACAAAACACTTTATTATCTTCCTTCAAATTTTGGTTCCATATGGGTATATGTAGGAGGTTTTTTAAATACCTTTAAATACCTTTTTTAAAGTTACAGTCAGGCAATACTTGATGGAGAGGATTAAGCAGTTGTTAAAGTATAATAGCTGGTTATCTTTCTATATCTTTTCTGTACCTATTCAAATGAATGGTTAATCAGTTACAGAACTCTTAAAAGCTGACTGTAAATCAATAGATGAACTATTGTCCGAGCTTAAATTGATTTATAAAGTATACCAAGTTTACTTACGTTAATCTGAGTATACTTAAGGAATTTATCTTTTTGTGCTACTCTTCTCTCATTAATGAGTGTTCTACTGGCCACAATGAGTTTTCTTTCTCACATTTTTACTTTCTACTTTTGATAAATACCTGCCTTTTTTCTTTCATTTTTCATTTGATTTGTGTTGATACTCTTCTTTTTTTCCCTTTTTCTTCTGCGAGGATATTGTCAATACAATCATCAAGCACTGCTCTCCTCAGTTCTTTTCACTTGGTTTACCTGGTGCTACCATGCTTATTATGGATTTCATTGTAGCAGCAGGAAGAGTGGCTGCTTCTTCTTTCCTCAATGTAAGTATTCATGAGTTAATTCTCATTTACGGGTGACAAAGAATTTGAGAGAATACTGAGCAGTATGTTTTTCTTTGACTAGGGTGGTCAATTGATCCCAGAATTCAATGTAGTGTTTATCAAATACAGATAATGTTAATGATTTATTCCAGAGTACTACACATGCCTCTCCAGAAAATATGTGAGGAATGCAAAAATTACTGTTGAAGCAGAAGAACTTATTTTAGAATTACAAAAATTGTGACTGCCATTTTTCTGTGCTTAAAGATGTTTTAAAGTAAATGTCTATTTTTACCATGATTTCATTTTTAAAATGTACTTATTCCCCCATATCTCTGCTATGAAATGACTTTTATGATCAGGCTTGAGAACTCAAATGTGCTAGTGTTTGCAATATTTGGATTTTTTTACACACTTCTGATTTTGTTACTCAGGCAAGTTCAGCCTTATATAGTAATACTATGTGATAACCTAGGTGCTGTTGGATGTGTATATTGTACTCTCTCAAATCCCCCATAGTCTCCTCCAACTCTCTGTGAAATTTGACTGTTTCTCCCATCAATCCCTCTCTAACCAGTTATGAAATCCAGTCTCCCTCAAGGTACTTGTCTGAAGCCTCTGTCAGCCTCTTACACTGTAGCCTTTCCTGTTCAGCAATGCCTCATGTCACTTTTAGTAGTTTTCCACATCCTGGTCAATTAGCTGAACCTAGGACCTGAGCCCAGTTAGCAGCTCAGTCATTTGTCTGTAATCCTAACAATCCTTCTGCCTCCTTTTTACTGTCTTGGAAAATGAGAGCAGGGGTGTGCATGAGTAAAAATCCAAGGAGCTGAGGCCTCTGTTTATTCAGCTTTGCAGGAGCTCAGAATTTCAGGAGAAAGGAAATGGCTATATACAATTTCAACCATCATTCTTTTTAAGGAAGCTAAAAATGTCAGCTTTCTGATTGCAGTAAGAATATATATTTCTCCCCCCCCTTTTTTTTTAGGCACCAAGAGTTGAAGCACAAGTTCTTTTAGGATCTCTAGTCTGTTTTCCCAATTTATATCGTGAACTACCAGCTCTTCACCCAAATATTCCTGACATTGCTGTGTCTCAGTTTACAGATGTTAAGGTAGGAATTTTAAGAATATTTGGCTAGTATTCTATTAACCAAATACATGCCTAATATTGTGCTTTTGCAGACAATATTAAGATTTTAAGATCCTAGAATTTTTTGAAAGTAATTTCAAATAGATCATAAGACTCAAGATCCTATAAGGTCTTGTGAAACTTTATACTTCTAAACATACATTATAATTGCTATTAACTTAATAATAAAGTGTTTTCTTATGTTTGTAGAAGAAAATTATACATTATCTCACCCTTTCAAGCCTTCTCTCACTAGGGTGATTTGCAGGTATCACAGATTTAATTAGCTGAGACAAGAAGACTGAGAGGTTTAAGATTCATTATTTAATTTATTAAGACAATTATATTTATTTCACAACTGGTGAAATCTGCCTGTGTTCCTAGAGACTTTAAAAAATTTCTGCACAGCAGTGTGTTCTGTACAGCAGTATGTTTTTTCTTCAAAATGCAAATATAAATGGAGTCATTACCTTGTCTGTCATGACACAGATTTAGGCAATGTGACAGTATACTGAAACTGCACAGAGCACAGTTTGTGTCTAAGAAAGGCTCCCCTTAAGTTTTCCAAACTGTGTCAGTTTGGGGAGAAATGATGACTTGAGAGCTGCTTAATACCTTGCTCCCCTTTGGAGACTGATTTTGAATTCCTTCTTTCTCATTTCTATTGTAGAATGGCTGTTTACGTGAATTATATTAAGGGCAGCCTACAGCTTTAGGGACTTTTCACTGTCATTGAGTCAAATTTGTTCTTGACAGCATTCTTAAGGCACTGTAGGCACTTAGTCTGCAACTAGTTGAAAATATTTTTTTAATCAATTCAATTTTTTGAAAGTGCTTGTTTAAACCTTAAGGTAAAAGATTCTGTCATACCCTTTAGCACTACCTAAGATAGCTTCAGGGAGCCCTTTACTATTTTTTTCCCCCCTTGATATTTTATGGAAATGCTTTGTCAAGAATTGGATACATGGCTCATCAGGAGAAATTAGGACAGTAACGTGTAGGATATTCTTGGGGCGGCACAGTAACAAGTATCTGGGACAGGCTTTGGAGTAATGGTAAGCAAACAATTCATCTGACCATAACATAGAGATTCAACTAAGCAATATGCCTGTGTGCACTATAATAATATTTTGATGCTTTTTGTGATGGAGTTATGTGTAAATCAGTGAATTTTTCCTCTTCATTTTAGGAACTCATAATTAAAACTGTGTTAAGCTCGGCAAGAGAGGAGCCATCTGGTCCTGCACGGTAAGCCATACAAAAAGAGCTTCTACATTAATAGGTTCTTTCTTGATTAGGCTGTTTTGTGGTGAATATATTAGACAGCTTAAAGTAAAACTCTGTTGCATTTTATTAATGGTTTTCTTCACCACTGTCAAAACTGTGGTCCATGATGTGAAATTGAAATTGTTTGTAATAGAGATATTAAATGGACAAACTGGGCTGGTCTGGTCCAATATTCTTTCTGTGATAGTGGCTGATAGGAAAGGGTGTAAATAAGGGTAAGAGAATAAGCTTTCCCAGCCTACACTGGTGTTCAGCTCGGGGATTTTCTGGACTAGAGAGGCATTCTTTACTTTGATTAGGACAAGACTATTTATGAGGGAGGGCTAGTTTGTTTTTTTTTATTAGATCACATTACTTAATTTGAAAAACAGAAATAATCCAATGTACATGAGCCCTTATTATGGTATGGACAAGACGCAGAAAAAACTGAGCTAAGCATTAAACTAGGAATGGTTGCTCTGATGCTTAAACCTAAGCATCTTCACCAAATAAATAACTCTGGAGAGGATTATTACCAGTTTTCTTTCCTGTTTCTTCATTTGCTTAGGATTTTATTCCTCCATACCCATCCTCAGAAGCATTCAGTTACACAGTCCTGTGTATGGGATTTGAACAGGAATCTCTAATGCCTACCAAGGAAGAGTGCATTTGTGTGCCTTATATATTTGGAAAGAGTGAATATATATGTTCAACTAATATATTGTCACTTAAAAATACTAGAAGTACATACCTGAAAAGCTACAATTCTGGAAAAATCAGCTTATTGAACCTTTAAACCATTTTTTGGAAAACCAAGAGCAGTTTTCATCAGCCCACTTACCTCTTTCTTCATGTGAGCTGATAATATTTCTCGACAGAGGAAAAAGAGGGAATATCCTGAGATCGCATTAACTTAATTTTTCATGTTACAAAACTGCTTTCTAAAAGGCATAACACTCTCCACTTTGCAATTTTTCTTTCAGTGACAATGTACAAAATAGGGTGGGTTTACACTATAATGTACTATTAAGTCTTGTATGTATTTTTGCTGTCTGTAAGCATTTTCGTGATTCTATGCAGCCTTAAAATCCTTTTTCTACAGCATAGGCTTCACAGCCACTTCTGTTTCTTTTCTTGCCTACAGTTTTTCCTTCCCAGATGTAACGCATTGCAGGTTACATGACCAGCTTTCTTGTTTTCAATTTTGGATTGCTCTCCAATTTTATCCAGGATTTTGAATCCTGAAGTTGTTTCCAAAATATTTGTAGACTCTCTTCCTGAACAAAATAACTAATGGGTCAGAGATGGCTTAAGCTAGCTCCTTAACATTTCTGAAGAAATTTCATCCATCTGCTGATTTGAACTCATTTATCTAAATACTCTTTACCTTTACGCTTTTTTTCTATTTCTATGAAGAAACAACAAAAGTTAATGTACTAATCACAATATGTATACTGACTGTAGGATTCATGTACCCCTTCTCTATTCATCCTTGTTTATTGTCCATCTAAAACAATGTGAATGTCCATGAGAGAGTAACATTCCTCTCTCATCTCTGTGTCTCAGAAGCTCTAAATATGAGAAACCTCTTGTGTTAGGAAGGAGGAAGCTCCGACCCCAATTTTTGCTTTGTCTTAAGAAAATATAAGAATTTCTCATATGTTGATTCCAAATAATATTTTTAATCAAAACACACATAGAAATGCAGGAGTTCTTGATGTCTTTTGGATTTTTCAGTTGCTCAGATGGGTGCTTCCTCTGCCCTTTCCTCTGCCTTCATCAGCATACTTTGGATTTCTTGATAATTTTTAAATGTTTTACAGCACTAGAGGTTTTTGTACAGCTGTTTTGGAAATATTAAAAACATATTTGTTGTTATATGTCTTTATCAAAACTTAACGAATCATAAAAATTACACATTCCCCAACAACTTGTCCTCCAACATTGTTTTGCAGATGTGTTGCTCTTTGTAGCCTTGGAATTTGGATCTGTGAGGAGCTAGTCCATGAATCACATCATCCTCAGATCAAGGAAGCATTGAATGTGATATGTGTTTCTTTAAAGGTAAGAGAATTAAATTTTTACAATGTATGTTGCCTTTATGTGTAAAGATACTTTGCATTTTCCAAGTCTTAATGACATTTTAGCATCTTTACTTTGCAATCTCATTTGTTGTCCTTACAAAAGAGAGAACTCAATTTAATGAGTGGATCTCTGAAATGTCAAAAGTTCTTTACCCTTCTTTAAGTTTGGAGAGAATGATGTGCTGGGAGGATAAGACAGTAGATCTTTATTCTTACAAAATCACTAGCCATTCTAACCTACCACATATTCTCACAACATTCTGTGCATGTTCACTTCTGAGTTCGAGTCATTGAATCATGCAATAGTGCTTCTTAGGCTGGCTAGATATTTAGTGAGAAATGCAGAGTACTTATACCTTATGCATGGAAGCACCAGAAATGTTTCATTTGCTGGGGCAGAGTCCTTTTTTATGCTTATTCCAGGAGCTGCATATTTTTGGCTATATTTTTGCTTGATGAGTGTTTCTGTTTTCCTACTATTTTAAATCTTTTTGCATTTGTTCTTATTTTATAGCATAATTAGAATGTTAGTAAAAACCTTTTTGTTGTTAAGCAGTTTTCAAATTTGCATGTTTCTGAGCAATAGTTTCAGCTTTTAAAATGTTTTCCAGTTTATCTTCAGAACCGTTCTATGTGCTTTTTGTTTGCATCAAAATTCTATGAATAGTCTAGTCTTTCTTTATATACAGATTAATAAAAATTAAAATGTACACCTGTTACACATGACTTCTGTCGGATGTTGGGGATTATTATTTTCTTTTAAGCAATGGGAATCTGAAAAATATCTTAGCAGATCAGCTGCTCACATCCTGTGAAGCAGGATTTGAGTCTTTGTATAAGGTAGCTGCAGGCCTTTTAGTATTAGACTCTAATTTGCAATTTCCTGTTTTGCAAAATCACATTCATTCTTTGCAGCTCCACTAATACCCTCTTCCAGTGTTTTCCCCTTGGTTTTTAATAATGCTTAACTTTTGCATTTTATCAAGTTCCTGTGCAAGTTTGGTATAAGGCAAATGATGTTTTATCTTGCTGCTCCAATTTATCAATATTTGAACTATTTTTATCCTGAAATTCATAGTAATTTATGTTCTTTTTCTCTGACGTATTTATTAAACCAATTATTTGTATCTCATTTATATTAAGCATAAATTACTTTTTGAATGAGAAAACAAAGATCTTTATATTTCTACTTTGCTTTTCTTTGTGTTGGCAAAACCATCCAGTGTACATTGTCTTTTTTCCTAGTTCTGAGCAATGGTATACATTCACAATTGAGTTTAATAACGAAATGAAAAGTTCATTAATTTGTCATGGGAGAAATAAATTAGCTCTAATTTGTTACCTTAGCAATCTCCAGGCTACCAAGTAGTCAGAGGTTGGAACTCCCAGAATGGATAATTTTCTTATTTTCAGGAGAAATGAATGGGTAGGGAGCTCTAGTCCAACTTACTGATAAGTTCAATTGAACAAATAATATTGAATAGAAATGTTAGCAGCAATTACATGCTTATTTTTGAAATACCAGAAGCATATTCAGAGCTGCAGTTCAGCAGCTGGCTTTGGATGAAGCTAGTGCTTCTGTGTGCAGTACCACTCTGTCTACATTAACCTCTGCAGGAGCTTGAGCACAAAAGATCCTAACCAGCCATCCAGACCTATGATTTTATTCTGCTTCTCTCAAAAATGCTGCAGATACATCACAAAATTGTCTTGTATAAATCTAGTTAAATGAGTGCTAAACAATAGGTTATTTTTCAAGTATGGACAAGGTTAAATTCCTCATGTAACATCCAGAAAGGTGGGACCCTTACAAAAATTAACTTTATGGTAAGACTACCTTTCCAAGAAAAACCTTGAGAGTTGGGAAACAGGAAAAGTGCCAGTTCACTGGTATCTTTTTCCCCCACCATCAAGTGAGTTCTCAAAAATTATGTCCACAATTTATGCTACTAAATATAAAAGTGGTGAATTCTTATGCTTTATAACATAGGACATTTTCCAGAGACAAAGAATGGCAGGTGGAATGTTTATGGCATCATACAGGTGTTTCCATGGCCATTCTGAAGGTTGTTGTAAAAGAAGTCAAAACCAAATAACTGACTTGAAAGGGGTGAATTGTTTCATTACCTGACATGTAGTCAGTGAGGCTGCTTGAGTTCAGGAAAATGTCTTTCCAGGACCCACAGCTCTCAGAACTGTCTGTTCAAAGGTGCCTGAGTGTTTGTTGTGGTTTAAGCCCAGCTGGAAGTTGAGCACCATGCAGCCACTCGCTCAATCTTTCTTCCCACCCACTGTAGTGCAATGACAAGGAAAATCAAGACAAAACTTATATGTTGAGATGACAACAGTTTAATAATCAAAAGCAAAGTAAACAGTGCAATAATGGTAAATGATAGCAATAATAAGAGAAAGGAAAGAAAACCCAAGTGATGCACAATAATTTTCTCACCACCCGCTGACCGACATCCTTTTCCTAACCCCGACCAACCCCCTTTCCAGATAACTCCCCCAGTTTATGTACTGGGAATGATGTCCTACAGTGTGGAATATCCCTTTGGTCAGTTTGGGTCACCCATCCCAGCCATGTTCCCACCCAGTTTCTTTTGCTTACCTTCTCACAGGTACAGCATGAGACAAGAGAAAAAAAAAATCCTTGAGTTTTGATAAACAGAATTTAGCAAAAAGCAAAACATTGGTGTGTTATCAACACCATTCTCATTCCAAATCCACAACACAGCACTGCAAGAACTGCTGAGAGGAAATTAACTTGACCCTAGTGACAGCATTCTTTTGAAATGTGATATATTGACCATGCTAGGACAGCTCTCTGAAGCACATGAAGGATTTGATCTATTTCAGCCAACCCCCATATTCTTGATCAAAACTTCCTCCCTGATGCTTTTCCCATGAATAATAAAAAAATTGTGTACAAGATTAGATTTTAAATTTATTCATATTCATTACTTTATACACTTTATCCTTTATGTGAAATTTATGTCTCCGCTTAATTTTGTTCCTTTATTAAATTAAAAAAAGAGTTCTCTTCAACCAGAGAAAAAAAGAGGTTAACTGATTTGTGTAAACTAGCCAGTAATAAGAAAAAATTACTCACTCATCTTTATTTTAGAGCCTCTTTAAAAAAAGAACCATTAAAATGTAAGAAAAAAATGCTTTCTGTTTTTAAGTAGTGAATGGTCAATTAATCAGTGACCCTGAAAAGTCTCCAGGTCTTTTTCTCAGGTATTTTTTTCTTACTTTCAGTGGTCAGGATCTCTGTATTAAGCTACACCAGTTTGTGAACCCCATTTTTCTTCTCTAGTGATTTTAGGGTTCTCTTGCTAGCTTGTTAGGATGTTTTGAGCAATCTGGATTTGATCTCAAGTTCTGTAATCAAATTGTCATGCTTTCAGTTTGGTTTTTTTTGGGTTTTTTTTGGTTTGGTTTGGTTTTTTGTTGTTTTTTTTTTTTGGTTGCCACTCAAGCTTGAGCGTTAGAATCTATACCCTGCTCTTATCGAGCACTTTCACAACATGGAGAGAGGCTGTCTCATGAGGGATAAAAAAGTAATGATAGTCTTGTCATAAAGTTTGTGAAGATTTGGAGATGTGAGATGTTTACTCTTTTGAGATAAAAGTCAACGATAACATGTGAGTGAGAAACAGGGAAAGTCAGAACAAGAATTAACTACCCATTGTGTACTCAGGTTTTCACCTCCCTGGATGACTTGCAAGAGCCACTCATAGTTTTTCCTTTTGCTTACATAGATAACACAAATAAAAAATGGTAATTAAAGATTTGTACTCCAGATTTTTCCTTGTGCTTGTACCATTTCTTTTCAAGACTTTAAATGTAAAAATTGACAGCTCTGCTTTGATAAGAAGCACTGACTCAGAACAGAGTCTTCTTCCAGTGTATTCTCAGTTTAAGTTTTTTGCCATTCAATACTTTTATTCTAAAATCTTTATTTTCTACTCAGGCTTCATTGCCCAGGCATTTCAGCTTTCTTAAAGCTTTGGGTTTTTTAAGTTTTGTGAGATACATCCCTCCCTGAAGGGTTAATAGAAGTGGTCTGAGTAAGAAAAAGACCCATGAAGCCAAGAAATTACATCTAAGTGTTTTTACAGCATAATTGCCCTTTTCTGAGTTCAGAAGCAGAGAGCCATCTTGCAGCATATACCTGTGACAGCTTCACTGCTGAATGTAGTGAGATTGAAACGAGTAAAATATGTTGTTACTAATGCAGGAATTCACTTGTAATATTAACTTTGTCCTTGTCATTTGCTGCACACCTTAATGTTTTAAAGCAAGTGCAGTGAAGGTAAAAAACTCAATTACATGTCTTGTGCATCAACAATTTAGGGAAACACGTCTCTTAATTTCTATGTTTTCCCACTTAGGAGTGTAGAACAGAGTGTGCATCCTCCCTAAGAGTGGGAATTAGTTGTACAAATGTGTTCCCTTCTGCTTTGACCAGCACAGTAACTGTGGAAGGCAGGCTGCAGAGCAGCAGCCTTCTCCTGCCTTTAAAAGAAGAGCAGAGTTAAGCACAGAAGCCAAGGTGAATCCATTTCCATTCCAACATGTGCTGGGCACTGCAGTCACTAGCAGAGAGCAGAACAGTTCAGCTCATGTTTAGTACTACAGGCTGTGGTTTGGGCATGTGGCTCATCACCTGTCTTGATTCTCAGCAAAGACCTCTGATTTCAGAATTGGATCCTTGGGGGGGCTTTGCAGTGATTCATTAATATTAATAATCATCAAGATAATAAGAAATTAGTTCTTTCTTCCTGGCTTCATGATATTCTGCTATTCCAGTTAGGAGACACCTCTTCCTTTACTGGTGTGCATCTAACTGCATGTCTGCCCCAAAACTTTGATGTTAGCTGCTAACATTTGTTTATGAATATAAAATAGTTCTTTTTGAGTTTCGTAAAATTTAATTCTGTTCCTCTGGTAAATAGATACTTAAGGAACTGTATGTATAAAACTACCAGTGAAATTTGTGACCACCCTACCACCTAATGTACTCTTACACGAAACCATTTTGTCATTGTTACTGTGCTGTGTTCTCTTTTCCAGTTTCCAAATAAAACAGTAGCCCAAGTTGCCTGCAGTATGCTGAACATGCTGATACATTATGTACATAGGCTTCAACTTTATCAGGCTGATTCACCATTAAGAATAATACAAGTAAGTAATTTTTTTTAATTGAAATTTTCAATTATTTTAAATTAATCACTACAATGTGTTACCCTAAAGTTAAACACTTGAATATTGACAATTATGTTTTGCAAAACATTGAATTAGTATAAACATAATCTTACTTAACACTAACAGTAAGGAATTGCAGCACACATAACTTCCTGACTCCAGTATAGACATGTAATGTGTCTATGTCCTGCCTGTTTTTTCTCAGAGAAAAAGTGTCATGAAAATGTTGTCAGTAAAGTACAATTTTTTTCTTAATACCAGATATCTTCAAGCATGTTTATTGAAGTTCAGGAAGAAAATGATTGCTTAAAATATGGATCTGCAAGTTTATTTTGCATATCCATGAAAGAGTTTCAATATAAAACAAAAATAATATTTTGAATATGCTTCCCATAACAAGGAGGTAGACTATGGCCTCTGTGAGTCTGAGCCACAGAGGTCACCTAGGTTCTTTTCATGTGAAAGCTTCTTAAGAGATACAGCAAGCATTTCTGTGCTCTTCTGGAGACATATTTTTGATCAAATAGACAGGGTGTATACAAATTCTAGTAGTTCTAAGAAACAATGTAGCTCAGATAGTACCATACACAAACCAGCACCAGATTTCTTCCCACATCCTACAAGTGTGTTGAGTCATGTTCTTTTTATGCCTGAATATTTGAGGTAGCTGTGTAATTTCATTGTCCTTAATGCACCTACGTCAGTCAAACAGAACATACTCCTTCAATGTATTCTGCAAAACTCAATTAAAAGTGTTTTTATTTTAAAAAATTGTCCAGGAATATTGTAACTTGTCTCAAAATAATTGTAATAGAATTTAATCGTGAATCCAGTATCATGTTAGATTTACCTGCTTAAAAAATTATTTTAAACTTAAATATTTAGGTTGTATTTTAAAAGAAATATGCTAAATTTCCCCAGATTCTGATAGCAACTATTACACATCTGCTGCCCAGTACAGAAGCTTCCTCTTATGAGCAGGACAAGAGAGTAAGTATTTTTCATTTCTAGTACTTTCTGCCTCCTGAAAGCTGTGTCTCTTCTGAATTAGTTTTGCTGTGGGCCTATTAGGTCATTCAAATTTGGGCATTTTGGTGCAGTTTGTTTCTGACAGCTCCATCCTTCTGGACTACCATTCCCACAAGGAGCTGGAGTTCATCTGTTGTTCATTTTGGTCTTCAGAGCTCTGTTTCATCTTCTGTCTCTGGTTGCGAGAAGTCAGGAGCTATTGTAGTCTACACTCATATACCAAGCTACCCACTTTTCCACATGAGGATGCTTTCCATAATTGACCAAGTTTTCCCATGAACTACTGTCAATTGTACATGAAATATCAAATAAAAATTGTCTTACCTGTTTTGACAAATGTAGTCCTAATGAGTTTCAAAAGAATTGGTTAAAAATAAAACAACTCGGTACCCTTCATGATTAGGTTTATTATACTTTTGAAGGACAAACTTGGAATGCATTATGTGAAACTAGTAACTTAGGTAAATTGATTTTTTTAAAAACTTCTGTTTACCTTGGGAAATATTTTAGAGAATCTTGCAGATATTTATCTGAATTGTCTTCTCTTCCACAACGGAGTTTTAAAAATCAAAAACATTTATTTGGTCTGTAAGTTACTGATGATTTGGTGTGGATTTGTGTCTTAATCTAATTCTCTTCCAGAGTCTTTCAAAACATCCCAAGAGGGAGTTGATTCTTTTGCTAACTGAGTAACCTACAATGCAGGAAGCAGTTGGATTTCTTTCAGATGATAAAATATGATATGGTGCTGCATAACATTATTGATATGTTGTAAAGGACATTATGTGTTATTTATAAAGCACTAAATACAGCGGAATTGGTTCCATTTTGTGTAGTCCTTGATTCACTTTACTGTGAAATATATGTGCAAAATGGCACATCAGCCTTAATTTGGACCTGTGTTATCTGTCATTTTAAAAACAACAGCCTACAAATCAATTTTGAAAACTGTGGGTATCCTCTTAAGTATAGTATCTGCTCACAGTCATACCCTGATGAGAAACTGTTGAGTGGATGGCCTTTGTTAAATACCTCTGTAGCCAGTTTTTACTGATGCCATAGTTTTTGAAGGTTCAGTGATTAACAAGTGGGAGCTGCCATTGCTGCAGAAGGTTGACTTTACTGAATTGGAAAAAAAGGCAAAACAGAGAAATAAAATAAAGGGATAAATATGAAATAGCAGGTGCTGGCTTAATTGATTTGTAATGGAAAGTGTTTTTTCCAGTTGGTGGTTTCTTTACTTCTGTGCTTATTGGATTGGATAATGGCCTTGCCATTGAAGACTTTGCTGCAGCCTCTTCACACTACAGGAGCAGAAAACGATAAGACTGAAAGATCCGTTCTTAATTGTATATATAAGGTACATGTTTCTTTGCTCACTTATTAAGAATTTCTATGTATGAAGGTAGTGTCAGTTTCCATGGAAATGAAGGCAAATGTTTTCTGTAAACTGACCTCCATTCTACTCCTGAAATATAGGTTGGCTCAGTTCTTCTATGTTTCACTGCATCAGCTTGACCTTTGGTATATTTGGAATAGTAGATTTTGGTTTACATTTTGGATGGTTAACCAAGCCTTTTTTTTTGTATGTCATATAGATTGCAGATGCTTGTATTGTAGAATACTAACTGTACATTTAATACAAAAGGATGTAACTTTTATATATCAAGCAGTTTCATTTAGCAATGAGAAAAGCAAAAGCACTTTTGCTTTTGTTAGACAGTAAGTTACAATTACTGTCTTTAGGAGCTCAGGAGAAAGGGGTTTTTATCCTTTTTGCAAGGGAAGGGGATTAAAACCTCTAGCAGCTTAGACCTAGCATATGTAATTAAAGAAGATAGGAGATCTAAAAATAAAGGTAGCTTAATGATTGTTTTGTGAGTTTTGTTTCATTATTGTTAAATTCCACTTTGGTGGTAATAATTTTCTTTGCAGACCAGAGTTTGTTTCTGTAAACATTAAGCATCTAAAATTTTCCAATATTTCATCATGCCTGCCTTCTAACAAATAGGTTCTTGAAATGCAAATAAAAATAAACTTCATTTCTTATAAAACTATAAATTTCAGTAGTTAATGTAATGAAATTCTTGTTTCTTTCTAGGTTCTGCATGGATGTGTCTATGGGTCTCAGTGTTTTAGCAACCCAAAATATTTTCCTCTAAGCCTTTCTGATCTGGCATGTATGGATTATGATCCTTTTATGCATTTAGAGAGCTTAAAGGAACCAGAACCACTGCATTCTCCAGACTCTGAGAGGTCTTCTAAACTTCAGCCAGTCACTGAAGGTTTGTCTAATTGCCTAAATACATTCTCTTTCAAAAAAAATTTGTCTGGGTTTCAGTATTTAAGTGTTGGTCTACAGCACAGGTTTTCAGCTATATGTAGACACTAGGTGAGAACCATTAGTATGGAATGAGCAAATGTAATTTTTGAGCAATTACCATTTGATTAACTGAAATAAGTATGTTCTGAACAACACCAAGATCAATAGGATATGGATTCTTCTGTGCTCTGTGTATCAGCAGAAGTGTTAAGTACTGCAACATGGATGAATGTTGTTTTTCATTTTACCTTCAGTAAATTAATTTGATTTTTCCTTATTTTCCTCCTTTTTCTAGAAGAATTTTGGATTTTTGTTCCTGTTTGACATTGCAGTATTGAATGCTTTCCATGAATATTTTTAGCCTATCATAATTTTTTGTTGATCTCTTCTTACACTGCTTAAAACCACAGATTTTTTTAAAAAGAGAGAAATTTTCTGTCCTCTGGTTAGAACCTTAGGAGACATGGGAATTAGCATTTTCCTCACAATTCAAAAATAAAGAATCAAGAATCTAAGCCACAGAGGACTATCATGTATTATGCAGTGTATCTAGTAAATATCAAATGGTTACATAGGGAAGAAAATTGAAAAAGATGAGATTAAGATACGAGCAACTCTGTGTAGTGCTATTCTGCCTCTGTATTAAGTTGTTCCATTTAGGCTTTTTTAAGGGTATTAAGAACCAGATAAATGCAGCAGTTCTTTGTAGCAGCTGTGTGCTAACAGCAGGTGATTTTGTGGTCTGTAGTGACTACGTGCTGTTTTTTATGTAGAGAAAATGGCTAATCATTGTGCCCTTGTCTAAGGCATGCTTCATCATCGTCAAGTACTTTTTTGGCCAAAGAATTCTAAACATAGAGCTGTCCCCTAATAAGCTCAGTATTGGATTGAACAAGACTGATCTGAGAACTACTGGCAGGAGGAGCTGTAATTATTAAATTTACTGAAGAATGAAGCAAGGTACTATAGTTGGCTTTTCGTCAAATGGCTGTGGCCTTATTAGTAAAAAGTAATCATCTGCAGGGTCAGAATGAAAGAGGCTTCGAAGGATTCATTCTGTCCTAATTACAGTCTCACCTATACATATTATGTAAAGCTAATATTTAAAGCATTTGCCAAAATTTACTTCCACTGCATGTTCTATTACAGTGTAGTGAATTGTAGTAGCTTTTTATGCCTGGCATCTTTTGTATTCCGTAATAATCTGTAATTATGGGTTAGAAGCAAATGCCGTGTGGCTTTTTTAATTTGACAATCTGAAAAGACAACCCTGAATAGATTTCTCTTTAAATGAATACAGTTGCACAAAGCCTTAGCATCAATATCTTCATTTTGCATTTCCAACCATGATCTTTTCTTTTATGATTTCTTGTTAAATTTCTTAATAAAAGTAATTTCAGATGTTTCTTTTATCTCTCCAGATAAATTAAGTTTCAGGGCTCTGCAATTGTAAGTTAGACTGTGAAATTTAATTGGCAGACCTACAGCATTATAAGGCAACCCTGGTTCTGCAACCTTGGCACTTCTAGTCCCCATTGCCAGGCAGAGAATAAAATTGGTAGTGCTTGACCGGTTGCACAGCATCTGTTCTCCCTGGCATTGTTGGAGGAGTGAGAGGAGTAAAACTAGTGGGTAACAACCAGTCTGGGTCTCTGTCAAGACCGAGGGTCAATTAGTACAAGCTAGCAGCAGAACAGAATGCCAATGGGTCAGCATCTTTCAGTAGAGTAAAAGGGCTATCATAGTATTTTTCTTGAAGGAATGGAAATGAGCAGGGCAGAAGTTACAAGGAATTCAGGGAAGTTCTACAAAAACGGGGTAGGAATTGTGAAACTCTTTCCTTAGGCCACAAGCAAAGCTGCAAGTGCTGAAATGACAGAATTCCTAAGACAGGGTGCTTTAATGGATGTGATTGACTTACCCTGTTATGCCTCCATTGTTCAAGGTCAGATCCATCTCAAGTATTGTAAATACTTAGCCACAGCATAATGTGGTATGAGACCAAGAAGATACAGGACTTAGAGTGACACAGCTGTGTAGTGGAGACAGTATCTACTGAGAGGTGTGGAGCAAGCCATGCAATAAACATCAGGACAAAGGTTTCTTAAATCCTCTGGGAACAGGCATATGTCAAGAGAGATGATTATTGGCTTCTCTTTTTCAGTAACTTTACAAGTTCTGTTAGTCACAAAGAAGCTCTTAACCTAGGATTATCTGTAAAATTGTCTTTGTTCTGCTTTCTGTAGCTGGTAAAGTGGTAGATTTTAGTATGGGATATACAAAGAATAACTTTAAAATTAGGTATTAAGTATATTAAACTGTTACATTTAAACCAGAATAAACTTTTAGCAGCTCTCAGTAAGGACACCAGTAGGAAGCTTTTATTGCATCATCAGAACTTGCTGGCAGCAAGTCTGTGATGCTTTCATATATCCATCTGAAGAATCCCTGGGCTTGTCTATGTGAAGGCTGATGAACTGTTCCTCTGGTTAGTGTTGGCAACAACCTAACCAGATGCAGCTGGCATCCAGCCAGGGTTAAACCATCACCATTTGTATACCTGTTGATACAGTACAGGTATACAAATGGTGATGGTGATGGTTTAACCCTGGCTGGATGCCAGCTGCCCACCAATGCTGCTCCATTATTCTCCTCCTCATCTATGCAGGGGAGAGAAAATATAAGGAAAGGTTCATGAGTTGAGATAAAGACAGGAAGAGATCATTCACCAATCACTGTCATGGGCAAAATAGATTTGACTTAGGGAAATTAATTGAATTTATTACCAAGCAAATCAGGATAGGATAATGAGAAATAAGACCAAGTCTTCCAAACAGCATACCCCTACCCCTCCTCCTTTCTGGCCTTAACTTCATTGTAAATCCCTACCTCTCCTTGCCCCTAGTGGTGCAGGGGGATGGGGACTGGGGGACTGCAGTCACTTCACCACACATTGTCTCTGATGCTCCTTCCTCCACAGGGGAAGGACTCCTCATTCTCTTCCCCTGCTCCAGCATGGGGGCCCTCACACATTCCTCACTGCAGTTGGAATGGACATCTTGCAGCACAGTTATGATCTCTACTTCAACAGGAGACTTCCACAACACAAATCCTTCCCACAAACTGCAGTTCTTAATGAATGCTTTACTCTGGGTCCCCTTCATATGGCTCAGTCCTGTAGGCTCCAGCATGGGTCCTTCATTGAGTCACAAGTCCTTCTCCAAACCTGCTCCTCCACAAGCCTGCTTCAGCATGGGCTCCTCTCTGCACAGCACCAGAGTTCCTGCCAGGAGGAGCCTGGTATAGTGTGGACTTCCCACAGGATCACAGCTTCCTTGGGGCATCCGCCTGCTCTAGCATGGGGTCCCAGTGGCTGCAGGTGCTTATCTGTACCATCATCCCCCAATGGCTGCAGGGAGGGGCACACCCTGTCTCACCATGGTCTGCACCAGAGGCTGCAGGGAATCTCGGCTCCAGTGGCTGGAGCACCTCCTGCCTCTCCTTCTTTACTCACCTTGGTGCCTGCAGAGTTGTTGCTTTCACATATTCTCACTCTGCTCTTTTCTGGCTGAAATTTCCTTTTGCCCAATATTTCTTTTTCCTTCTTAACTCTGTTATTCCATAGGCATTACTTCTATCGCTGATCAGTTTGGTCTGACTTGGAGCTGGCTGACGTTGCCTTCATCAGACACCGGGGAGACTTCTGGCAGCTTTTCAGAGAAGCCCCCCTGCAACCCCCACACTACCAAAACCATGCCACACAAACCCACTGTTCTAATTAACTGCACCTAACTAGCCAGCTTAGATGTTCCTAAGCCAACCTGGACTGCATAGGGCCACAACCTGCTAGCTTACTTCTGAAATTTTCTGTTTCATTTCAGGACCATAAACATATATGACAGAGAATTTTTTTCTTATAGACAAAAACATTTTGTAAGCTGATCTTCACAGATCTCAAATCTGTTAGAGGTAGTTCTGATTGGAAGGTTCTAGTAAGCTTACATGGATACAGTGGTCTACCAGTTATTTATTTGATTGATTTTTACCCCAATATTCATATTTCTCCAAACATATGTTAAAATCTTTGCATAGATTGATCTTTTTTTTTCTAATATTTTTAAATTTCTAATGAAAAAGCCTTCCCTGCCTGATGTCTAATCTTAGCTTTTGTTTAAAAAGTAGAAATATAAAGTACTTTTCATATAAGGCTTTGCTGTATGCCATTTTACTGAAAGGACACAAAATGCACACTTTTAAAAAATACTTTGTACATAGTGCATCTGGATTAACACAGTTTGTGTTTTGTGGGGAATATTTTAGAGATGGGTTCTCTGTTACTGCATGTCTATATAGCTGAAGTTAACAATTAGAAAGGAATGAGACTTGCTTAAACTAAGGTAAAATACAGGAAATTAAGCTAATCAGGACACTCTAAGGCTCCCTCTAAACATAATGAAAGAAAAATAAGTGTTTTTAGAGAGTGATTCATCCCATTGAATTTGAGATTAATCAGTCTGTACAGGTCATCATTCTTTAGACAGCTAAAATTATAAGGAGAGTTAAATTCCCCTTCAGTCATAGTTTTTTACTTCTACTACATAACCATAGTTGCTTAAAACTATTCAGCCAAAGTTGAATTAAAAAGTTAATAGCACATCTTAAGGAATCCTTCATTCATGCTACAGATACAAATTAGTAGTGATGGACCTTCAGCCTTTCCACAAAAGAGGTAATTTCAGGACTGAGAAAAATAAAGAGTGTAACATTTCTTGTAAATTACCCAATGATCATGTACATATTTAAATTACATTGCCCAAGCCAGAGGCAGTTCCATTGTGAAGAAAGCAGCAATGTGTTCTCTCAGGAAGACAGGTCAACAAAGCAGTGAGCTGGCTGCCTTAATGTGTAAAGATATGACTTAGTTTGTAGAATTTGTGGTAAAGCTCTGATGGCTTGCATTATTGCATATTTTCATTTGCCCTCCAGAAACAAAGAGCATGATTTAGATACTCATTTTAAGGTTTTAATATATTGAATGTTCAGTTTTTCCTGATTGAAGAGATGTGCTTCTAGGAATAAATTAAGTTGCAAAATTAATTTAAAATTTTCATAATTTCAAAATGCATTACTAGGCTTGGGATTTTTTTCCTTTTTTTTTCCTGGGGAAACCATCATCAAAATCAGATTTTATATGTGGCAAAAATGTTTCAAGATTACTTTATTTTATTTCAACATAACAGGTTGCATCTTACAGTCTACTTTTCAGTATACTTCTCTTGATACTTCTAATTAAAGCTTTCTGTGTCATTTTTAGATCAGCAGCACTGTATTCTGAGAGAAGACTTAGATGTAGTGTTCAAATTTTATAAAAGAAACAATGACAGATCTATGATTTTAATTCAAGTGCAAAGTTTTCAGGGCAAGGCTGTATTAGGACTGAGAATGGATCTTTCAAATTTAAATTAATTGTTCCCCTCTTTGTCTCACGGTGTCACCTTTCCTTTCCCATGTGTCCTTTAGGCTCCTCAGAGACACACAGAGGCACAAAACAACCATGGTCAGTTTGAGATCTTCAGGGGTTGGCACACAACAGTAATAGTAATAGCATATGCTAGAAGGTACTTATTTCTTCAGGTTTCTCAGCAGAACTTAACAGGAGGCATTTAACCTTTATAGAGTGGGACTTCAGGTATCTGGAAAGCCTGTGTGTCTCTGCTCCTGGGAACCTGAGCAAAGTATTACCTTATTTATCTCTGCAGTGGCAAGTGCTAAATACTTGGTATAAATATCCTGATAAAGATGGGGCCACCCTCTGCATTGTCCAGGTGCTGGTCAATAATGTGCTGATAAATGATTCTCCAAGCACCCAGCTTATTTTCTCTTTGTTTTTTATAAAATCTGCTTCCAGTTCCTTCTTATGTTTCAGCAGATGGCACTATAACTTAATTTCCTTGTATGCTGCCAGTATCTGGACACGTAATTCAGCATCACTGAATGTTTTTGTATTTGTAAATTTTAAACCTCAAGAATGCTATACATGATAAAAATATCTGTAATTTACTTGTATTAATTCTCAAGGCATTCATTTATTAAAATACTTGAGTAGGTATGAGTTTTAGAATTGTATAAATGTTATATTGATTTTGCCAGCTATTAAATGGATGAAATGTTTCCCTATTTGCAGTTCAGATGTAGTGCTTCCTAAAGAAATAACCAGAATCCCAAACATCTCCTACATGCTGTACCCAAACCTTTTGGGGAAAAAAAAAAAGGCAAATACATGTTTATTTTTGCAGTTGCTGAATGCATCCATCTTCAGAAACTGAAGATCTGTAATGGCAGCCAGTACACATGACAAATTTGCCTTTATTTTTCCAGTTAAATCAATTAAGACATCTGAAACTGAGAAATTTGTTTATTAAACATTAGGTTTTGCAGCTTATGAATATCCAACATAAAGGGAGATTAATTCATTATATTTTACTTCTATGCCCAAGAGGTTCCATATTCTCAGTAAATACTGAATGAAAAAGTAGCATCATTCAGAACATTCTGGTTTGATGGATTTTGGTGAGAAAGAAGATGGGAAGTGTTTGCAGCAGTTTTCAATGTTCAGTGTAATTTAAAATATGTTATATAATCCTGAGGAGTACAGATTTTTAATCTTCCCTTTGTAAATCCCAAATTCAGGGCATCCGTGCCCAGTTACAAGAGAAGGGATACAGAAAACAAGTACTTTGCCATTTTGATCTTGTTCCTTCTTCCACCAGTTTTATTCTGCAATGTAATATTTTTGTGTATGGGTTCTTCAGTGGGTCCCCTGAACCAGTTGATGGTTCTCTGCCTGAAAGAGTCACTTGGTCCAGCTCATGTATTCATGTAGAGTATTGACTTGATAAGAATAATTTAGTAACAATATAGTACTGTGTTAGCGGGGTGTGATATAAACATTAAAAATACCTTTTTTTTAAATTTAGATGACATAACATGCAAGTGGAAGGGCATGCAGCAAAGAAGGAGGTGGCAAAAACCATGTTGAAATACCAGTGCATGTCACAGGATGAATTTCACATAAGATGGGCACAATTAACTTGTCTTTCTCCCTCCCAAGGTTTTCTAACCTGAAGCTTCTTAAAATGCAGTTGTGGCATGAGATTTCATTTTTAAAAATTTTGATAATGTTAGATAATGTTCAATATAGACAGCCTGGTCTTTGATTTTGTACTTAAAATTGTCCAGTGCTATTCTCAAGCTGACCTACAGCTATATGCTCCCCAGGGAAATTAAGATGGATTAGATCTTTTGTGCATCTATCTTCCTTTGTATTTCTCAGTGTAATGATGTGTATAAATATAAAAATACACTGCAGTTGGAATGGACATCTTGCAGCACAGTTATGATCTCTACTTCAACAGCAATTCAAGATTTATTTTCACTAGATAAGAAATCATGTATTTTAGAAGAACAGTGCTGATAGCAAAGCTATGGCAAAGGAAGTATAATCTAGATAGATATAGACATGGCTGTAAAATAGTGGAGATGCTTCTTAAACTGTTTTAGGATTTTTCATGCTGTTTATATACAAGACCAATGGTGACCAACATACATATTTTTCTGTTACTGAATTGCATGCATCCTCAGCTTGCAGCGCTCATTCTCTCAGGAAGAGACCAAAAGAAACACATAAATCTCAGTGTTGTTTTTCTGAACTCTTCTTTTAAAACCTGTGCTCTTTCTCCTGCAGTGAAAACTCACATGCAACAAGGATTAATTTCTGTGGCTGCTCGTACTGTGATAACACATCTAGTCAACCACTTGGGCCACTATCCTATGAGCGGAGGTCCTGCCATGCTGACCAGTCAAGTGTGTGAAAACAATGACAATCCATACAGTGAAAGTCCTGAGCTTTCTCCTGAACTTTTTGAGAACCCAAATCTTCAATTCTTTGTATTAAACAATACTTCCCTGGTGTCTTGCATACAAATCCAAGCAGAAGATGACATGCCTGGGGGAGGACTGTCTGCTGGACTTGCATCAGCTAATTCAAATGTTAGAATTATAGTGCGTGATCTGTCTGGCAAATACTCATGGGATTCGGCCATTTTGTATGGACCATCATCTTTATGTGGATCTTCACAACAAACATCTTTTGCACTTTCATTATCTCAGCAAGATAAACCAGAAGATGCTCTTTCATCTTTTGAGCATGTGGAGGATGTATCTGCAAGAGATGGAATTACACTCCAAGTTAAAAGGAAATTTAGAGACACTGTACCAACATGGGATACAATTAGGGATGAAGAAGACGCTCTTGATGAGCTGCTGCAGTATTTAGGTGTTACAAGCCCTGAATGCTTACAGAGAACTGGTGTTTCACTCAACATCCCTGCTCCTCAACCAGTCTGCATCTCAGAAAAGCAGGAGAACGATGTCATCAATGCAATTCTGAAACAGCACACAGAAGAGAGAGAGTTCGTTGAAAAGCATTTCAATGATGTAAATATGAGGGCTATGGAGCAGGACGAGCCAACCTCACAAAAGCCACAGTCAGCATTTTACTACTGTAGATTACTTCTCAGTATACTAGGAATGAATTCATGGGATAAAAGGTAAAACTACTCATATTTTAAGAACTTTTTTAAAGGAACTGTGCTGTTCTTACCTTCATAATAGAGTTTGTTAAGCCAAAAATATTACAGGCCAGCTAACAAAAGAGAGGGGGTGTGCATCTAAGACCTAAATGGCAGCTTTCTTCTGCTTTTCAGCCTGTCATTTAGAGAGACAGAAAGGAGGTATCTTTTGCATTTATTGTGATTCATAGTCTTTCCTTAGAAAGTGTTGTAAGTCAAATTGAAGGAATCTTGTATTCCCTTTGCTTCCCATGTATGTTGCTGCAAAAATCATTACCTTTCAATGTCAGAATAATACTCAGAAAGTGTCATATTCTCATCTATTGTGTTGCTGGACAGCGTCCTGCTGCTTTGTCTGCTAAAAGCATGCTTGCATGCAGCCTCAAAGCCTTGCCTGTGTATTAGCTAATGAGAAAGATGTGTCCCCTACTATTTATTTCAACATTGTCTGTGCTTGAGTACTGTCTGAATATTGTTTAGAACAGGAGAGAACCATGTTCAATTACAGAAGTAATGTCTCTTAACATTATTGTTTTTGTGTGGGTGTGGTTAGGTGCATGTCTGCATATACATGGGGGTATGTACAAATATTACAAATATTAGCATCCTAGAATTTATGGGTCTTTCTGAAATCGTCTTCTGCCACTGCTTTCAAATTCCATATTAGAATCATTGATATATTTTCCTACTATGAAGGGAAATGGATATTCAGTAAAACAAAAATAATCAGTCACTGAGGTATCACTGGAATCAGACAAAACGTTGGTATTACAACCCTTCTTATTTGGATCTTTAATTCCTCAAGGCAGTCTGGTTTTGAACAGGACTGCTCTTAATTCCACAGTGTTTTGTGGGAAACATCTTAAGCACAGTTGAAAAGACATCAAAACTGCCTTTCTTTCTCTAACATATTGGTTTCGTTTTTTGTTTAAATTGTTACAGCTGGCTGGGTTATTACTGAGCTAAATCTGCTCTGCAGTTCAGGGTAGCAAAAGTTCTGTGTTGAATTCACCCACTCCTTACAACAGTAGACTAATGGGAGTGTCTTTTGTCAGTAAACATATGTATTTTCTGGTTCTGTAGAGAAGAAATGGATCACACAGTCAGATCCAAGGGGTTGACAGAAGAAAGTGGAAAGAAATAAAGGTTATAGTCAGGGCTGTAATGAATGTAGAAGATTTGCTGGATAAGAAAAATTGCTTGTATATTTTTTTTAAGATGTCTTGATTTTCATATGTTAAGAAAGGACTGTTGAAAAGGCAGAAGCATTTGTTGACTGTTCCCGAGTGGACCTGGATATGTTGTTGTACCATTGTTGTACTGTTCTGTATCCATCAGTGAAGAGGTAATAAAAGAGTTACAAATTTCTCTATTTAGAAGGAGCTTTCATCTCCTGAAGAAAAATGAGAAGTTACTTCGAGAACTCAGAAATTTGGACTCAAGACAATGGTAAATTCTTTTAATGACTGCCTACTTACTTGTTTTAAGTGTGCTTTTACTCAAATGGCTCTAATTGCATAGATGTGAGAGTTGAGCTGACTTTTTAAATAGTTTTTTAAATTATTAATGTATTTTGCAGAGTACTGTTGTTTTTTCTGTTATACTGAAGTTGCATCAATTTTATTTGTAGTGTCAAATTCTGCACGTAAAATATCATGAGATAAACAAATTTCAAAACACCTTATAATTATAAGCATATGTGTATGCATAACATTTAATTCTTTTAAAACTTTGATATATCAAAGCCTTCTCATTTTAAGTTTTGGTTGATTGTTTAGCTGTTTGAAATAGTCCCAGTATTTGAAGACATGGAGTTTTAGTTAGAATTGTCGCACAGAATTGAAAACTGACTTATTTTTGTAGAAGTTGAAACAAAACCCAGTGGAAGTTGTAGAAGTGTGAGAAACCATCTCCATTTGTTCCAAAGTCTAAGAATAGCCTGTCAACAGAAGACATTTAAATGATTATGACCTTTAAAAAATATGTAAAAATGCTTCATTCAGTTGGACAAGGTGCATTTTCACGATGTTCAGAGGGTACTGTTGTTAATAGGCAGTGTAGTGTGGATAATGCCCACATTACAGGTGTTGCCCATGTAAAAAATCCACCTATTCAATTAGTAGTTGGTACAGGCAGCACCACCCTGCATCTTAGAAGTGATGGAAGGGGTAAATGCTGCTCATGTATAGCAAAACTTCAGGCTCTAGAGAAGATGACACTAGAAAGGACAGAATGAGGAAATGGAAATATAGGAAAAATCCAAAAAGAAGCCATATAATTCTATTGTATTTCCACTATGCATTTTTTATGCTTTAAAAGCCATGCTCTGTGTGTGCTGTTTGCATATTTTCATTTCATATTGGTTAAGGCACTGTCATGCATTGACCATTCTGTTTTACAGCCGAGAGACACACAAGATTGCAGTGTTTTATGTTGCTGAGGGACAGGAAGATAAACACTCCATTCTTACGAATACTGGGGGAAGTCAAGCCTATGAGGATTTTGTAGCTGGTCTTGGCTGGGAGGTATTTATTCAATGTTTTTATCCTAGGTTGTTTTACAAAGGCAATTACCAATATCTTCGTATATTACAAGTCTTTGGCTCTTCAGCATTTCTCACAAGTACTGAAATACACCGGTTTAAAAATGGAGTTTAGAGAAGAATTCCTGGTTTAGTTTCATTAGCATTGCTAGCCTTGCTAGCTTGAATTTAAATTCAAGCTCTCAACAACTGAAGAGAGTCTGTGCAGGCAAAGATAATTCTTTAATGTGCAGTCCTGTACTTGGCTTTCACGGACTGATTAGGAGGCATCTTGATTTCCCCGTAAGCTTGTAAAGTGTAAAGTCTATTGAAGTTTGAGTTTTGCTCAAATTGGGAATTTCAAAAAGTACAGACAAGCAGTTTCTCACATACTCTCTTCTTCCTGCCTGCAGGCATGTATCACAGTTCACACACTCCACTCTACTTCTCTTCCAGATATCAGATATTGTGATCTACCCCATCATCTATGTGGGCCTGCAGCTCTTTAGTCACTTGTGCAATACTGTCATAAGGATTTCCTTTCTTCCATCTTTCTTTCAGATGCACAGGATTAATTACCACTGTAGAGTTCCATTTGGCACTGTTGCACAGAATACAGGAATGGCTTTGGTCCTGGTTGGCTGTATAGGAAGCTGCAGGTTTTTTGCTCCTCTTGCAACTTGTGCTCATCAGGAGTGTCCACATGAGTGTCAATCTTATTTGTTCTTTGTATTTCTTTACTCCTTAGGTATAAAAGGACACTACCAGATTAACTGTGTGGATAATGACTCTGACTTTCCCACAGGAACAGAGGAAAACAGCTACAAGTCTGCTGACTTTCATGAACATAGATGTTTTTTTCCCACATTCAGGAGGAAAAAAAACAAAACTAGTACCATAAAATATCCTTCTTTAGTGGTTTAATTCTCTTAGGCAGTATTAGCTAGTTTAAAGAGTTGCTAGTTTGGATTAATAGTCCATAATGAGACAACTAATATTTTAACATTTTAACATTAAGTTCGGCATCCTTTTGTATCAAGAAAACAAACATATCCCATGCAGGCAGAGATTAAATGTATTCACATCTGAAAAACAACATTTTGTAGTCACTGTTTTAAAGGCAAAGCAGCACATTTAACAAGCTTAGTTATTTCAGTGTCAGACTATTTCTCATTGATCTAAGACTTAAAAGCTTATTTACAAATTATCAGTTAGTTTCCTGTGAATTTTTTTTCATATTCACAGAATGAAAAATTCTTAAAAAATGTATGGAAGGCAATAAATTCCCTGGCTGTTACACAGAGTTTTTCCAGAGCTCAGGTCAAGGTTGATGTAATATCAGAGAATTTTAAAAAATTGAGAAAGCACATGTAAGTGACTTCTCTCAAATGATCAGGGAAAAATGCAGTAAATATTAGTTACACAATCTTTCCTTTCTTCTAACCTCATCCTTCCAGTAGCTTTTGTGGTGACCGTGGAATATAGAATGCTAGTGCACCATTAGAATATAGAATGGTGTGCACCATTTTGTTAGGTCACAGTCTACTCAGCAAGTCTGAGCTCTTTTAGAAATCAAGAGTAACAATACTGTTGGGAAAAGGATCTTCACTTTTAAAGTTCAGTTAAAAGTGCATCTAAAAGTATAAAGAGTGTATTTATTACCTGATAATTTTTTTTTGGGTAAAGTTTCCTGGTCTTTATTTCTAGGTAAATCTCACAAACCATTGTGGCTTTATGGGAGGACTGCAAAAAAACAAAAGCACTGGATTGACCACTCCATATTTTGCTACCTCAACAGTGGAAGTCATGTTCCATGTGTCAACAAGAATGCCTTCTGATTCAGATGACTCTTTAACAAAAAAGGTAGGTGTTTCTGAATAAAGTGTTCTCTGTATAATAAACCTAGAGAAATTAGAGTCAAATAAAATCCAGTAACTTTTTTAAAAATCCAACACAACAACAAAAAACCATAAAATATCATAACATCTTTACCTGCTAAGTTGGTATATTCTCTGCCAATTTCTAATTTTACCATACTGGTGATTTTTCCAATCATTGAAATTGTTGGCAAGAACATATGAAAAGTGCAGGAAAGTAATGGTTGGTGCAGAAGAAAAAGTATTACATCTGAATGATATCTTAGTACTTTTGAAACCTTAGATGCCCATTAAGAAATATGTGGTGAGTGCTTTCTGACATGACTTTTTATTCACCTAAAGGTCATGTGCAGGTTATTAACATAATTTTCCCTTAAAAAAAAAGTTAAAAATATGAAGACGATGTTTATTTTATCTAAGGTGTATTGTCCTGGAGGAGGCACAGGTTCTCAACAGCGATATGATCTCTTATAGCTGCATTAAGAAAAAAAAAAATTTCTGTATTGGTATTTTTTTCTTTAGAATTTAATAAATTCCGCATTAGTGATAATAAGTTACAGTCTCGAACATGTGTCCTACTATAAATGAACAATTAGCTATCCTCAGACTGTCCCCCCGTCCTGCATACATACGTCTTCAGATGTGCTAATCCATTCACTAGACACGTTAATGAGCACTGGTTGAAGTGTAATATTGGAGGAACTGAAGCTGGTTGACCTCAGCATGGACTTTAATACTTGTAATTAAATTAGATGGGAGACAGTTAGTAAAGAGAGAAATAGCCATGCCTCTGGCAAGCTTCAATTATTAATGACTTCTTTTTCTTTGTGTTCAACTTGAAGAAAAAATATTATTGTTCTTATTATAGACTAACTATGAAATCTAACTTCTCACTGTTCCATCTCAGGTTGGTTTGGTGGGATTTTTTAATTAAAAATGCTTTTGCTTGTGTGCCTATTATGCTGCATCCTTTCTGTTCTTTATTTCCTGAAGTAGAGTCAGGTAATACTAAGGTTGTTAAATGATTTATAGAAATGATTAATAGCAAAAATAACTAATTTTAAAATTGTGACTGTTGCTACTGCTTTAGTCTAGAACAATGTGGGGGGGAGTCTGTTTAAGTTGAATGGCTTCTTTATTTTTTAAACAAAAACCCAGTTTTATAAAACACAGCTTGTAATTAACCTTACAATGTTTGTTTATAATCTGTTTGAATTAGATTATTACCAAGTGTTGAAAAGGGGGAAGATGGGTCAAAAATAGTTGATAATGAAAATTAATTAATAGTGAATAATTTGAAAATTATGTGGACTTCAGTTGAACACAGAGGCAAGATCTCATGTCTGTTTCCAGGAGCATGTCATGAAGGAGTGTTTTAGGTAGCTCAAAGAATGACCAGCAAAGGCAGTGGCAAAAGCAGGTGTAATATTCAAATAAAAGTGTGACACTGTTCATTGGCAAGGTTCAGTCTACTGCTGATGGATGCTTAAAGCACACAGAGAAAAGTCAGACTAAAATGTAAAATCAATCAATCAGTCTAAAATCAACCAAGTATGGTCTGTGGGGAGGCAGGGATGAAAAAAGGGTAAGGATGGGAAAGGCTAAGGATAAAAAGCAATGAGGAAGATCCTCCCAGTGAGTCACAAGGTTCAGAGTGGATCCCCTTGCCAAACTCAGCCCCAGACTTGAGCAACAATTTAGGCTTAAAGCTTTTTCCAGCATGTAAACTTAACAGCACTTAACATCGATAGCTTAATTTAAACATTTTAACAAAAGGTTCTATAGAATTTACTATAGCACAAGAGAACTAACCTGTAGGCCTAACTTACTTACACATATAAAGTACTTAATCTGAGAGCAACATTCATAGTACAGTTGTGGCAATTTACACTTGCATGCACACAGATCTAAAGGAGTATGTATGAGGTATATGCCTGTAAAAAATTCTCCTTGAGTTCAGTGGACCACTCATGTCAGATGCGTTTGCATCTTCTCAACAAGTGAAGGGGTTGGTCCTTGAGCAGCAGGAGTATCAGCCCAGGCTCCCTTGGTGGCATTTGGCAGCAATCCTTGAGAGCTTGCTGCCTCTGCAGGGTGTCCCACTCGGAGATTGCTGGCTGCAGCCAGGAGAGCTCAAAGGGTCTCACTTCCAACCACTGTTTATAGGGCTGCAAGAGAGTTGAATTTAGTCACAGGAATTTTCCATTCTATCCACAATTCGGGTTGGTAACTTTCTTTGGTAGTTTGACTACAACTTCGATTACCAGTTCTACTTGGACTGTTATTCATGCAAGAAAAAGAACCTTCCAAGGTTGTTCATTAAAAAACAGGAGCTCATTAGTTAGCACAAGCTCCTGGGACCAGGCAGTGTTTCTGATACACCAAAGAGGAGCTTAGCCCATGAGCTGTTTGTCAAGGCCAAGGCCTAACAAGCTTTTCTACGTCCAAAGGGGCAGAGAGGGATACACCACCACAGAGCACCCTCCATCTACATAGAGCTGTTCTTGCCAGGCAAGGTTCAGGGCTGGTCCAGCCTTCCTGTGACTCAGCTTGTGAAAATTGTGTCAGCTGGGCTTCTTCAAAATTCCAGCTTGCTCCAAACCTGTTTCTCTCCTGCTTCACCAACAGTCTCACTCATCAGTGATTTGGAATATTTGAAGTCTGTATGGATATGTAGAGTGTATCAATAGATTGAGATTGTATTTGTGGCTCAACTACTGTTGACTGTTAAATCAAGCTACTTTATTTCTCTGTGGCTTTCTTTTCTGTTCTTCCTCAGTGTGTTGATTTTGTTCTTTTTCAGCATATTTTCCCAAGAACAGAGGCTTGTGATTCTCCATCTCTGTTTCTTCTCCCTTCCCTAACAGTTTTTGGCCCATTCCAATCAAATCTAATAATGTTTAAAAGCTGTTCATTTTGTGTATATTTAATGATGATATGTTAAGTAAAGGAGATAGAGTAGTAAGACTTTTAGTGCTCCCACTTAGCAAGTAAAGACTTTGTGGGAAGAAGTATTAGATATCAAGGACCCAGCAGCAAAG
Organism: Molothrus ater; assembly: GCF_012460135.2. NCBI lineage: Eukaryota > Metazoa > Chordata > Aves > Passeriformes > Icteridae > Molothrus > Molothrus ater. The sequence continues at coordinate 37,709,565 of NC_050483.2, read as the reverse complement.
AGAGATGTTAAGAAATTCATCCTAAACTTGAAAGAAACATCAGCTGAAGTTTACATCTTGGGATAAATCAGCAAGTGCTACCAAGAGACATGAGTAGGAAATTCATTTACTATTTCTGCAGCTATTTATGGTGCTTGGACTGAACATATCAGCAAAAGGATTGCATTTTATGAAATCAGCTCACACACAGTACCAAAATTATTTGAGAGCCATGTGAGTGCTAACATGGACTGTTTGTGACCTTCAGAGAAACTTGGGATTTGAGCTTCTCTACAGGTCTTTCATGGGACTTTTGTCTGTTTTATTCAATGGGAGAAAAACAAGCAAACTTGCAGTAGTTGTCTTCAAATGGCTGCTGGTTTTTATATTGTAAATGTGCCTAGAGGTACATGATAGGTTCATCTTATAAATGGAAACAAAATTAAATTAAAACAAAACTTCTTCCTGCCAGTTGAGCCACTGGCAGGTAAAATCAAGATTCTGCTGTTTCAGGGGCTAAGCCATTTTAAAAACGATTTTCCATCAGTCTTAGAGAGTAGTAAATTAAACTTTTAAGTGTCTTGATACCTCTGAAGCATTTGTTTCTGACTATATGAACAAGAGCAAAAAAAGACATGAATTCAAGAACCAGTGAAAAACTTCTGATTGTGTAATGGAACTTAAGATTGAAATACATACATAAAATAACTATTTAATTTGCAAATACAAAATTAAAAGTCTAATGCTGATAATGCAATCCATTCTGATTTTGTTACAATTAAAGGTTAGAATAAAAAGTATTTACAATAACCTTACAAGAACAAGCTTGCAGAGAATATGAGAACTAAATAATGTGAACACTCAATTCACAGAATGAGAAAGGTTGTAGAGACACATAAATGAGCTATCACCAGTCTAGTTCCTCCTTCCTTAGGAAAAACTTCCTAAAGGAGTGAAGGCATTGCAAGTGAGAATTTTATACACACAGTGTATATAAATAAAAAGTAGTCATGTTGTTAACAGTTAGAATACTAATTAATCTTGAGCTTTTGGTATATTACACAATTCTAAGTTGTGCATGACATGATCATAACCACATAAAATCATTACAGCTCCCAGTAATTATGTTTTTTTATTGTATTGCTAACATGTATTGGAAACTTGAAGGTTTATAGATGTGAATTATTAGAACAGTATTTTTTTCAGTTACAGATACACATATTGCTAAAAACCCAAACCAAACCAAACAAAACCCCTAACACACCATAGTTATTGAGACAAATTGTGAAAGATTCATCTAGAAGGTGCATGCTGTAGGCAGTAGTGCTGCTAACATTAAATGGACAAAAGTAGCTGCATAAAGCCATTATTTCATATCTCTTTGCTCCTTTTGTTCTTTTTGTAATAAACACTTCAGTTTTTGAAGAAGAAAAAAGTTGGGGCTAGCTCTTCTATCAGAAGAAAATATAATAGCTTTTTTCTGTCTCCTTTAGGTAAGTGGGTATTAGAAATTACAGTAATTTTGGCAAGAGTTCAAGGGTTAATGTAACAGATAAATAAAAGGAATTTTCAGTAAATTGAGCCCTGCATTATTTCACTTGTCTTGCCTTTCCAAACCTAACTCATTTAATTTTAAAAAGTAAATACTTAAATTCTTCCTGACAGTGTGCTTTGCTTTTACTATCGTTTATTACTTCAATTATACTTGGTATCACTTAGAACAATCTGCCATTTGGAAATTTCAGTATAGCCTGCAGCTTAGTTTAAAGTCTGGCTGCTATTGTAACATGTACAGCATATGACACTAATGTATCAAAATTAGATTTGATCATCCCTCCTGGTTATATTTATTTCACGTTTCTTTTGTATTCAGTTAACATAAATGTATTAGGAGAGCTGACACATGATGATGGTTATAGAGTAAGAATATTTTAAAGTATTTTGAGTTAAATTTGAAATTTCAGGTAACCTAACAGTCAGTCATTTTTATATATTTGTTCTAATGGAGTAGAGTTTCAAAGCAAGCCTTAAAAAAAATCTGTTTGTCTCTTTTATCTCCTCAGGGCTGTCTTCCCGACAGCTCAGGTTTAAAATGGCTAAAACAGAGCTCTTAATCTCTTTCTCATTGCCACCTTTCCGGATCACCACAGATAACATGACCATTGTGCCTGTCACTTGTGCCCAATAGCCTGAAATCATCTTTAATTTGGTCCACTTTCTGGATTCTTACATTCATTCTGTGCTACAACTCTTCTTTTTCCCACCTAACGTTTCTTCCAACACAGCCTTTCCATACACACAGTTAAAATTTATTCTCTATATCATAAACTGTTGTTTTGATTGTTGAACCTTCCTTTCTCTAGTCTTGACACTTTCATTCTTGAAGAATACTGATATAAACAACATTTTTCTAATCTTTAACACCTTTTTACATTTGTAAAACAGCTGCTTTGCATTTGTCCATCTCCATGTTTGTGTCATGGCTTACGCTTAGATAATAAACTCTCTAGGGCAGTGAGATCTGCATTTAGAGTTGTTAGAATACTGGTGTGTAAACTAGAATTTCAGGTGTTTCCAGCGTATCACCAGCTTAAAGTATAACATTATTCTAGGACTTTTTATTATTTCTATTATTGCAATGACTTATGTCTCTGGTACTTTGTTAGGCTTACTGTGATGTAAGCACATAAGAACCTGTAAATTCAGGAAAACAAGGTCAGGAAATAAGTGTGAAGACAACTGGTGGTGAGTTTTGAATAACCCTTAAAACAGAATTCAGTCTTGACAGCTGTCCATTCTGTGTGCACCATTTTGTTAGATCACACTGGGACCACACTTTCTTGGGAAATCATGTTTTTTTCTGTCCTTAAGGTTTCAATGAGCAGAGGTAGTTGTAGCTCAGTATCTTTCTCCTACTTGTGTCCAGGGCACTGAATTCAGTGAAGCAACCAATTCAATACAAAGAAATAAAGAATCCAGATTAAAGTTGAAAGAGGTCAGTCTCTGGTTCTCCTGTGGTGTAATAATTGCAGTGAATGATAGATTCTCCAAATGTTTGCTGTGCTTGCAGGAGATCTTGGTTGTTTTGCACTGCTGGATTTCAAGGTTCTCAAATGAAAAATTGAGAAGAAATCTAAAATTCTTCTTTCTAAAAGGTTTATGCAAAACCTAGCAGATGAAATGAGCCAGGAAAGCTTTTCAAGTCAATTTCAGGTATCAGATCTCTTCCATGAATCAAGTGTTGTTGATGAGTCAAGTTACCAGCATTTGTGCTTTTTCAGAAGCTTTTCTTGCTGACCAAGGCGAGGACATCTGAAAGAAGCCATAATGAGCACTGTGTTAGTAGTGTCAGAGCTTCTTCTGAAAAAACCCTTGTTTTCTTGTCTATTATTTTTGTCAGACATTGGACCACCTATAATAGAAGCAAGGTTTTGATCCTGAGTACTTCTCCTTTTGTTATATACCACCGTTCATACTTTATAGCATCATCCACCTACTTACATCCTCTGATTTTGACTCTTAATCCATTACATGTCACAGAGATGCCATTCTACATTTTACTCAAACTGGGTCATTGCCAGACCATTCTTGACAGTAATCTTGAGGTGAAATACATTTGACAGGACTTGGAACTCTGAAATAATCTGATACATTCTTTTCCTCTGAAGAAGTTTCTGCTTTCAGCCTGGAATGTATTCTCACACGTATATTTGAGTATTAAGCTAACTTTGAAATTGGAAAGAAAGGTCGCTGATGGCTTCAGTACACTTGGCATCCAAAAATATGTGTCCCTTGTCAGTAATCCTGCTGAAATAACCACACAGTACACTTTTATCACAGCAAAATCTGTTTCAGTCTAATGTGAAAACATGCATCAGTAGTGATGCTCCATCTGGGTAACTTTCATAGAAGAGCAAGAACTCGTATCCTGTCTGATTAACTGCAGGTGTCAGTATCAGGTACAGGGGCAACCTTTGACAAATGAAATTCAGAGGCAGTGATGCCCTCAAGAAGCTGCAGTATCTAAACTCTCTATATGTTTTGGATTTTAAAGCTGTTTATTTGGCATGTACACTGTCACCATTTCTTGTTTCTAACAGTCTGTGAGTTTGTTGTTTCTGAGTCCAAAGATGACAAGTAAAGGAGGAAAAATTATTTTAGTAAATAGTTTGGTCTTGCTAAATTATCAATAGTGCAGTGCAGTGATGGTGTATCAGCCCCAGTTCTGCTTTTTTGCAGTTGGTTCAATGAGTTCAGTCAGTGCTCCAGATGGCCATCCCTCAATCTAGGATCATGTGGGTTTTTTACATTCCACAACACTTCATGTCCAAACTGATTTTCCTCATGCTTTCTCTTTGGCTGTGCAGCCTCATTCTCCCTGAGCTTTTCACTTCCTTCCAAGTGCAAGCCTGTCAGTCCCTGATACCTTATCATTGTCATATTTCAACAGCTAGTTTGACTGTCACTTTGCTAAGGAAGCAAAATGGGAATTTTTTTTTAATCTGAGGTGCAATTCCTCACTGACTTCTCTGGTGATATAGCCAGTTTAAGATGTGACAACCCTGCTTTCCACTCCTCTCATGCTTCAAAAAAAGGTGCCAACAAGTTGTTTTCTTGGGCTATGAGACCAATACAATGAAACAAGCTGCATTTAAAACAAAAACCTGGCATATTGGATCATGTTTGTGATCCATTAAAAAAATTATCTCATGCCTGAAGAGAGAAGTTGGTTAACTGTGACCAAAGAAGAGGAGGCCAAGGATAATGATTTATTAGACAGTGATGCTAGAAGAGACTGAAATAAAGCTGAGCCTTGTATTAACTTAGAAGATAGAACTCTGCCCTGATGAAAATCAATGGATGGGGCTGTTCTGGTGCCACAGTGCAAGGTTTCTTTAATGTTTTGCTGCAAAACTAAAAGGTAAGAAGAGAAGTTGCTTTCCTGGTCATTTGGGGGGTTGGAGAGTTCTTTGTTGTGTATTTTGGAGTTTATCTTATCAAGTCCTCCAAGCTATAGCCAGGAAAAAAAAAAACAACTAAGTGTGCTTCTTGTCACTCTCTTACTGCTCTTACTGACTTTATTGCTTTCTACAGCTACATGAAAGGATGTGGGGGTGAGTCTGCTCTCCCAAGTAACAAGAGACAGGACAAGGAAGTGGCCTCAAGTTACACTAGGGGCAGTTTAGGCTGGATATTAGGAAAAACTTCTTAACAGAAAGAGTTGTCAAGCATTGGAACAGGTTACCCAGGGAAGTGGTGGAGTTGTCATCCCTAAAGGTAGTTAAAAGATGTGTAGATGTGGTGCTTAGTGACATGGTTTAGTGATGGACTTGGCAGTGTTAGGTTAACAGATGATCTTGATAATCTTGGAGGTCTTTTCCAGCCTAAATGATTCTATGATTCTAAGGTAGGAGAGGGTCAATTTTGCAATTAATTGTCTTTTATGATGTTTGTCATAATAAAGTGCTATCCAGGGGTCCTTCAACTGCTGTTTGTTCCTTCAGCCATTCATGTTGCTGTATGGCTTTATTCTAACCCAGTAAAATAAAGCTCAGTGTAGTGAATGTTGATATAATGAGTTCTTTTGCTGGGTTGGGTTCAAGTGTTGGTGCAGGAATGTCCCCAAATTAAGTGTTGTTCAAAGTAATTCAGCCATCTACCCAAGAGGCAAGAACAGCTGGCTTCAAAGGCACCACAGCCATTTTAGAGTAGGTGTATGTACAGTCTGGTCCAGACAAAACAAATTACTTATTGAGCATCAAAGAAGAGATAGGGTATTGAAGCCACCTGTCCTTTGCCCAGTCCAACACTGAAGAAAATCCTTTTTTTTAATAGAAATACAACCCTGTTCTTCAGTCTGATGCCATTTAAAGCTAACAGAGAAGAGACACCTTCTTTTTATCTTTTTTTCTCTTTTTTTTGCTTTTTTTGGCTTTTTTTTCTTTTTTTTTTTGAGTCTGCTACTGACAACTGGTGTAGGCCTTCAGATAAGACAAAAGTAGCATTCCAGGAGGTTTTGTAAAATAAAGAAGTGAATAATTGCAATTACATTTCTCTGAAGACTGTGCATGTTTTTTGCTTTTATTTAAAGTGCAATTGTGTTTTGAAAGTGCTATGGCAAATTATTGCTTTTTTATATAGAATAGCTTCTTGTACATGCTCAGAGTGGTATTTGGATGTTACATGTTAAACAGTGCAGTCCTTTGAATAACATCAAGGTGATTGTTTAACAAGTTCCACCCACCTAAAGCTGTGGAAACAAGCTGAGAACAAGGGTGAAGACAATTGTCAATAACTGGTGATGCACTAGGAGATAAAAAAGATATTACAGTTTGAATTTTGAGAAATAACTTACTGGAAAGAGTCTCACATTTAATAATCTGAATGTATTGATCAGTATAGGTAAATCCTCTCTACATGTGAACATTTGTTATCAGAAGATAATGTTTATCAGGAGGAGTGTTTTGGTTCTTCAATCAGATAATTCCAGAGTGTTCAAGGAATTCCTTAATCTGGTTATATGATTACATCTGACGACACAGCATGGATTTTGAGGAACCCATTCAGCCATTCTGAGCCAGATCAAGAACCATTTTGTAGCTTGTAGGGGAGCAGGGTGTTATTTTTACAAAGGTGTCCTGGTTTCATGGAAAATGAGCATTTATCTTAGTTATTCTGGGAGCGATGGAGAATGCAGTAGCTATTCTCTTTAAAAGCTTTTTGTTGGAGTAGGCAGTTTGGAATTTGGCTAGAATAATGAGGTTGACTTCTCAGATATGTAACTTTTAAACACATCTCCATTCATATACTGTAGAAGTTTATACAGAATTTACTAATTTTCTCCCAGTCAGTGATGGCAACTTTGAACACATGTTAGTAAATCGGGTTGAACCGCTCTGCATTCTTGAGAAATTATCAACAAAATTTTAGCTTCCAGTAGGAAACAGGTATTCATATATCTGTTAATGTAAATAGAAATTAACACCAATTTATAAAAATGTATGGCACAAACAAGTCAACCAATACACTGAAACTGTAAAATAACTGTTGTGTAATTTGGTTATTTTACTAATTTTTCTTCACTTTTTTTTAGTGGGTTTGTCTTTTTGAATATGTACATTTAATATAGCTGTATGGCTATAGAATATTAATTAAGAATATTCAAACTGATGGCATTTTATCCCTGATTTTCCAGCTTAGACATTTAGGAAATGATGAAGTACACATTGTCTGGTCAGAACATACTCGAGATTATAGAAGAGGAATAATTCCAACAGAATTTGGTGATGTTCTTATAGTTATCTATCCCATGAAAAACCATATGTTCAGCATCCAGATCATGAAAAAGCCTGAGGTAAGGGTTTGTTTTCTTTTGTGTTTCCTTCATGTGTTTAACATGAACTGAGTTTTGTTTAGAATCTGAGGTTTGGGTTTAGAATCAACTTTGATTGATCCAACAAGGTGATGTCTTAAGCATGGACAGTTGCAGTGGTGGTTGGAGGAAAAGGGAGAGCTCAGTCTGTACAGTGCATAGTAAAATAAGTAATTTGAAATTGCAAAGGCCTGATGCTGTAAAGCATATCTGCTAACAACATAATCTGGAAACAAGGCTAGTATATTCTGCATAGTAATTTAAATATTACAGTAAACTTGTTGAAATTTTTGTACGTTATGTATCAAATTTGTATGCTATGTATCAAACTTGATACATAACCGAGGTTGTTGAATAATGGCCTGTTCTGACTTCTTCCATCCGTGTCATATTCCCCTTTTCTCCTCTCAAACCTATTTTTTTACTTTCTTCTTATCTCCACACAAGAATTTGGAGATTATTCAGTAAAGCAAGGCCACTCAGCCCTTAGGCATAAGAACACACATTCTTTCTAATGACTGTTACTCAAATGTCAGTGCTGGCCCTGTTCTTAAAGCAATGGTTTAGGGTTGTGAACACTAAACTGACTGAGTAAAAGTAGTCATGGGTATTTCTACTACCTAACTTCTGTGTGTGATGTCACTTGCCATGAATTTCTACACTTTATTAAAATTATTATTACAAGCACTCATATTAATAAATGAGGTATGACAGAAATAGGATTACCTCATAATGATGATTTCCTCTATCTATTGATAGGCATGAAATAATAATCAGTCTTGTTACTGTTGGATTACTTCTACTTGTTAACTAATAAGTATATTCTTTCTTTTACTGTTTTAAATACAAATAGTTCTATTATTGGGAGCATGCGGGTTAAGAAGGAAAGCAAAAAAATGCTGAAAACAGGGATTGTTGTTAGTCCAAAAAGAAGTCCTTGTATGTGAAAAAAGTGCCTTCCATCAGATTTCATTTTCTCAAAACTACAGTAAATGACTAATGGCAAAGATAACACAAGGATCTAAAATTCTTTTGCAGCATTTGTTTCCTTTTAGCAGGAAGAATATTTAGTGTACACTCTGCTCCCTTTGCTGAGCTGATGCACAAACTTTGATGCTTTTCTCCTGCTTTATGTCAGCAGCTTCAGAACTTTATTCACATGTACAGGAAATTAAGATACTTAATACTGAGTGTTTGTTTTGTTTTGTTTTAATTGCAAAATGATGATGGATTAGAGAGATATGTAATGCCAAAACATAAGATCTATCTGTTCTGTTCACCTTTTGGGGGCTAGCTATACTAAATATTGAGGTTTTCTATTGATCTCACAAATAAGGTTTTACAATTAGGCTCCAAAGAGGCAAAACTTTCACCACAGATTTCTTCTGTAAAGGGCTTACAGTGTTTTAGTTCAGATAATATAGAAAGGAAGAAGAACAGAAGGAAAAAAAAATAGAAGGTGATGGTCCATACACACCAGTAACTGCATTCCACTGTCACCCTGGGTTGATCCTTATAGACATGTTAATAACTGGAGCCATGATAAAATATTTTAGATTTTGAGTAATTATTTCTTTTGCTTCTTGCCATTTATAATATTATCATCTAGCCTATCAACCTCATAAACATTATATACATGACTGTTCCTAGGATTTTTGCAGCAAATGTTGGAAATGATCTTTGATGAGACATTCAGATAGTTACTTAATTTTTTTCAAATGCTGTGTTATCTGTTGCCAAGGATATCAAGCAGTTATATAGCTGTATATTTCCACAAGAGAAAAGGTCTGACTTGCAACACAATAACTGGTTTGATTATCTAGCAATGAGGAGGGAAAAAGACATATATTTGAGTGCTCTATTGTTAATGTTGATTGCTAATTGTTATAGCTACGATCTTGTCTTGCTTTATATTGAACTTCTTAATTTTTTATTCAGGTTCCATTTTTTGGTCCACTCTTTGATGGTGCTATTGTGAATGGAAAAATTCTGCCTATTATGGTTCGTGCAACAGCTATAAATGCAAGCCGTGCATTGAAATCATTAATCCCATTATACCAAAACTTGTATCCTTTCACTCAAATGGCTTCCAAGGCATATACATTCCCTTGCAGTTCGACAGATACGGTATTCATGGGGTCTTTTCTTTTTTTCAGATTATTATAGGGAACGTTTGTTTTTTTAATGGTTTGTTTTTTTAATGTTGCCTTTAGGGAACTTAAACCCATAGAAGAGCATTCAGATGAAGACCAGCTTTTTTAAATTAAATAAACAATAGATTAAGTGCTGAAATTTTGCATGTTTCTAATGTTTTGAAGCATGGACTTGTCATTTTTGTTAACAAAGTTATTTTAATGATCATTTTGTGAATAGTCTTTCTAAAATAGCAATATCATGATGTTAATAATCTTTCTTTCCTCAAGATATTAAGTATTTATCCAGTATAAGTGTGACTTAGTTTTAATTTCTAGTTCAAAGAATGATGCTTTCCTTCAATCTGAGAAGTTTATGAAACTTTCATCATACAGATTTTGTTATTCAGCTCAGAACACAAAGTCAATGTCAAAATCATGTTAATATATTTGTAAATGTATCAGAAAAGACTGTCTCTTTCTGGTTTTGTTGTTGGAACTGAAATTGTGTGTTTTGGAGGAGCAGCTCTTGGAAGAATAGATTTATCAACCATAAATTAAAAAACATAAGGTAAGTCAGTCACTTACATGCTTTTTTCTTACTTTAGATTCTATTCTGTTAGTTAAATCAACAAGTTAAAATCAATCTGTTAGTTAAATCATCAAGAAATTTCTGAATTCCATAAACTGAAAGATAAGTTTTAATTTTGATCCAAAAGATTTCTAACAAAGCTGTAACTACTAGTTCTTGTCATGTGATAGGTTGTTGCTAAAATACTATTTTTTCTGTGGCTGACTGCTAATACTTGCAGAGTTTTGGATTAGATATGATGAAATGGATTTACAGATGAATGATGGATGTGTTTTATGTGATCACATTAAGTGATGTTTGTGCCATTTCTGTAGATGACACATGTTGATTCATTGTGTTTTCATGTTTGGAAAGGTCCGATCTTTCTGTCATTACTCAAGTAGCTTAGTCAAAGAATTTAAAATGTATTATCATTATCATCATCAACCATCAAAAGTGATGGTTTAGAGCATTATATTGATGTACAGCGATGAGCAATTGGAAAACAATGTACTTTGAGATAGTAGACTTCCAGTACCAAAAATACCTCACAGATGTGTATGTTTAAACATCACAGAATATGAAAGGTTTATTAAATTCCTTGGACATAACTTGCCAGCTCAGTGTCTAGGAATTGGCCAGTTCCATGGAGTTGTGCACTGTATTTGTAATTCAGTTCTCCAAATTGTACTTTTTAATGTTCATCAAAGCACAGCCTGTCATTTATGACATAATGTAGCCTCCATTAAAATGCTGATAATATGTCCCCTGATATGGTTAGCATGGTAAGTGGAAAGCATTATGTGTATTTGATTTTAGATAGCATTGGCTGGGGGGTTTCATGTCATCACTTGGTAAGCTTATGAGGTACCAGTTGACTGGACACTGATATTAAAGGGTGGTTTTGTTAAGTCATCAGTGGAATTCTTTTTCCATCTGGCTTGGAGTATCTTATGTTTACTTTTCGGTGTAAAGTAATTTAAAAATTAAAATGGGGTTGTGGGAAGTTCTTTAAAACCTGTTTGCTTGGTGTGAAATTAGGAAAAAACTCTGCAAACTTTCCTGGCTTGAATTAGGCTCTGCTGGAGTTAGTTGTGTCAGTAGAGAACAGCAAAAAATGCAAAACTTCAAAGTCTGGCCTAAGTCTCAGTGATATAAAAACCTCTTGATCAAAAATCAATGGACATGCTCTTGGTGTTCAAGCCATGGCCAGACTTGAGGTCAAGAAGGAATTTTCCTCATACAAGAATGGCTAAGAGTGGTGGATGTTTCCTGTAACATGGACGTGGTCTGTTATGTAGGAACATTTGAAAGTTGAATCTAATTATGTTTCTGTGATAGCAGGGAGTTGAAGACATCAAGGACTGTCTTTATTGTCTCCTGCTTTTTTCCTCTGGATGTTTTAGCTATAGCTTCAGCAGTTCACTTCTGGCTTTTAGAGGACTCTGTTGTAGAGGACTAAAGGGTGTTGGGAACAGGTGTATTTTATGGTCTGTGGTTAAATAGCTTTTCTGGAGACACTACCGGCATTAATGTCTCTTGTGGAAGACAGACAGGATTCACTAATCAAGGTGGCCTTTCCTTGTGTTGGAATATTGCTGGAGCAAAGAAAAAGAGGGTTCAGAGGGGTGAAAACAATACAGTTGAAGAGGGAGGAAAAAGGGAACAAAAATGGGTTTTTTTTCAGAAAGTACACGAAATGGAAAAGTGAATCTGATGATCAAGGATTTTCACCAGTCCAGGACCATAACAATGTCAGTGAAAGAGAATCCTGAAGTGATGTTCTTGAAACTGATCTTCATTTACTTACTTATGAATCTCTAATATACTGAGCAGTGTTAGTTTATTAGGAATTTGAATGATGGTTAATAGATATCCAGCTGAATGTGGATATCAAGGGCACAAGAGTACTTGAAACCTGTCAAAGAAAACAGATGTCAGGCACTACATTTCTTTATTAGCCCTTCTTTTTACAGTAGTAGAGCATCAGAAATAGTTAATTTCAAAGCCAGCATGAGTGTACGGATGTCTCTCTCCCTGCAGGTGTGTGCTTTGTTTTCTGGTACTGTGTAATACTTGGTGAGCACTTTTTGACTTAGTAGGGAGTAGTTAATGATACATATGTAGGCCTGGGCTTATCCATTTTTGAAGAATGTTTACAATATCACATTGTAGATCTTGTGGTGATGGGTCACTGTAAACTCTCAATTGAACTGTGTTGATTTGCTTGTGTATGGGATGGGAAAAAATTTGCACTGAGTTTGGCCCTCCTACTTCCAAGGAGAGCTTATCTACCCTCTGAGACAGTGCATTTTCTAAGTGCAGACCTGACTGAAAAAATCAGCTGTCATTTGCAATCAGCAGGGATATTCAGTCCTCTTCACGTAACCTGATTGCAACTTTTTCTTTAATGCGCTGCTCTGTTAATCATGGTGTGCCAATGGTAGTATGTGAATGCTATAATAATGGTTGCATGGATACCAGAAATTCTGGTCATCTCCCTCTTACAGTCTTCTCCAACTTTGAGTGTGTGTTGTATGGTCTGAAGTAGCTTTCTGAGACTGACATATTCTGTCAATCACCTTCCACTTTCTGATGTTATTTTGACCTTTCTGATAGGATACTTAGATAGCAAAGCACTTCAAAGATTTGATTTGCTTAATGATTTGTAAAGGTTTTATCTGCTCTGTTGTTTTTTTCTTTGCTCAGAATACTATATGTTTCCATATTGTCATGTTCTAAGATTAAAAATTTACTAAATTTATCGGCAAACATTAGTCATGCATGGCAGGTGTCCTGCTTTTTTTGATTCTTGACACACTCATTGCTGCAGCTGTGTGAAGATAATATTGCTATTTTGGGTGGAGTTTTTGCAGTGGTAAGTGGAATTTGCTTTAGTTTTTCCTCCAAGGATTCCCTGGTCCCCCAATAATTTTTGGTAGCCTGGTTCTCTTGTATCAGTACCCCCTCAGGAACAGGTGGCATACATGCACACAGAAGCAGATGACAAACACAAAATACTCATGGTGTCTTGCTGATGAAGCAGCAGTAACCCCCTCTCTGTCTCATAGCTGATGTGTTTCTTCTCGTTGCATTTGCCTTTCTCTTAAGAAGTGCATGCTTATCTCCTGAGTATGCTCGAGCTGCACATCTGCTGGGAAAACTTCTAAAACTCATAAATGAAGGTGTAATAATGGGACTAAATGTTGAGAACAATCGTTTTCACTATGATGTAGAATAAGAAGGACAATATTTAGGGGTTGTTAAATACTCTTTATTTAGTGAATTGCATCGAAATTCTTCATATGAATAGTTTTATTCATGGCTCATGTCTCAGACCAAGCACTTTGTCACATTCTGACTTCAGAATCAACCATGTGTGGGAAATGAATCAATACTAAGTATTTGGAACAATAGAAGTTGTGACTTCATATAAAATTTTATTTGAGCTTCCTGAATAACAGCAGATGTCAGCCAGATGCCAAGAAGTACACCTTGGCATAGTAGGCACCTTCAGTGATCCAACTTTTTGCAATTATTTCAACAAAGCAGCACAAATACTAGAAACCTTGTGGGAGTGAAATTGCAATTGTGAAAAAAAATAGTGTCACTTTTTTCATTGTACACAAATTCTGGAGCGTTGACAATTATTGCAAACTTCAGATAGTGCAATTCAGACACTCTCTGTCTTACATAGTATTCCGCTGTTATAGATGCTACCTAAGACACACAGTAAGAAACTAAATCCTCTTTAACATCTTGTAAATCTGAAATTTATAGATATTTTAGAATACCTGGAATATGCATGACTGTTTTATCCTTAATTATCATAGCATAATTTTCACTTCTTTCTAATAATCTGCAAAATCTTTGACCTAGTACCAAGAACTGGCACTTCTTTTTGGAGATTTTTTTGATCACATGAAACCAATTCATTTAAATAGCAAAAAATAATGCTGCTTTAGTTATTCCATCTAAAAAAATGTTTTAGAGTTAATCTTAACCTGAATGACTGGATAAATTAATCCTTAGTATCAAAATTGAAAATTTGACATCCTCCTAACTTTCCTGATATTGTATGACCAATCAGTTGGTACTTGAAGTATTGTTGCTAATCTTTTGACAGTTGTCTTCTAGAGAAAGGGAAGGTATTAACCCCATATGGTGCCTGACAAGGCAGTAACTTATTTATGAATAAAGTAATGTCAATGAGTGGTTTGTTAAAAGTTTACCCTGTTTTAGGAGCTGATTGCTCAGAAAAAGCTTTCTTTTTTCTTGAGGTGATACTCAACTGCCCCAGGAAAGGGTTTTATTGGAACTGGTAGTGTTGCTGTTTGTGGTTCCTACTTGACCATCTCCTGCCTCAAGATAAAATTGCAGGCCCTGGACGAGTGAAGAAAATGTTTTTATTAATGACATACAGCGAGCAAAGGGTATTCTTCAGACTTCTGGCTGCATTTGTTTCACTTAATTAAGAATATTTGTTGTATTTGAATTTTCAAACTGTAACTTGAAAAGATTTTGAAGATTTCTCACTTGTACAGAAACTTAAAACTGGATAGCACTGATTTTGCCAGTGCCAGTTTCCCTTTCTCCAGGAAGTTTTCTATCTTAAAGCTGCATGAGCATCTCCAAGGAAAAAATGGAATAGAGTGATACTGCATCAATGACAGCTGTGTATCAAATGTGAGAGGCATAAGGGTTGCTCACTCTCATAGTTTTGGTGTAGTGAAAGGAATAACTCATGAAATTACAGTTGCTCTTCTAATATTTTCTGGTTTAGAATTTTTTTCATCTGCCATATGCCAAGAGCCTGGAAAGTTTGCTGTATTTCTGGCAATACATTTTTGATACAGGACATTTAATAAGGTTTTAACATACCTGTTACTCTTTGTTTTTTTTCTGTCAACACAGGTGAGAAGATACCAACAGTAAAAATAATGCTTGGTAGTCTTTTTTTCAAACTACTTTTTATATTTTATACAAATAATTACAAATTTCAGAATTTCAGTGGATATTTACTCCATCCCTGATGACTACTACTATTGTAGCCTTATCTGATATGATTTCAAGTAAGAGACATAGAGGAGTTCATCATATGACTCCTGCTAGCTTTTTCCAGAAGAAAATACAGTTATTTCTGAAATCTATTTTACTGTTTAGCAGTGAAAATTGTTTTCCTGGTTCAAGCAAGACTCATAAGGTACAGAATATAATGTTTTGAGTCTCCTGTACTTTGAATTGCTCTGGGTGTTCTCCCAGATCCTAGTTCTGCTGACAACTTATTTGATATTTTAATAATTATAAAATTGATTGATTGATTGATTAATTAAATGTCTGCATACAATGATGTAACATGAAAAACTGAAGATTTCCAAGATGTGTAGAAGTATATCATGAACTGTTCAGGTATTTTGGTTTTAAGGAATCATGTAACAGTTTCTCTACGTATTATAAGAAACCTAAATATAAGATGAAAGTCTTATCTCTCTATATATCTCTATAGGGTTGTGTGTGTGTGTGTGTGTGTGTGTGTGTCTCCTTATAGGTATGCAATGACTGTAATAGCTATATCTTTACCTTTTCTCTGCTTTTCCTCTGCAGTAATACATCAAATTAATGTATTTTCCTGTGATTTCACAAGTATTTTTGAACAAAAAGAGGCTGTTGTAAGGAAAATTGCTGGGAAAATACCAGAAAGATGTTATACCAGATTACTTGTATGGCCATGAGTGGCTAAAGTGCTCAGAATGACAAACCACTAATGCCAAAAAAACCAAAATGCACAGTACTTAAATAACTGCTGCATTTAAGAATGTTCATGTTCAATATTAATGTTTTAATATGTTATACAGAAAATTAGTACAGTTTGAAATATTTTATGTAAAGGAATTGGCACAATGGCAATGCAGTGTAATAGAATAATTTAAAATAACTTCTGTATGAATAACATCATGTTGAACTTTGCCCAATTAAAAAAAAAAAAAGAAGAGACTAAATGAAAAAAGAGCTAAGATTCCAAAGCATAAATTGTGCTATTTATGTTCGTTAAGTATGGTTTGAAATCCTGTCTTAGGGACATCTTGCCTAACTATATATCTCATGCTGCTCAGTAAATGAGAAGAGTATTGATTGGCATATGCTGCTTAAATCGATCACCTTGACAGCCAGAATTACAGTAATCTGTCAGTATTAATGACTATCTTTCAAGCCTTGATACCTCTCCTTTGCTTGTCTCATCTTGCCTCAGTTCTGTTTGAAGTGCATTTTCTTGAAACCTCTGGTTTTGTCAGGATAGGTACTTTTGTAGGGTTTTTTGTCCCCTGAGTCCAATTTATTGGCTTGATCATGCAATTAGAGTTAAAATGCAGCACCAGGGAGCAAAAGTAGGCAGTGTCCTGAGTAACAATTGGATCTCAGAGGTAGTGCAAGCCTGTTCTCAGCCATCATTTATTAGTTACCTGTTGAAAGAATAGGATTGTTTTGCAATGAATAATTCCAAAGCATCACTTTAAATGCCTTTGATTTTAGCCACTAGAGACAACTGATTGGGCCAACATTAGTGATAGGCTTTTAAACTCTTGCCTTAGTGTTTGCCATAAAGCCACTTCAAATAACTGTTGGTGAAATACTTGCAGATGTGTGTACCAAGCTGCTGTGTTTGCTAGATTTTCATGTAGTGAACATAATTTCACAAAATTTCTCTTGGTTTTCATGTATTTTTAATGTGAGGAGTAAGTTGAAGTGTGACATTATATTGTTGATCACAACTCCTTGAGTGTAATCATCGAGACAATTCCTGATCCAAGTGGTCCAGCCATCAAATCCATGTCTCTCAAATTCAGGAAGAAGGATATCAGTGTCAGATGCTTTGCACAGATCCAGGTAAATAACATCAGTTACTCTTGGCTCATGTACCAGTGCTGTAACACTGTTGTAGATGGCCACCGAATTTGTGCATGATTTGTCCTTAGGACAGCCACATTGGCTGTCTCAAATTATCACTTTATTTCCCAATGTGTCTTATTATAGTTCTCAGAAAGGTCTGCTCCATGACCTTTGCAGGCAGGAAACTGCCTGGTCTGAAGCACATTTTAAAGGGGTACAGTTTAAGCACATGGGTTTAATAGTGCTGTTGTTATCACAAGATATCTACAACATATTTCAGTCAGCAGTACAGATTTATTTATTAGCTACTCTTCTCTAATAAAATGCATGAGACTCTCTTGAAAGTGGTAAAAACACAAAATATCAAGTTAGCAAAACTGATTGACTGTAGTAATGTTGTTTTCTACTATTAATTGCACTTATGAAGACCTTAGTGCTCTGTTGATGTTGTAGACACTTATGGAGGAGACTCAAATCTTTTTGTACTATTTGAAAAAATATATTCTAGATTCTTTTACTTCTACATTCTTTCATAAATATAATTTACCCATCTGAAGGAGAAATATTGGTTCTATTGATTTCTCAACAAAATATAGGTAGGCTTATGCTGGTGGCATTCTGTTTTAGGATAGAAGGAGGGCAGTGAGCTATCCTGAAAAGCAGTGACCTGCTTTATCAGCCTCTTTATCATCCTCTAGAGCTTCTGAGTCTGGATATGTCAGTACAGATCCCTTGTGGGAAGGGAATTTTTCTTTAAACATATAAAGATATGTTACAACATATTTTTAAGGGAGGAAATTTTTGCATGTTGTTAGCTGAAAATTAGTAGTGGAATCACTCTTTCATTATAAAATGTGTTTTTAAAGTCTATAAATCCCTTTTTAAAAAATAATTTTTGCAGGGGGAAGGCTATGAGTCCTTAAACTGGAATGAAAAAGATAAACTAATCCAATGTTACGCAGAGTTGATTGCCATGTGTGTAACACAAAGTGACAGGTTTTTTGTTAATACCTACTTAACCTTATTAATTAATTAAACATTTTGGGTAACAAAAGCCCTTTGTTAAAATGCTAAGACTCTTGCCCCCTTAAGGTGTTAAAATTCATAGATATTTCTTTGATAGCTGTCAGAAGTCTGTGAATAAAAGCCTGGAAGATTAAACTATATTTCCTTACATTCCAGAGATGTAAAGAAATAATTTTAAACTGTTTAAGCCCTGGTTTT
Source organism: Molothrus ater (assembly GCF_012460135.2). Classification (NCBI taxonomy): domain Eukaryota; kingdom Metazoa; phylum Chordata; class Aves; order Passeriformes; family Icteridae; genus Molothrus; species Molothrus ater. The sequence goes on along the minus strand of NC_050483.2, from coordinate 37,691,399 downwards.
ACGTTACAAAAACCAGCATTGTGTATTGTTTTTGTCCTTTTCTCTTCATAAATTCACCCTCATGAGATGATAGGGGATGTGCAAACAACTTGCAAGGTTTGTATTTTAAAACACTAAAACCCATGTATATATAAAAATAAGTATGTGGCATTCCATATGCTTGATTCTGATATTTAAATTGGTGGGAAACATGGGAGATTATTTATAACAACCAAAACTGGCAAAACCGTAATGGTTTTGAGATAGAGTAATGTTTTGGGGTGAGTTGAATAAGATATTGGCAAACTGTTTCTGCATCATTCTGCATATGGTAATCAAAACAGTTGGGGCATGCTTTCCAGTGCCAACAGAGGGATTAGAAGATCTTAGGTACCAAAAAAAAATAAATAGATTAAATAGAAACAAGCACATTGGTTGGCTTCATCCTCCTACAGGTCTGTATTTCAGTTACTGAAAAAGGGCTTGTATATAATACCTGGCAGTATGTGGAAATATCTGGCTGGAGATGGAATGCACTTCATGTAAAAATATTCACCAGGGTCAAACTTATAACAAAAAAGATTATAATTTATTCTGTATGTGCCACGTAGTAGAAAAATGGAATAAACTAACATAAAGCAAGGATTAAAAGTTAGTGTTACAGTAATTGGAGTTACCATATGGCAATCCGAAGGACGTGAGTCCTAATCGTAGCCTGGCCAATCAAATTAATCTCAATATACTTTCTAGACATTGAGAAAATAGTTTAATTGCTGATTAGCTGCAGCTGAATAAATCCATGGGTCACAAATACATCTATCTCCTTCTGAATGCTTCTCCTCCCAAACACAGAAGAATGCATGCTATTAGAAAATCGTTTAATTTCAGCTTGCTAAACCATAGTTACCATCCATCTGTTCATGCCAATTGTGGAAAAAGGTCAGTTTTCAGCAAAGCCATGCACTTCACAGAAGGTATGTGAAGTGAAATTTCACAGGGGACATGATGGATCCTGATTCCTAGTGATAAACCTTAGGGGCCAGCAGGGTTGGCATATGGTTCAGAATGATATGAAGGCTTGGGTTCCCTGGCTTCACTTCTTTGGCGTGGAACTGATAAAACCTGGCTCTTAAGTATTGTTTCACTGGACACCAATCATGGGCAGCAGGAACTGCCCACTTAACTCTCTGTGGGAAGGAAGCCCAGGCGGTGTTCACAATAGTACCATTGTAGTGCTGCAGACTGCTCTCAACAGCTTGATGGCATTAGAGAGGAGAGCGATTAGCTACTTTGTTAATTGCTGTTCACAATATTAAAAAAGGGAAATAACTGAAAATTCATATTTGTTTCCTTCATTTAAATAGAAGCCTGACTTTGAGGTTTTAAAATCATTCTTAAAATTGGCTTAAGCCCTCCAAAGAGGCTTATAAGTAGATTATGTGCTACTGGTACTGCAGCAACCCAAGGTAAAGAGAAAACATTCTCATCAACTATAAAATTTTTAAAAGGTAGTTGTAAAGTTCATTAAAGTACAGATTGGAATTAAGGACAGAATTTCTCATTAGAGAAGTTGCCTTTGTTGCTAGTAGTGTGGAATGGAAAATGAACACATACCTGTATGTGCAGTCTTTTTACTGGACAGTATTTAATAGTAATATAATTTTTATTTGTGTAATTTTGCAGTTTGGAGTGATTTCTTCATGAAAATGCATTCGCTATTTTTCTCATCAATTAATATGTCTATATATGCAGAGTAGGTATTTAAAGCAGAAATTTAAATACTTGAATATGTGAAAACAGTGAGCTTAAGCATTCATGCTAATACCAGACAGTAGAGAATTAGTTTTGCTTCTGTATTCTTTACACCTATCAACCTTAATTACTTGAGTTAAAACTGATGTAATGCTGGACGTCAGAATGAGGATGAATCCCTCTCCCGACATCAGGAGTTAGTTTATGGGGTTGCAGTTCCCCTCTGGCCTATAGTATTCCTCATTTGTTGCAGTCATCACTTCAGCCCAAACCTTAACATCTTTTGTTGGTATGTTTGGTACAACAGCTTTACCAAACTTCAGTGCCATGGCTGCAGCCCTGTGCCTCCCCTGCTGCCTCCTGCAAGCCCACAGCTGCCAGGTGACCGCAGGAGCAGCGCTCCGTCACTCAGAGAGAGCCTAAAGCCGTGGCAGCTGTAATGGGCTTCAAAACAATTAGCACAACATACCTTATGGATTCATTGATTCCCATCTTGGATACATTAGTAAGACAAATCCTCCCTGTAAGTTGGAGTGGGAATTCTGCCTGCATATGGGTTTCAGCACTGTTTTCTTCACTATTTTGTTTTCATGTCCATAGCCTATTACTGAAACATGCATGAGTGTAGTATTTTTAAGTACTGTCATTATTCTTTTAACCACCCAGGCAAAGTTGTAATGCCGAGGTATTCATCCTTCCCATCCTGGTAGCCATTTGATCTGACATTTTAACTTCATGCTAAGATGCAGTTCAGGGTTTGTAGAACCATCAATAAATGGTACCAAAACTAATACTTTCTGCTATATGTTTGTATTAGTATGCTCCTGCTGTATTTCAAACAGATAATTCATTGAATGCCCATTCTTCCTCTTACTGCAGAGTAGATTATATTTAAGTCAAGATTAATGGATAGATTCTGATGTTAAAACCCAGTCTCCAAGCCTTTCATTCCCTAGAGGCATATAGTGCATTAGTTTAAGCCAATGTGCTGCTTATCATAGATACTCTGACACTGTCTTAAATGACAGTTTACTGTACTTTGTAGCTGCTTACTCTGGTAATAAAATCACTATATTGTGTTCTTGATAATTACAGTATTAAATAGAAACTTAATTGGATTATTGCACATTTAGATACAGATAGTTCTTAAGTAATTGTCCGCTGTAAAATTTCTGATACTCATTTTTTCTCTCATGCAGTGTGTTCTGTCAGAGTCTACACTTAATATGTAGCTCAGTCACCTTAGATGAAAAAGTGGTGAAAAGACATCTGCAGTGGGATTTTTTTGTGCAAATGAGTATCTTTTATCATACAGGTTTTCACTTGAACCTTTGTTGGTTTTTGAATCCTTCTATAAGATGTTTCTGTTTGCCAAAGTTCTTAAAATAAAATAACTTCTGGGTTCTACGGAGTTGAAGAATTTGATAAGTAGTCTTAATTCAGATTTTTTTTCCCTTAATTTTGAAATTCTGAAAAGTCTGAGCATAATTTTTGTCATTTTTGCTGCCTAAGCTGATGAACAGAATTAGAATTAATTCAGTAAAGTATATTTTTCTGTTATTATCTGAAAAAGAACCCCAACTTTTTAATATAGTTTTATATCGTTTATATCCTAAAGACAATACTGAAATTAAAATTTATTTTAAGTTCAGTTCTCTTGCACTTTAATTCTACATATCTTTATAAGCCTTCTGTGAAGGACCTTGGTGCAGAGTGGTTACATTTTTCATTCCATAATTGAGTGTTTTAAGTGGTTAAGCGCAGTCCAAATTTTATCCAATTCCAGCTTGTGTTAATGGTGCTCCACTCACACTGCCTTAGCACCTGTTATGGATTTTGAGTCATCTGGCAGCCCGTGGGACTTAGATAAAGAAGTACCAGGTGTCCTGCCTGTCTCTTAATTGAGAGGCAATGTAAACAATATAGACTTGGCAATATGGTTATAGAAATGGATTAAAGCCCAGCTTTGTCTGCTCTGATGAATCACAGCTTTTTCTTCCTAGAAGATGTTATAAACCACTGATGAATTTAGTGAGCTGTAAGATTTTGTGGAACAGCATAAAAATAAACAATGCATCAAGGATTTTCCTAGAAGGACAGTTTTGCAGAATGTTAAATGTGTTGAGTTTTTTAATGAAAATATAAACATCAATTAGAATTTCTTGCAGTAATTTAGTAATTTTGAAACCGCCCACACTATAAAAATTAAGATTCTTACATAAATTCAGATAAAGTCAATGCATTTCAATCTGTAGTGTGTTGGTAAACTAGGCAGAAAACAATACCATTTACTTGGAAACACTCAATGGCTGCAACTTTATCTAGCCTACACTTACCTTGCAGGACTTTTAAGCATATAACCATGGAGTAGATATAATGTAAATTATCTCCCTTAACTGTAAGATAAGTAATCTTAAAAGAAAAGTCCTCTAAATGGCAAAAGTGCCTGATAACAGTTAATTTATCACAGATTTATTTAACTGTTCAGTAGTATAAAAACTTAAAAGCAATTTTCATTATATTCATTCAAAGGATGATGCAACTATGTTTTGGAAACAAATTGCAACATTTGGAATGATGGAATTAGTTTGTATAAATTTATCTATTATAGATTCCCTTATTTTCTTCATGAAGGAGCGTACCTAAGAAATTGCCTCAAAAAGCCCTTTGCAGTTACAGCTTGAGTTGAAAAAGAATGTCATTAAATATGTTAGATAATACATTTTAGGCTGGCTTAAATTCTACAGTCTTGGTCTGTTACTTGTTTTTCATATACATTCTCATTTTATTAGTGAGATATCTACATTAATTAGTAGATTGTAACATATACATTACTTATTAAAATTATTGATTTTGGATAATTTATAGAGCCCGTTCTGCAGTTTTAAAATGTTATCACCAAATGCAGCATACTAGTTTACTTCTGACATACATTTTTCATTTCTCTGAGGTTTATGTTCTATTTTTATAAGTAAGAAAATATATTGCTACATTTTATTGCAGGAGAGCTGTCTTGAAAAAGTGGTTCAGTAGGAAAAAATCACCTTAAAAGACTATAAAATTTTTAATTTTCACCTGCTTAGTAGTATCAAGAATAGTAATTTTTTTCCTTCTCTTTCACCTAAGTAACTTGCATGAGATATGAGGAGAATTAACTGAATTCTGCCTTATGAATCATTGGTCTTGTGGCTAAGTCCAGTTGTATGTGCAGAAGCTTCTTTCATTTACAGCATAGCTCTGTAAACAGGTGCACCTAGCTAAACATTTATTTGCCATTTTCAATATTGACAGTCTTTAAGAAACACAAAAGAACCCAGACTGACTTTGAGATATCAAGGTGACTTGAGTAAACAGAAGATGCAGCTGGAAGAAAGAAAACCCTCTTTATTTGCATACTGCGCAAACTAGATGTGGAAATTACTGAAATGCAATAAATAGAGAACACCGTGATACCACTTCTACAGAGTCACTTTTCAGAATAGACAAGAACTTTAACTATTCCTCTCAGTTGATACTGATCACCCACCTACATACAAAATGCTGCTACTTGCAGGGCTTCCAGCCCTGGATCAATAGCAGCCCAACTTACATCCTTAACTCTAAGAGCAAACAAAGACTACAAATTGCTGTGACTCAGTGTGAGTTCAGCTGGTGTGACAACCACTGCACAGTCTCTTCTTTTAGAGTGAGATTTCCCAGAAAAAAAATTCCATTTCTGTGATGTGTGGGGGTTTTGTCTTGTCTTCCTGTGGAAGTCAAATTCTGCTGGAACTAAGTTTTCCTTTCAGCTTAAAACCTTGATCCTAACCTGTACTTGTTATCTTTATAGGGGACGCCATTCTTCTTTCGCACTTTGATGTAAGGAATTAAAATTTACCAGGAAAGATGTGCCAAGTAAAATCAATTCTTTCATCATTTTAAGTATCTCAAACTGTAGCAATTTATTCTGTGGGGTTTGCACACCTTTTCAGGCCAGAGAGCAAAAAACTTAAAATCTCCTACCAACATATGCTCTTCACTGTGCTTCACTGTTTCTTTTTTTACTTTGGTCCCTAATATCCTAGGAGCATTTTTGTATGTTGACCATACTACAAATTTGGGGGTTTTTCCTATAAAAAATGATTGGTGCTTCTAAATTTGCTGAGGAGGAAAATGTAATAAACCAGAGTTCCTTCTTGTATGGCTTTTCTTAAAATATTATCAGTCTCTTTTATGTAAATTGTGTATGTATGCAATTAAAAACCTCTTGCAAATGTCCATTTATCCTTACAAGAAAGTATCTCTGGGAGTAGGATTTTCATTTTCCAGGTAAGGGTGGAGCAGCAGTTCAGTTTCTGCTTGTCTTGAATTATTTTCCAAATGCCTGGCAAACAAAGTCATACTCTCCACAATCATATCAATATATATTGACTTCTTAGGTGATTTTGCTAACAGTTGGAACTGCCAGGGATGCAGCTGTACATGTATTTCTGAGAGGAGTTTGTAATTTAACCTGAAAAAAATCCATCTTGCTATTTGGAAATGCATGTTCTAGCTTTTTTCCTAAGAGGTATTTCAAGACAATCATTACAACCCTGTCTTTTTTTTGTAGCTCTGGAACCAAAGCATCTACATACCAATATGCAGTTATATCATGGTATACTGCACATGTATGCTACACATTTATACAAATACATAAGTATGAGGAGGGAAGATTTATGAATAAAGCTTTCATTAAAGTGTCTTACTTCAACACTGCTGGAATTTTTCTTTCTTTCATAAAATAAGATTTCTTCTTAATCACAGGAAACATAGATGCTCATCTTTACAGTCTAATCATTATGGTACTTTCTGCGGAGAGTCCCTGAATAGGGACTTTCCTCTCTGTGCTCAGGAAACATTTATCAAATGGTTTTTGGAGCAGGCAGTAGAACTTCTTCTCCAGCCCATTTGAGAATCTAACACTTAGTTGTTCTGGTAATAGATTGATTACATAGTTGTGAAGTGCTTTATCCTTAAATAAACTCTTGGAAATCTTATTCCATGTTTAAACTATTTTTTCCTTCATTTTTTTCCAGCTTCAGGTTAATGTCATTTTAGGATTGGTATTCCATCAATGACTGTAGCAGTAGTCATCCATCCACTCCTTAACGAAAAAATACTAGATGTATTGTAATGCATTTTAGTCAGCTGTAAAACTGAGAAGTGTGAAGAATGGAAAGAAAATGTGTAGTCAGAATGACACAGTAAATTGTAAAAAATCAATAATCATAGTGAAGGGAGAGTTTGGGGAGGAAATGTTTGTGGACGCTTGTGGAGACCTGATGCTACACATAAGCCACATAGAAGAAAGTACAAAAGTGTCTTTCCAAAAGGTCAAGATTAGTGAGAGTGACTGCATTAACTGACTGGAGGTGAGTGGTTTTGGTAAAATGGATGGAATAGGTATGGACTGTAAAGTTCAAATTAGTAGCCTGCATTTGCACTAGGGAGTGGCAGACTGATGGCAGTGTCTGAGAGAATGCACCATCTAAGTACTATATCCAGAAAGTGGATTCTTCAGTGCTCTGAGTAGATTATAAAAGCATTAAAAATGCATTTATTTAGGCCAGAGAAAAGGATATGGCAGTAGCTGAGATGTGAGGTAAGAGCCTAGGTAATTTGTTCAGATATATGGCTAGAAAAAGTTGTAGCTTAGATTATGCATAAAGAGTCTGCAAGATGTAGATGTATTTTGCCATAGGAATCTAAAGCTTGGAAGTGATACAATCAACAGAGATGGAGAGCTATTAGGTGAAGACATGAAATGATGTTTTTCAGAAAGATTGGGCATAAGTAGGTGATCTGACAGCCAGGCTTTCAGGGCTTGTTCTCAAGTGCAAATCAACAGGTCTAATAATGGAAAGTACAGTATTTTCAAATAATAGATCTTTTCAGATAATTATTAATAGGAATAATTACAGATTTAGAGAATAAGTAAAATGGAGCCTAATGTAAATGAAATATTGGCTGAAGTGACTACAACCTGAGTGACCTATAAAGATATGATTCCTAATTTTCTTCTGGTACTGATTCTATTTTTCAGAACTTGTTCTTCTGGAGAAGTATAATGAAGTAATTCTTTTTTTTTTTTTTGTTATGTTTTTTGCAGTTATGCATCTGCAAGTTTTTAGCTGACACATTTGGGTGAATGCCGGCCATAATTAATGTATATCGTACATTTTTATTCATTCTGTTTTGTTCCAGTTAGCACCTTCTTCAGAAGCAAACAGCTCACAATGCTGTTGTTTAAGTGTTTTGTCACTCTCTGTGCCAGTCTTTCTCCATTGGTTTGTCTGTGCATCCTTCCCATTCCATCTTAATTGCTGATGCCAGTGGCAACATCCACTCGAAGTAAGAATACAGCTTGCATTGCCCTATTATTAGTAGCCATTGAGTTTGTATGTGCCACTCAATCTGTAAGTGCTAATAAGTCTTTCCTAGAGAGCAGTGTTTTAAAGAAATAAATGTCTAGCCTATTAGAAGTAATGTAGAAATTAGCTACCATGGGTTTATGGTCACTCTTGCAGACAGTTGCATTCAAATACAGTGTAGAACTAGATTATCTTAGCCACAAAAGCAAATAGAATTGGAGTTTCAAAATAACTAGGGTGTTCTCAAAATATAAATTACTAGAAGATAAAAGTATCTCATCTCTGCAGTCTCTAATACAGAAACAGAGTTCTTCTGAGGAGAGTCTGTAATTTCTTAGTGCAGAGGAGAGCAAGCTTTGGATTTGGAGTTTGCCTCAGATTTTTTTTTTTTGTTTTTAAGGTGGATTAGGTTTTTAACAAGCTGCAGATGGTTTTGTGGATTGTTAGGATGAGCAGCAACCCAGCTAGCTGAATTACTTTTCTCTTGGTGTACTAAGTGTGCATTTGAATTAGACTTGTAGAACTGATATAGGCATATCCTCTTCACTGTGTAACAAAAACATCATTATTGTCCTCAATCAGCATCTATCTCAAGACTTCTGTATTTGGTTAGGAGATTTTACCAAGATTAGAGAAAAAGAATGTCCTTGTCATGTTCAAAGCAGTAACTTTCCTTCATTTTGCCTTATTTATGTATAAGCTTTGGATATAATAGGATAAACTAAAAGGTTTCCTTTAGAGACCTCTGAAAGTAGAGCATTTTAAAAGCAAGTAGGTGTCTCTACCCTACTTTTTCATGAAGCATTTTACCCATTCAAGCAGACTTTCAAAAACAGCTTGTTTTGATAGCAGCCTGCTCTCCTGTGGGCCTTCAGCCTTTGCTTCCTGGCAGCACCTTTGGTGCGAAAAGAGAGTGATCAATTGGGAGACTATCAGTGCCAGCATGCATAGAGTGATAAGTTAACACACCACTGGGAATTTCTAGGGCCCACCAAGATACTTCACTTCTAATGTGCTAACAAGCTCATTTTTCTACCTCTTGCCTCTTCAGTTATTTTTTTTTTCTCAGAAGAGCTTAGAAGTTGAGTGCATCAGGCATAATGAAAAGCTCTGTAGGAGGGAGAAGCAATAACCCCATTTTTCCCTTTTCAGCCAAATAGAAAATTAGTTTCTGGTAATACACAAAGGCCAGTATTTTTTGTGCAAGGGGCACTGCTGTGAATCAAAGGACTCTATTAACTGCAGAAAATTCAGCAGCTGTGAATCTCCCCCAATGAAAAAAAGTGCTTTTCAACAAGTTGTGAGATACGTAGTATTATTTAGACTTCAACCATCAGTTTCATCCTCTACCACTTATACATAGCCTCTTAAAAACTGTGCTATATTACTGTCCTCTGTTCAGGCTCAATACTGTGTTTATCCCCCAACCTAAGAATTGTTACAATGGGAGATTTTTATATTTTCTCTTGTCCCAGTGCTTCTATTTTAGCTTCTCCAAACTGGGGCTTCTGCTGTGGTTCAGCTGTCTCTGGATTCAGAAAGAATTCAGAGTACAGATTTTGGAGGGAAAACTGTTTCCCAGTTTCACTATGTAACCTAGTTATGGTCCAAGGAAATATTATAGAGATAATTTTATTCACTGAAACTTGTTTCTAGATAATATAGTCTCTATATTTTTTCATGTTTAGATAGACTGTAAAATCTACAGTAAATATTGTACAGAAAAAATTGCAAAAAATTAGTAGGAAAAGTTCTGTAATTGTAGAAATGTAGTTTTGTAAGACAATATGAAGATTATTGTTCCTGTCTTTCATTGGGTGTTGGGAATTTTATTGCTTATCATAACTGAAAATAGTATCATTATTTTAAATCTTATCTCTAGTAATTAAAAATGCTTATCATGTGTAATACATGAGTTTCTGTGTTTGGATTGCTAAAAAATATGTGCAATGTGAGTATTATCTCCATTTCACAGGTGGTGAAATTGAGTCAGAAAGATAGGTTCCTCACTGTCCCAGATTCCCCCCAAAAGAGCAGCAGACCTGAAATAAGACCCCAGAATTTTAAAGAAACCTATTTTGAGTGCATTCCTCCACAGCATGCTGATTTGTTTTGGGGTATTTTTTTGGAAAACAGAACTATGTAAGTAGAAAATTGTCTCAATATCTGCAAATAAAATATGAAAAAAAAGTGGGCACAAATGTAAATGTCAGGGAAAATTTTTGATCGTTCTGTGTTTGTGTAAGATAGCTGGAAAAGGTTTCCCTCATTCAATATACTGAGGCCAGCTGGAGGACTCTGAAAGTTGTGTGAGAAAAGGTTAACTGATTTCTCAGTTCAGCAACTATACAACATGAAGTCAGCATGGTGTTTTTTCTTGATAATTGTATGTTGCTGCCTGCTGCTCTACATTTTGACAGCCATTTCCATAGTTGCTTTCATGAACAGCAGAAATATTCTCTCTTTTTCTCGCTCTCTCTGTGCTTACAGCACAATCGGACCTGCTGGAACAAGAAGTGTGGAGAGGGTTCTTCAAAAACAACAACACTTCAAGATACCAGTCTCTTGTCAGTAATATTGGAGAGGGAAAACACAGGAAAAAATAAGAAATACAGTATTTTACTATCAGTGCCCTGCCAACACCCTGTTAACCAGTATTTAAGGGTCCTGTGGATTCTTTAGAGATGTTCTTGCTTATTTTAATGACATCATTGAGAAGGTGTTTTTCCCAATGCTGAAATTTCACTATATTTGTCTTAAATGTGTGTGTGTTTAGGGATTATGAAAGCTGTTTATTATGGAAAATTGTAAAGTAATCTGTTTTGTTCATGCTAAGGTATGTTTTATGCTACATCTCCTGAAAATTGAAATTTTTTATATTTAATTGTGACTGGAATACAGGCAAATTAGTTACTTAAAAGTTGTTGTTATTTGTAAACAGTTTCAGGAAGTTCTGCATCAGACATGAATACAGTTGAACCATAAGGTTTACATTAATCATGTGTATCTTACACTTAATATTATGTCAATGCATCAGACAATATCACAGTCATATAAGGAATTAAAAATAAGTGTGTACACTGAAATACATGACAGGTATTTAACAAAAACAAAAATTCTGAATTACTAGGCGATGATATTTAGCAGTTACAGTACATGATATAAATTCATCCTTAATTCTTGGCTAACTCAGCTACGAGGAGAGAGCACGATACCTGCAAACAATTGTTCAACATCACCTAGAGCCTACAACATTTGAAGATTTTGCTGCTCAGGTTTTTTGCCCAGCACCTTATCACCATTTGCCCTCAGAGACGGGTAAGAAATAACAAGCAGTTCTCATAAAATCTTAAACTTGAAATGCAGTATCCTTACTTATAAAGACTAAAAATTCAGACCTTTGCACATCATGAAGAGTTACCATTAATTGGAAAGAATATACATGTGTTTGAGAACGTGGGCAGAGTTGACTTTAAATCTTCCTTCTGTTTTCTGGCACCATAAGCCAATACCTAGCATTAAGATTTGGCAAGATGCTTTAATATAGCAGCCAGACCCCCTGTATTTTTATCACAATCCCCTGTATAAAGTCTGCTTGGAAACATTGGTACTGTCATCTAGGCTGGCTAAGGTAGGAACATTTTTAAGTGCACCTTCTTCATAAGAAAGTTTCAAGGCTCACTACATGTTTAGAATGTAAAGTTTTAAACTGAAAATCTGAGCCTTGCAATCTTAATTTTGTTCCCATGTTATTAATCACAAAGTTGGTTTTAAGGTAGTTTTTACTTTCCAGTAAAATACCTGTTTTATAAGGGGATGCTGCATTTTTTTGTTACTAATAAGAAAATCGGTAAAAGAAAATGAGTAACTCAAGGCCTTCCTGTTCTGACATTTCTTGAACTCCTTATGATTATTTCATTATTTTATTTCCCCTCTTTTTAGATCATTAAATATCAGTTCTGTTTATCTGAAGGTAAGACAAAGTGTCCAAAAAAACCCTTTGTTCCTCTTACTTTTACTAGAGCACTAAGCTTGTAACCAAATTGTATGCAAACTTTCCTTGTTGCCCTTGTTCACACTAAAAAGAATTTCACACTGATTGAGAAATGACCACTTCACCTTCTAAAAGTTTTAGTCTTTTACTAACCTCAGGTCTGCATGAAGCACTAACACTGGTTCTGGGATTAAGGTAACTAATGATAGAGACAGTTGTTGAATGAGTAACACTTTATTGTGTTGACCTTTGTTTCTCAGCATGAACAAGTAGTACTGGATGGCAGTGGTGTGTTTTGTACTGTCTTTCATTGATGTTGTAAGACATTCTGCAGTGATAACCTAGGAGAGATGGAGAAGAAGAATGTGTAACACTTGAAATCCCCTGTTCAGAAAAATCTTATTTAATGATAATCAAAGTGCTTCCATGGAAAAACTTGTAAATCTAAATGAAATAAATTTTGTAAGAATAGTTTGACAAGTTGTTATCTGAAAATTTGTTTCTCACTTCCAAAATATATACAGAAATTAATTATGAATTATAATCTTTTTATTATCAATTAAGAATTATGATAGGACTACAGAAAGAATGACTGAGAGATGTTAAAATGTTGAGGCTCCTTTACTTTAAAATACAAACAATAACTAGAAATGAGGTGCAGTTTCAAACTATAAAAAGTGGTATAATTATGCTAACAGAAATAGTTGAGACCAAAGGCAAACAAAATTAAAAGTAAGTAATTTAATTAAAGCAGTATCAAAATTAGTAACATAATTTAAAGTATGAAAACATTTGAATAAGAAAAATCTGTAACTAGAAATATTAAAACCAAACAAACATTAAAAACAATAACGAGATATACCAGTCCTTGCCACATTTCCTGTCAAGGGACCTAGTGAATATTCAGCACCAGACACTTTTGTATGGCTAGTATATATTCTATATTCTAGTGCACTTGTTGAAGTTCTGCCCATTCATTTTAAGAGTCTCATTCCAAGCCAAGTTGTTCTGCCCTCTTCCTCTAATTCATTCTTTCAGGGTGAAGCAAGACTGCTTTTCTGCTAGTCTGGGGCCTCAGAGTACACTTCAGTACAGCGGCAATTCCTGTATTCTTTTAAAATTGGTATTCTCTAGCATGATCTGAAAGGAGATTATGATTTTTAGAAACTTGGCTTTAACTTAACCTTTCTATCAAAGTTAATAATCTTCTGTAGGAATCTCATTAATAGGAGCTTGTGATGTGTTTCACATCTGCACACAAGCATGTGTGTGTCTGCCTACCATGAAACATGATGTCCTGTCCTGGGAGCCACATTCTTCTGGACCTTGCACTGTGCAGTGGAAGTGACCGAGACATCAGTGTCAGGAGCAGCCAGAGCTTCCTAGGACAGACGTGCAGCACAGTGTGACCCAGCCTGGCCCCACCTCTGTCTGACTGAGCTTGCATTTCAGCCAAGAGAAGCTGGGGATGCTCTGGCAGTCCTGCTTGCAGCCTGATCCCTGTTCCATCCCTGCTCCTGGAACTCTGATACTCAGCTCCAGCACAGAGTGCCTGGAGCAGCACTGAACCGTCTGCCCCCAAGCTGACTCTAGAGGGCACAAACCCTAAAGCCTGAGGCAGGTATAAAATAACACTGCCAGAAAGGTCACCCCAGGGCTTGGGGTCAGCCTGGAAACCACTGGTTTCCAGTTCTAGCAGAGACAGACCTGTGAGCTACATTGCTGCAGATGACCCAAATTTCTGAGGGACTGTGATCCCAAAGAAGAGTTCACCAGCAGTGCTATTGAAAAAATAGATACCCCTAAATTTCCAGGGGCCCTGCAACAGGTGGATTTCCTAAAAGAGGTGCAGAGCACTGAACTGTGCCAGGATTACACACAGGAGTGGTGCTGGAGTCCTGCCTGGGAATCCACAAGCATTTATCACCCTCAAGGTGACTCAGACAAAACCTTGCAGGCTCCCAGCCAGATGTCCATGTCATCTGAAAATTTCTAACCAGCTTCTAAGAATACATCACATTTTTTAAATACAAAATATTTCATTTATGTATGGGGCTTCTTTTAATAAGAAGTTATTGACCAGAAGAACCTAAGAAAAAAAAAACCCACATTTTAGATATTATAGATATAATTATTTTATTGGATCATGATCTCAGTGATTACAACTTCTGAATATGTTTAATTTTATAAAGTACTCTCCTTTTTTTGAAAATACATTTTTTCATCTAAGAAAGATCTTGGAAACTATGAGTCTGCTACAGCCCATCACCAGTTGTTACCATTTTGTTGTTGTTGTGATCCCATTGGCCATTTTTTTTCCATCTGAGCTATGAGAATAAGAGCAAATAGAGAACACGCCGTTCGGTAACAAACTGTGTTTTCTCAGATGGACTTATTTTATCAAAGGCTTAGACATCAGCAAAAGCTGTTTCCTTTTTTATTGTGACTGCTCTTCAGTACAATGTGATTGTGGCAGCTGCCGTTTTATCTAGAAGCTTAGTTTGCCCTGTCAAAATATCTGACAAGTCCACCTTCCCATGTGTAGGAACCTGACTAGTGTAATGAATGTGTACGTTTAAAGAAATTGAGAGTTACCTGTACTTCATCACAGAATGCAATTTAGTTGCCTCTGTGTTTTTTACCTTGTGCTGTTTCTGTTACATTGAGTAACTGGAAATACTCTGCTAAATAGGGTAACACGTCTTATGCAGATATTGAGTGAACCAGATCTCTGTGACAACAGAATAGGTTGAAGGAACTGTCAATGATAAGCTCAATTATATTGAAGGGCATATTGACCTCATGATGCTAAGATTCTGATCTTTTAAAAGTACTCATGTCTTAGGTTCCTTTTTCTGTCTTCTTTTGTTCCCTTTCTTCCTACTAAGACTAGCACCTTATTACAGTACATTTCTGAAGAGGCCCCTCTACATTCATCATAGTATATTCCTAGCATCAGACTTTTTGGTCCCAACAATCATTCCTGCATTTTCAAGCCTGCACGCAGAACAGTTCTCCTGCCCCACTCTCAGAGTAAGACTAAGTGGGTTGTCACCGTACAGTCAGGGAAGCAGGGGAATGTAAAGGTAATGATGCTTTCAGCCTTGCACAATTAAACATCTAGTTCAACAGCTTGTATTTTCTACTACTCCTTCCTTGCTATGAAACATTGAAACTAATAACCTTTTTGGCCCTGTATCACCCCTTCACAGGTGAGAATGATAGTGATTTTGTCACTGTAGAAGGATCTGAGTCACACTTGGTGCTGGTGGTTTGTAATTGGAAGTGAAGCTGAAATACAGAAGGGAGGGCTCTTTGTCTAGAAGGGTTGGAAGAACTTCTCATTAGCCTTCCTCCAGTACATACTTAGGATATTTCTTTTTCATTCCAAATCAGAGCAAAACCTCAAAACTTAGTGACTTTTTCCAGAGAATTCATATTGGAATGGCTGAAGCTGAAACCTTATGCACTTCTGAACTATTGTGTTGTCATCTTATTGCAAAAGTTCCATACCTTCTTGGTCATTGCTCACAGGCAGCTCCTCACAGCACAGACACCTTCTTCTTCACAGTACAGCCAACAAACTCCAATTCTTCCCTCACCCAGCTAACCCACTCTTTTGTAGCACTCTTCTTCTTATTGGACACAGCTGTGGCCTATTAAGGGCAGGCCTGTTCCTAATCATTGATGGTTAGTGCAGCTGCAACTCCTCAGGTGTGAGACTACCTTCTGCACTATCTTTATTTTCTTACATTTCTATCCCCCCACACTATTGTCCTAAAGTCAACCACTTGGGTGAAGGTACACTCAGCACTTTGAGATAGTAAATTCAGTGTGGACTGCTAGAAACCCAAACAGATCAACTTTCTACATTTAATGAAATGGGTCTACTGAAAAAAATAGTATGATTTGTTCAATTAAAAAGCATCCCATGCATACACGCAAGGGGACAAAAAATTTTAATCCTGACATTTTCTAGTTTTTTAATTTTTTTACTTTATTTTCTTGTGACATTTGCCTTGTGTAATTACTTCCATTTTTGTTTTAAAGTATAGGGCAAAACAGAATTTCTAAAACACTGATTAACAGCCCCAGGATACATAAGCAAACTGCAACCTCTAGAATGACCACCTCCTGCAGACTGAAATAGGACATTAGTTTGTAGGAATGGTAAGCTCTCTTAGCTCTGCCTCAGTCTCCACTAGTGGAAAGACTGAGAATTTAGCTAGAGGGTTTCTCTGGTTTTTGGCAGAGAGAAATAGGCTTACCTTACACACATAGTTCCAGCTAGGTTCTGAAGAGCATTCTTCACTGGACAAGGTCTTGGCTGATGTTTTGCCAGAAACTTAATCTTATTTTGCTGTCTTCTTTCTCATGCGTCTTAGTTCTCTCTCTTCTACCCAGTTCTGGTCTCCCAGGTCTTTAGACCATCTCACCTTTTTGCCTTGCTTTGCAGCTGCTTTTGCAGTCTTTCTACATCTGCTTCTCTCTTCCTTTCCTCATTTCACAAAATCACTGAAAGACATAATTGACTTGATTCTAGCAAGGCTGCTAAGCATGATGGACAACTTGGCCAGATTTGGACTGAAATACATAAGAGCGGCAAAGGGCACAAGCTGTACAAAAATGATTGCCCTCTTCCTTTAAGGTCAGGTGGGACATGCTGAAGTATCTCAGAAGACCATCAAAATTTACCAAAATGCACAAATTATTTTCCCCTATGGTCACTCACAGACATAGCACTTGGGGCAGTGCTGATCCAGACAATGAGGTGTGATAAAGCCAGAAGAACTGAGAGTAGTCTTACCACGCAGCACTTTCAGGCTTCTCCTTTGAAAGTCTGAACTGATGTGCAAGATTAGTCATGGCAGTGCATGTCTTCTGATACCTCCAGATTCCTCCTGCTCACCTCACTTCTAATTTAGTCTGTGTGTAGTTAGGATTCCATTTTAGATTTGAATATTGATTTCTGAGTCAAATAACTAACATACTATCATTAGAAGATACTAAATTTTTCAAATGGACTTTGAAAATGTCGCATTTCGACTTTGTTGACCCACCTCCTTGTTCAGAAGCAATTGAAATGGCTTTGCATTATGGCCCCAAAATATCATAGCTGATCAAGCTATGGTATTTGTCACTTGTCAAATCTAAGAGGAGAAAAATATGGAACACTTCCTGATGTTTTCTGCCTCTTAAAAATCCAAAGACATTTGCTTTGTTTATTTTTTAGCTCTTTCTGACTCCACATCATTTGTCCATAAAGCCTTCCTATATAACCCTATTTTTATATTTTGGATAACTAAATATATTGTTGTTATGGTTTAAGAATGGTACTTTCTAATTCAGTATTCCCACCGAGACCACTCCAAATCATATGCTGGTAGGTCACTCCCCCTTAGCAGGCTGGAGAGGAGAACTGGAGACATTAAAGGCACAGGTTGAGATAACAATTTACTGGAAACAGCAATAAGATAGGAAAATGAACAGCAGCAACAACAACATCAATACCAATGACAGAAGGTACAAGAAAGAGGCAAACAATTCTCATGGACACAGACACACCGCATTCCTGACAATATCCAACTGCTCCTTCTGCCATGCTACACAGATCTGTACACAGATCTGGAAGTGAGCCCTTCCCCCATCCCTGGCAAATGACACAAAGTTGCATAGAATAACCTATGTGTCCTGGCCGTGCTGCCTTCTGGCTGCTGCAGAAATCAACCCTGTCCTGGCCAGAGCCAGGACATTTTCCACCCCTTATTCTATACCATCTCCAGTATGCCCAGATCCTGCACCTTCTGACTATTACGTGTATCTTCATATCTACATAAACACGAGTGCCATTTCCATGGGCAATGACCATCCCTCCAAGGTGTCTGTTGACTTCCTTTAATTGATGACTGTGGGTTCAGTCCATCCTAGATATCTTCCAGGGCAGGAGGATTGGTGTGCTGTCACATGGTTGCAAGCTGCACCAGGAGCTCACAGTTGGAGCAGTTCATACTCACTCTCCACGGTAATTCTGGCATACAGTGGCAGTGCCATCAGCAGCCACTTCTATACAATTCAACATTTCAGACTGTTCCAACCCAAAAATCAAATTCCCTGGAGCTACACATTGTGTTTCCCTGTCCCAAGTGCACCCATGTCCTTGAGCAAAAACAATCCCATGGATGGGTTTGTCTTTGCTTGAGGCAGGATTAATCCAAACTGTCTTCCCTAACACATTTCTCATATGCTCCACAGGGTCTTTATATCCATCTGCAGTACATTGAGGTTTTGATTGGGCAGGGCAAGCAAGGTAGATCCTCTAGTATTAACTAACCAGGGGGCCTGTGCTAAATGCAGACCCCAGTGCTGAAGGTCTCACCACCCCATTGCTTTCAATGTGGTTTTTAGCAGTCCACTGTACCATTCCTAATTGCCAGAGACTGGTGCAGGATAGGGAATATGATGCCCCAGGTGTCTATGACGATATTTTTTAAATGAGTCCCATTGTCCAACTCTGTTCTTTTGGGGGTGCTATGTCACCACATGAGCTGTTTCCAGGATGGTGTTCTGGGCAGTGATGTGAGGCACAGGGTGTGTCCCAGCCATCCACTCTTGTCTCCATCATTGTCAGCACATGTCTAGGCAGATTTGTGGGAGTGCAATGTAATCAAACTGCCAGGCCTCCTCACATTTTTATTTCAACCCTCGTCCCCCACACCAGAGAGGCTTTACCCATTTAGCCTGACCAATTGCAGTGCATGATTCATGGTTTTGGATAACCTGGGATACAGTGTCCACTCCTCAATCACAAGCCCATCTGGATGTTGCATCTCTTCCCTGATGACCTGAGGTGTTAGGGGCCCACCAAGTCAGAAATCATTCACCCTTATGTTCCAGTCCAGATCCACCTGAGACACTTAAATCTTGGCAGCCCGATCCACCTGTCCGTTCTTGAACGTTCTTCAGTAGCCCAACTCCAACCCCCCCATGTAATCAGCTACCAGAAAATGAAGGATACGCTCTCCTCACTGATGGTTCCTAGCATTTTCTAGGGATACATCAAAAATGGAAGGATGACATGTGGAGTCCTACATGGCAAGTCACAGAAGCTATTGAGGGACAAGGTAGATCAAGTCAGAGTGCAGAGCTGAAGGCCATCCAGCTGGCCTCAGGTGAATGAGAGGAATGGCCTCTACACTGACTCATGCATGGTGGCAAATGCTCTGTGGCTACAACAGTGTAAAAATGGTGATTGGCAGTGCAGAAGGAAACCATCTGAGCCACTGAACTGTGGCAAGACATCGCTGCCTGGGTAGGGAAGTTGGCTGTAAAAGTACATCATGTAGATGCACACACATCTTCTGTATTGCACCTCTCTGGAGCTGCCACAGCATTCTCCTTGCAAATATTCTGTCACTTTATCAGGCTTGTGTAGGTGAACTGCTAAATCATTGGAGAAGAGAATTTCCCCAAAAACTGGCCCATTCTCTCCCATATTCTATGCTACTCATGACCATCTACCCTCAGGGCAGATTTCTGAATGACCTCCCGAGAAATCTCTGTCCTGACTCTAAATATGGTATAGACTGCACTGAGGAGAAGTGTCAGACTTAGCAACAAAAATATGCTTTCCTTAACATCCAGCAGGAATTTAAAATCCTCAAAAGCTGTTTTAAGAGGTCTGAAGGAGGAAAAGGGGGTGAAAAGCTGGGAAAATCATCTTCCCCGTTTCCCCCCACAGACTAGATGTGATTATTAATGGGCCCCCAGAGCTAGTGCCTGAGTAAGGATAGAAGGGAAACACTGCATACACATCCCAAATGACCTTCATTGCCCTTTATTTTACCATGTCATAAACTGATACTCCATAGTACAGCAACAAAGCAATCCTAATCCCTCTCCCTGCTCTGAAAAAGAGCACCATTATGAGCACATAGTGGATATACAAAAACATGTACAGTGTTAGTGGATATACAAAAACATGTACAGTGTTAGGTACCACACCCACACGAGCAGACCAAGCAACATTGCGACCAGTAGGTTTGGACCTAATGCAACAAATCAGATCAGATTAGATCAAATTTGTTTTCAACTCGCTCTGGACAGAACTGTTGTTGTCTCAACCCTTGGTGCCTCACACTGGGCACCAAAGAAGGCTGTTGTGTTTTAGGAATGGTATTCTCCAATTCCATGTTCACACTGTAACCATGTGCTGCTCCAAACCATGTGCTGCTCTATCACTCCCCTTCTCCTGTGCAGGCTGGAGAGGAGAATTGCAGGCATAAAAGGTAAAGCTGAAGAGATAAGAACAATTTTTACTGGAAGCATCAATGAGATAAGAAAACATACAGTAACACCAACAGTGCTAGAGGGTACAAAAAAGAGGCCAACAGTTTGATGTAGGAGGCGAACCGCCCCACAGTAATACCCAACCACTCCCTCCACCACACTACACTGACCCAGAAGTGAGCCTTTCCCCAGAAAATGGCACAGGATGGTATAGAATAACCAGGTCCTAGCCATACCCCCTCCTGGCTACTGCAAAAATTACCCCATCCTGAACAGGACCAGGACAATTGTGGAGAGAGATAAAGATAATAGCAGTTTATACTGAAAAATTTAAAAACTCCAAAGGGGAAGCAAAATCTGCAAAATTTTTATATACCATATTTAAAATCCACATGTTTGTATGAGCGTATGTATGTATATATATGCTTATCTAAAATCCAAAGAAATTTAGTTACTAATTAATCTGTTAATTTCTGTCAGACTTTAAATCTATTTTAAGTGCTGTTGTTCTTCACTCTTCTGGTGTGGTATGTTCAGATGTGAAAATCACTTTACATGACTTCTGTTCTTCAATAGCTCTAAGTTTCTTTTTAAAAAATGTTGTTATATGTGAATTTGTGCTTCTGTCCACAGGAATTAGAAACAAAATTTTAAGCTATGACCGGAGTAATACTTTAATTGAAATAATGGGGCAGACTGAGGTTTTCTTTATCCAACAACCCATGATAAAATTTCACACTAGGGTTTAACCCTTCAATGCAGACTAGCTAGCTTAAAACTAGCTGCTTTTGCTTCATGATTTCAGGAGTATCATGTTAAGACTGGCTATAATTTTAATGTATTCAGAACTGTGAAAGAGCTGGAGAACAGAAGCCATATATCGAGTTGCCATTTGTTTTTCCTTATCAGTTGTGTGTATGTGTGTGAGTATTTACATGTTTTCACAATGTTAAGCAAGCATTTCAGACAGTGTTTAGGATGTATCTCAGTTACTATTAATAAGGTTGTTGGATCTGGATAATGTTATAGAATTCTTTTCTTTCTCTCTCCCTTCCTTTTTTTTCTTGTAATGCTTAGTTGGTAAGTATGATGCCATATTTCAGAGCTGTTGCTTCATTGCACATAACTAACTCATCACTCTCTTTAACCTGTAGCATGAGCAGCAATTGCATAATGAAATTCGAAATTCCGTTTTCTGTGCTCATCTGTTAATACCCTTCAATCTCTGCGGTTCGTGTCTCATGTCTCACACCTGTTATCTTTTATCTTTTCTCCTCCCCCTTCCTCACTTCTTTCCACTCCTCCTTCCTCATCACTTCTTCATTCTCAACAAAGAAAGAAATGCTGTGATATTTCTTCTCCTTCCAAAACCTCCACTAGAAAGCATTGGCCACATCAAGGTAAAGGGCAAAGGCTTGAAACGGAAGGTCTTTCACGCTAGCTGTGAATGGTATGCTGTGCAAAACAACAACGGTTATTTTCTATTCTCTAATTTCCACCATTTGAAATGCTTTAATTTCTTGTAAAATCAGAACAAGATAGAATTTCAGAAAATGCGAATGCATGCTTCCCTGCTTGCCTTTTTCTATAAGGCACAGTGAGTCAGGCATTATCATGCTTTTCCAGATTGTTTGGCAGTGAAGTACCTAGTTCATGAACAAAATTACTGTCACCAGCTGGGGAACAAATAACAGCCCTTTCTCTCCCCTGTCACTCTGATGGGTCATGTCAGTTTGAAGATAGAAAGTACTGTGCTCTTGCTCTGGAGCAGGCAGGTGAGGTACCAGGCAAGAACAGCCAGATTGCTAAATACCACAGGTTTATGACAATCTTTTAAATTTGCCCCTAGATTTCTTACCTTATGACCTCACTCGATTTTAGCGGAATCTTTCAAGATAAATCATGACCAGTTTTGAATGATTTTTCCACCCTTTATTTGTGAAATGTATACTGAGGCAGAGAGATCTTCAGTTCTGATTATTGCATTATTATTTTAAAGAATTACCAGTAATAGCATGATGTGGAAGAAATAGCAAGTGATTTCTGGCTTACTGCAGTCCACAGGGGTTTCCCCATTGACACCTGCAGGACCAGGCTTCTGTCTCTAAATTATATGGGTTAGAAGCCTTCAGAGGCAGCTGTGGTAGTTGAGTTCAATCACACTGTCAGTGGCTGTAAATGGCTAATGAAAATGCAGTTTAGTTTTATGGATGGGAGTTAATAGTATTAATTTTCTATAGCATGTGAAGGAGAATGTAACTTTGATTTCATATTTTCTCCTTTTCCTTTTGTATGTCTATGGAAGAAGATTTGGAGACAGGCTGTTTGTAGGAAAGAGCTCTGTCCCCTTGCAGTGAGGACTGTGGGGCCACTGGAGCATAGCTCTGGGCACTGGGCTAATGAATTACATATCATTGTCTCAAATTCATCTTGTTCCTTTTACAAAGAAACGTTAACATATAGTGCATCCAGTTAGTACAATCTGTTCAAGCTTCTGCCTTGTGGGCCCTGTAGGAATTTGCCTTTTGAAGCACAAACTAAAGTTGGTATGGGAGAAGATGTTTTGCTCTCTCAGTTGGCCCCCAATTCACTCCACCTCTTCAGCAGCATTCCTAGAGCTCCCTTCATGTGCAATGAGCTGTTAACCTTCATGTTCTCATTAAAGACTGGATTCTTCTGGGTTGTGGTTTGACTAATGATTCCCCATCCCTGCAAGGGAACTGGATCTGTTTGTTTTCCTGGTTAGCGGGAGAACATTGCCCACTTCAGTGCTGCCTCAATTGCTCAGAGCGAAGGGGTTCTGCAGTCCCATAGCTCAGTGGTTTCTGCAATCATCTTTTCTATAGGGGTGGATTTGTGGCAGTTGTTAATTCCATGAGCAATACCATCACCCACAGCTGATAAAGGGCTAGGAGATGCTGTGGCAGTGACAGCAGCACTGAAATTCCTGTCAGCCCCTTGCTAAGAGATCCCGTGCTGCGAGTGTGGAAGGCGGCACTGACGCCTCTGGTTCTTGCTGTCCTCTGCAGGCTTCTGCCCAGAGACTCAGCCGGGAGAAACTCCAGCAGCAGCAACAGCACAGGTGGATGGAACAGACTTAGCCTCTCCAATGTCTCCTCGGACTAGCAAGAGCCGCATGTCCATGAAGCTGCGCCGCTCCTCTGGCTCAGCCAACAAGTCCTAAGTGGCGAGATGAGATGCCTGCAGCTTTCTAGTGAAGAGCACTGGCCACCCTTCCCGCAGCCACTCACCGCCTTCTGGGGCTTTACTGCTCACGCCGTTCATTCAAGGATAACGTCTCAAATGTGTGTGCACCCATGCCCTGCATACTCCTTTTCTGTATGTTTATTTTAAACAGTGACACTGGAATTTTACTTTAATAATTTAGCTTTTTTTTTTTTTTTTCAAACTCCAGTCCGCCTTTTTTTTTCCTTTGCAGTGCAGTTTGTACCCTGCACCTTTTACCTACTTGGATGATTATGGATGATTAACTTTGGGTTTTAACTCTGGTTGATCTTGAGTCAACATGGAATTGGAGACTGCAGTTGGATTACACTATATTTATTGTGCCCCATTGCAATTTTCTCTGTAACAAAGAAAGAAATATGTACAATTTGAAAACGAATGTACAATTTTAAATTGAAGTTGCATTTGTAAAGTCTTTGTCAGATGTCACAATGTTAATGCACAAGATGTGTACAGATTATTTATGTTGAGGATAAAATAGTTCAATGGCGTTTCAAATATCACAGAATCCAAATGAAATAATTTGCTCATAGCACCCTTTCATCATAAAGCGATGTATCATTTCTTAATTCTGCAGGTAATCTATGCCAGAAAAAAAAATCACCGCTCTGAAATTCTATTTATGCTCGGCTTCCAAATATTTTTATAGTGTTTGCTTTTCCAAGTGGTGTCAATAGTAAATGCCATTGAGTTTCATGAGTTTTAGCCATTATCATTACGCTGTTTCATCTAGATGTATATTCTTTTTTCTTACATTTAAAAAAAATTAAAAACAAACACTTTCCTGATAGAAACTCATTGCTGTGATGATGGGTACTAGGGAAGAAAAGGGAACATGCTCCGGGAGCCTGGCCTGAAATGCTAATAATTTCAACCTTGTAAGCGCAGATTAGTACATGAGTTCCACCCATCCAGAGGTATTTTCCTACAGAAAATTAAATGCTCACATTTTGAGTCTAGTAAACAACAAAATGCTGTTAACAAAATGTAGCATGGCATCGGTACTAACTGCATGTGTAAATATATGGGCAACAATAAAAAAAGAAATTATGCATTGTCATTCATGTAGTACCTACAAATTTGTAATGGTTGAAGAGAAGACATGTTATTTAATAATCCAATAAAATTATTCTTACCACCTTTTGTATATTAGTTATTTACCTCACTGATTTAGTCCAATTTATAGAATAATTGTGTATTACATGCACATGAAACAGTTAAATGCAATACACAGCTTAGTTTTCCTTTGTATTAAAAAAGCACGCACAAGTTCTCAAGAATGCCCAACTGAAAACTTTTCCCCAGATCTAGTAAATACATTGCATGGAGCTCTGCAGGTAATACAAAACATAGGCTGTTCCCTCTGGCAGGCTGGTTGTTCAGGTGCCAATTGTAGGAGCAGTTAACAATCATCACATTTGTGTGGTCTGCAGCCCTTCATCTTTGACTACACAAGGAGAGAAAGAGGAACCATGATTTAAAAAAACAAAAAACTAGTGACTTTCTCCAGGGGCAAACTCATTTAATTCCATAAACAGGCATTTTTACCTAAGTCTCTGTTGTCAACAAACGACAGAAAAATGCACAACTTAAATTAACATGCTTTATTTTTGGCATATTAGTGAGTTGCAAGTTTAGCCTCCTTTGTCAGAAAGCAGATCTTGGCTGCATTAGCTTATATTGTATTAATTCATTTTTCCAGGTTCTGGAACTAAAATGACAAAGTCTGTGAAGCACATTTAACATAAAGCACTTATCGCTTGCTCACAGCCTTTGGGCATGATACATCTTTTGTTGTGTGTAGCAAAATATAAAACTACAGAAATAATTGCTTTAGAGGATGCTAATCGAGAGATTGAAATATTTTGCATGCTCATGTCAGAGAGAGTGTTAGAACAAAGACTACAACAGGGATCAATTTGGTTCTTCAGAAGTCACCAGCTGACCCACTTTGCCCTGCTGAATTCAAGAAAGGCATGAGCTTTCTTTTAAATCTTTTATTGAATTTTCTTGCCCTTATTTTTAGTCTCATCTACTACCACATTTAGAAACAAGCACTCATGGAAAAAATAAATAAGTAAATAAATAAACAAACAAATAAATACTGGCTGAAGTGTCAGTAGCTGGTAAATTCAACAGCATTTCAAAGCATTTATTTGGTCAGAGCACTGTCAAAGCCAGGGAACACACACCGCGGGTTACTTTGCTAAAGGTAGGTGTCGTTAGGGAGAAGGAAGGTAGCCTATCACCTGTGCTTTAGCAACATGTCTAAAGACTGCTTCATGTCCTAATTTCAGCTGCTCACAGGACTTGGAGGAGCTCACATCAAAAGCGTAGCTCACAGGGGAGAGAGGTCGGAGGGCGCCTGGAAAGGCGAGCCGCACACACGGTGCTTTCCGCCTGCCCGCGATGCAGGGCCCGGCAGGGCCACACGCTGCCCACCCAGCCCAGCCCGGTGGGACCGACCTGCCCTCCTGGCTGCTCTCCGTGCCGCACTAACGAGCCACGAACGGAGCGGAGCAGCTCTGGGAACGGGCAGCTGCCGGAGACGTGTGTTTTGCCTACCACACAGTTGCTAGAGTACAGAGACACAGCAGGAGATGCGTACTTAGCTATAGAAAATCAACACCTCGTATTTCAATTAAGCAGACAGCACGATTAATTTCCCATACGTTTTGCTAGCTATTATGTGACTTGACACTGACTTAATATGAACATTTACCTTCTCAGCTACCTTAGAGTACACCACGAATGCTGAAGCTCGGGGGCTAAGGCTATGAAAACAAGGTCACTAGATCAGGCTCCTTTTCTCACGAAAAATAATTCTTCTCTTTAGACACCCTATATACAACCGTAATTCTCTGCGTCGTTACGGAAGATACTGGCGGTACTGGCGGTGGGCCGCCACTCGACGCCTCGGCACTGCGCGCCTCCCGGCAGATGCTGGCGGGGCTTCTCGCCTGTTGCCGCCGTCCCCCGGCCGCCACGGTGGCTGGGGAGCTGCGGGGCGCTCCCTCCGCTGCGGGGCTCGGCGTGAGCGCTGCCGGCAGTGCGGCCCGTGGCCGAACACGCCGCCGTGCCGGCCGGGCGCGCGTCGCTACCCACCGGCCGGGAGTCACCGGGCGGCCCCTCCGACGTCGTAGCCGTGAGAGCCGCGACTTTCCATAGGAATTACAGCGTGGCCAGGGCTCGCTCGGCTAGCCCGGGCTCTCGGAGCAGTCCCACCGGGGCGGCCGCGGGCCTAGCAGCCCGGCCGGACGGGCACCTGGAGCAGCAGGACCTGCCTGCTCTCCGGCGGGTGGCACTTGCTGGCGTGCCGCGCCAGCCCGGGCGCGCTGAAGAAGGTGGCGGGGCAGTGTTTGCAGGGGAAGCCCTGCCGCTCGCCGCCCGCCGCGCCGCTCTCGGGGACCCCGGCGGGAGGCGGCGGCGGCGGCGGCAGCAGCAGCTCCTCCCGCACGGCGTGCCACAGCCGGTGCTTGTCCCTGATGTCCGCCGAGGGGAAGCGAGCGCCGCAGAGATGGCAGGCGAAGGTGAGGGGCCCGCGCTCCGGCGGGCCGAAGGCGGCGGGCCGCGCTGCCCCGTGGGTGCCCAGGTGCTTGCGGAGGTAAGCCTGCCGCCGGAACCGCTTCTGGCAGCACGGGCAGGCGAACGCCTCCCCGCCGGGGCCGGCGCCCGGACCGGGAGCGCCGCCGTGAGCTGGGCCTGGGCTGGAGCCGGGGGCGGCCGGGGCGCCGCCGGCGCTGTCCGCGCCGCCGCGGTGCTGACGGGTCCCCGGCGGTGGCTGGGGCGCGGCGGGGCCGCGGGGCCGCCGCTCGGGGCTGTTCTCTTTGCCCGGAGGGGCGGAGGCGGCGCCTTCGGCGCTGGGGCCGGGACGCGGCTTGTGCCAGCGGCGGTGCGAGGCCAGGTTGGCGGGACAGCTGAAGATCTTGTGGCACTCGGGGCAGCGGTACTCGACGCGCACGATGCGGGAGCAGCGGTGCTGGGCCAGCGCCAGCGGGTCCGCGTACTGCTCTTTGCACAGCTGGCAGATGAACTCGCCCAGCGGCGTGCGCCCCGCCGGCGGCCCCGGCCGGCCCTCGGGCCCCTCCTCTTTGATGCGCAGCCCCAGCACGGGCGAGGTGGTCACCTCGTCGGCGAAGCTCAGCTTCCGCGTGGCCTTGCCCTTCTTGGCCGGCGCCTTGGCCCGGGACGGCCGCTTCAGCGCGGGCACCGACGGCAGCGGCGGGGCGGGCAGCGGAGTGCGCGGCTGCAGCAGCAGCTTCTCGGCGGGCGGGAAGGAGGCGGCCAGGGGGAAGGACTCGGCGGAGGCGGGGGAGCTGAGGCACCGCTCGAAGAGAGCCGCCCGCGGCCCCGCCGCGCTGCACGGCCCCGTCGCCCCCCAGGCTGCCGGAGCCTCCGGCGGGGTGAGCCCGGGGCCGCCGCAGCCGCCGCCGGGGGGCCACGTCGCGGGGCAAGCGGCGACGGCTCCCTCCTCCTCCTCGCCCTTCTCCTCCTCCGCTCCCTGTCTAGCGGCGGGGCCGTTCTCGCCGGCGGGCGGCGGAGGCGGCGGGGTGGGCGGAGGGTCCCGGTCAGGGTCCCGCTCCCGCGGGCGTGCCCGGTAGGAGCCGCCGGGTCTCCGGCTGCGCTTGACGAGGAAGCCGCGCGGCATGGCGGGGCGGTCGGTGCGGGGCAGCGGGAGCGCGGCGCGGCCCGCAGCCCGCCCGGCCTTTATACCCCCGGCGCCCGCTCCCGCCCGGGCGTCATCCTCCCTCCGGCGGCA
This sequence comes from Molothrus ater, assembly GCF_012460135.2. Taxonomy (NCBI): domain Eukaryota; kingdom Metazoa; phylum Chordata; class Aves; order Passeriformes; family Icteridae; genus Molothrus; species Molothrus ater. The sequence goes on along the minus strand of NC_050483.2, from coordinate 37,662,991 downwards.
GCGGCCAATGAGGAGTTGGGGCCGGCGCTGGCGGCGGGGCCGGAGCGGGCCGGGGCTGCCGCCGCGGGGACGGGCGGGTGTCTCGGGGAGCGCAGCCCGGAGCCCTGCGAGACTGAGGGAGGCGTGGGGCCGGAATGGCTCCCAGGTGGGAGAGACCCCGAGCTGGGTCACGGGCGCTGCCGCCTCGGCCGAGAGGCCCGACGGGGCTCTAGCAGGAGCGTCTGTCGTGGGTGTTCGTGCGGTGCCTTCATCCGCTGCCGGGGCCGCACGGACCGCACGGCGCATCCTTCGGCTGAAGCGAGCCAGAGCTGGGAACTGGCTCCGTCCTTCTGCACAGCCACATCGGGAGTTTTCCCAGAAGTAGCCAGAAAGCTCCGGCATTGCGGTGAGCTCCCAATGCAAGAGCAGGGCTGCCGCCGCCGCGTAAAATGCTAAATCACGGCTCTGCGTAGTGGCCATGACTGGTCCCTTGGCAGCCTCACCCGCGGGCAGCCTCCCGAGCTCAGGGGAGGCAAGGCTGACGTGTGGTAGTGTTGTATTGCACTAAGACGCGGTTCTTACATGGTACGGCAAACTGCAAACGCGGCCGAACCTCTCCCCATCCCGCCCGATGCAACTCCCGGCCCGTTCTGGGTGCCTGAGCCTGGGGGCAGCTGGTGCGCCCCTGGAACAAGGCAGGAGCCGTGTTTGCTAAAGCACTAATCGCCTTTTAGGGGAATCAAGCGCACTGGCAGCGGGGTCTCAGCAGCCCCGCCGGCCACACCGCGCGGTGCCAGCATCTCCTGTTGGACCGCCCGTGTCCCCGAGCCTGGCCTTGGCGGCAGGACGGGGCTGCCCCACCCGCAGACCCGCAGACCTGCTGCCCGCAGGATACACGGGATGGCGAGCCATTGGAAATGACCGCGGCTCCCTCCGTGGCCAGGGACAGACAGCCCTCACCAGGGTAGGACTCACTGCTGGCAGCATCGCCTAGCCGGAGGAAGGAGAGAGCACCAGGAGGAGAGAGGGAGGAACAGCACCTCTGGTTCGACGGGCTTTCCAGAAGGGAAGAAAGATGTGAAGCCTGCATGCAAGACCAGAATTCCTCCCACCTGCTCAAAACACTCTCTCAAACCACTTCTCTGTGTAAGTGCTCCAATTATATTTGCTTAGCAAAGTTTTATTCATGTTTTACATTACTCTCCTCTCCCATTTTCCTCCATTTTCTGGTTGCCCTGGATCTCAGATTAGATTATATAGTCCACAGGCTAGAGATCACCCTTTGTTAGTAGGAACCACTGTAACTGGGACCAATGAGCCATGCTTTCATGCACTCAGGTCACTCGACTGACTGGCTGCTTGATTTTTACCCAAAATTTTTCTACCCTTGTAGCTGGACTTTCCAGCTACATTTCTCACTGAAAAACTGGATCTCTGGTTACAGATCCACTGTTCCTCCAAGCAATATGTAAATAGTTCTTTCAGTTTCCCCTTGTAAACAATATTCCCATTAACGGTCCCATTCATTTTCTTTTGTCACATTGCAAAAATAGTCTGTGGTAGGAATGTCTAGTTCTGGAATGTCCAGTTCAGTTTCCAATCCTAAGAGGTGAGGAATCCAACAATGCCTTTTCCAGCACAGGAGGATCTGGAGGTAGAGTCCCAGTTGGAAAGCACATGTATTGAGTGATTACTGAAACTCCAAACATTTTTCCAGTAAAAGCTGTAGATTGGAGTTGCATCAGAGAATTTCTCCAGGGCCCCAGTGTCATCATCTGACATGGCCCAGACATCATGGGAAGGCTTGGGCAGTAACCTACAGTCACAGATGTGGAGTTGCTGCTCAATCCCCCCAGCTGATGTCCCTTCTGTGGTGCTTCTTGGCTCTTCCCTGCGATGTGGTGCCCCTCTGTGCCTCCCCCTTGCTCACAGTGCTCTCCAGCACAGCACTCTTGTAGCTTTCTAAACTTGCCTCCAGTTTATGATCAGTTTTTAAGGTGGGACCCAAAACTGTAGAACCCATCACTCCACCTTGCTCTTGCTGCAGCATGTGCCAATGCTGACAAATGCACTGGCAAAATTGCCTGGGGATTCAAGCTGGTTCAGCCACCTTGTGCCTTATTTCTCTCAATAAATATGCTGGTTTCCCCAGGCTGTCTCTGCCCCAATACAAACTCCCAGTGCCCTGGCTTCCACTTGGAAGGGTCACAATTATTCTGTGATTACAGATTATTTCCCCTCCCACGTTTACAAGAGAATGTAACTGTAGTGTCTGGCATTACACCCAACTCTCACAGCTTCTAAGCTTTCCAAACTGTTACATGGGTTTATCTTCTTGCCATCCTCCTTTACTCCTACCAAAAATTTTACAGTTAGAAAATTGAGATAATTAATAATAGTAGTTAACAATGTTGTGGACACACCTCCAAATCCTGTGTAAATTTGCTGGATTTTTATTTTTTCACTGTCTTATTACATTTCATTAGTCCCATCACCTAGCTGAGAATGCAGCACTACACCCTCCTGAATATTCTACTACAGGGAAACTTTATTTAAGGTCAAAACTTTTCTAAGCAAGGAGCTGAATAATGTTATTGCTCCTGTCCTTACTCTGTGCTCTCTACAGTCTGCTAAAATCAGATTGGCCTTGATTAAACACGTCGGCTGCTTATACGAGAGTCATCCTTAAATGATCTGAGATTAACCAAAGGGTTAATCCCACAATAAATAGGAAATCAAACTTCTAGTGGGAAAATGCAGTAGCTGGTGGGGAGCTGGCAGGGTGAAAACAAGAGCAACCAGTTCCTAATCTTGCATCCTTTGCTTCTTCAGTCCATTCCCTCCTCCCTGGTTGAGGCTGAATGCTGGTGTGCCAGGAAATGGAAACAAGCACTGCTTGTTTGGTACAGCACTGCTCTGCCTCCCTTTTTGCCAAAGTTTCTCATTTTGTGTGAGGGGACTTTTAGCCTTGTTCATAACTGTGCTGTAAGCCTGAGGGACCCATTCCAGCCTTGCCAAGATTCAGCAATCAGATTCAGTGAGGGCTGGGCCAACCTCTTGGGGACCTTCCAAAGTGAGGACAATCTTCAGATTCCTTTAGATACATTTCCCTGTTGCTGCCTTCTTTTAGGGACATGGTTTAGTGGTGGGCTTGTCAGTTCTGGGTTAATGGTTGAACTCTTAAAGGTTCTTTGTCAACCTAATCAATTCCATGATTCCATCTGATTGCCCAGGGTGCTCCAGAGTTTGGACTAGAGGCTCGTCATCCAGATCCTTGTACATCCCAGCAGTCTGGAGACTCTCATCTCTGGCTGTGCAGTAGGGATACCACTGCTTTCAGCCTCAGCCATGTCTCCAGCAGCTCCAGGACACCTGGAAACTTGTGCAGACACTGAAGAACAGGTCTACACCTCCATGGTCCACAAATAAAACATTGTCAAGCAAGTGGGCAGCTGCATTTATACTGCTGAACAGTCTTGGGGCATAAACAGCAAGAGGAATGTATGGCAGCAATGCCAGCTGGCAGAGAGAAGGCCTTAAGTGAGGTCTGGTTCCCAGAGAAAACCCTAAAAACTCTTCTGGGGGCTGAGGGGACAGAAATAAAAAGAGAAATTCCTTTTGCCACTCAGTAAAAGAAAAAATAACCACAATTAAAAAAAAATAAGAGTTAAAAATAAAATAGAGAATAACTATAAGCAAAGGATTAAAGAACATTTCTCTCCTTCATGTTTCTCCTCTCCACCACAAAAAAAAATTGTTGTGGTTGAGTTTTTTATATTGCAGGATTTCAAATAAAGTTGACTTTTAAATCTTGCCCTGACATCTGGTTTGTAATTAATGGAGCAGTAAATAGGAGGGAGACAGAAGCTGCCTCAGAAGCCTGTCCTTGATACATGGCTCTCCAGCAATATAGCTAGATGAGCGATACCACCCCCAGGCTCCATTTTAAACAAAATCCAGGCTGGTTTTGGTGGCAACACAAACCATTTCATCTTCCCCCTAGAACAGGGCTGACAATTATCCTGCTGTGGTTGGGGATTTGATGCTGGTGACAGACATTGAAGGAAATATCTGCATTATGAGGATATGGATTGTCTAATATAACTGACCTTGCTAGTATCTTAATTGTGTTTTGTTTTACCTGAGGACAATCTGCTTCAAGAGGAAAATGATGCTAACAGCTGCTATGTTTTCTTCATTGATCAAATATTAACGAAATCTTTCCGTCAGGGAAGGCAGAAAACACTGCTCTGTGAAGTGCCCTCTAACTTGGGTTAGAGGGATTTGAAGGGTTTTGAAGACACTATGAAAACATTTAACCTTCCTCTTCTCCCACAAATGAAGTGATGCTGTGAACTGGTCCCATCCCTTCACCCATCACTAGGGTGATGCTGGGAGGACAGTGGTGCCATGGCTCCTGTCCCTGCTCCACAGGTGAGCAGCTGCATAAGGGCCAAAGGAGCAATCCCACATTTTGGTTCTTCCCCACCCCCATCTGCATTAGCCCATTGCAGGGAAACCAGGTCCTCTCCAGGGAGCAGACTGATGTTCCCAAACTTATAAAAGTTATAGGAGACTCGATGTGGCCATTGTGACTTTCATTACTTCATTACAGATTTCAGCTCATACCCCACAGGCTGGAGCCCTTTGCCATTGGCCAGATTTGATGCTGGAGTCATTTATTGCTCTCACCATGTCATAAATAGGAAGATTTGGCTTCCTTTGGCATGAGATTCTCAGCAATCTGTTCCCTACAAGCACCACTACATGTTGCAGCTCACTGAAAAAAAGATGTCCTAGTACAGAAGGCCATGGTTATCAGTAATGTGGATATCAGCAGTGGCTTTCAGGGAGGCTGAGTCCCAGCTGGGCTCGGTGCAGGTGTGTGTGCAGACATGTGGGTGGTTCTGTGTGCAGAGAGAGCAACAACTGAAGAGACCAAAGACAAGGCAGCAGGAGAGTGGGAGAAATGAAATGTCTGAAACTCCTGTGCCTGCCTCCAGTAAAGGGAAACTCCACACCTGCCTCCAGGAAAGTTTAGGCAGGACAGAGAAACATGCTGGTTGCCTAATTTCCCAAAAGGACTCAATCTCTGCTTTCAGAGAGCAGAGATCAGGAGCAGATGAAACACAGCCACAAATACTTGATTCTGTCATAGTCACACTTCATCCTGCTCTTGTGCTGGCACTGGAGCCTATTCAGTTCTGCAGGGATGTGGTGCAGGGAGCTGAGCCAGCCCACAGGGAAATATTTACATTTTTTCTTTCCCCCCCCAGTCCCAATAATTCTTTCACGCCCCTGTTCTAAGGCCACCTCATTCAATAGAATTCCTCTGACTCAGAGGTGCAACAGGTAACTCCCCAGGGCTGTTGCCCAAGACCTTTCTGCCACCCCTACTCCATGATACCCTCTCTATTTCTCCCTCCATGTTCTTCAGGTCACACCAAATTCCCAGATCCTTTTCCTGCCAGAACTGGATGCACTTCCTGACAGAATTATGCTACTGTGTCTTTGCTTGCCTATGGAAAGGAATGGCAGGATTTATGGTGGAATAAGGTGCAGGTATGGCCTGGCCACTGCAAAGCAGGTGGCAGTGCAGGAGCCACCACTGCCAGCAACAGCTGCAGAGGGACAGATGGAGCATGGGAGATGCTGATAAGGAAAACCAGTGGCAGGGGGTGGGGGAAGACAAGCAAACTAACATGGAAAGCTAGCTGGAAACAGCTGGGCAGAGCAGCGCCCAGAAGGAACAAGATGGGAAATTGCATTACAAGGAAATAAACCCCATCTGAGCTGGGTGCCTGCATCTCAGAAAAGCAACAAGGAGGATGATAGCTCCCAAAAGGAAATAGTGATTCATCTCTTTGCAGGGAATGTGACAGAGGAGGGCAAGGAAAGGCGGCACCGAGCCAGAGAGCTGCTGCTCTTTTCTGACAGTGCACCTCCAGCTTCTGAGCCCATCCACCTTGTTCTTTCACAGATGAGACCTGGCAAATGCCCATTGTGCAGGAAGCTTCAGAGAGGCAAGGCTGCAGTGCCAGCTCTTGGCAGGTGTATCAGGATGGAGACTCTCCTCTTTTTTTGTGGGTGAACACCCACGCGCAACCCTGAAGGGCAATGGCAAAATGCTCTGCTGGCTGATGAGGCGGGAAAAGGGAACACTCATCAGTGGTTCAGGAGGATCTAAAACCAAAGCTTCCCTCCCCTCTCCAGTGCCTGCATAGAGGGCAAGGGCAGTGGCGACTGGAGGATGTGTCCAGCAGAACCCAGGGGAAAAGCAGCACCAAGCCAAAATCATCATGCATATATGTCATTTTGAAAAATTTTGAAAATTTTTTTCCACTTCAGACTTAGCCCTCTTTACTTCAAAGCCAGGAGAGGGGACTCAAAACCAGCATCATGCTCTAAGTACTGCTAATATAATGATCCCTAGCAGCTGCCATGCAGGATTCTCCACTTACATTTGTTTTCCTTCTTTTGTGACATTTAATCAGTCTTGCTATCCTAAATATTAATTAAAGTGCTTGGAGACAGGGCCAAAATTTCATTTTGCCTCCCAAGTTCACCAGCTTCATCCTCCTCTTCCTCCTCCTCCAAATATGTTTTGCTATAAATTACTGGCACTGTTTCTGTTGATAGTCAACATAATCAAACATTTGTAAGCATGCTGTCTCTTCAATCTGTTCAGTTGATGCACTTTACCTGATCTTTCATTAAAGTAATCAAAACACTTGCTGTGCCACGTCTAATGAATGTTGCATGTATGATTAAGTACTTTCATTCATATTGCAAGTTTGATTTAATGTAATCTGCCTTTCAGACAGCCATTAGCCTAGCTCCTGCGTGAATTCGATTAATTGGCTGAATTCTTCCAGATGTCCTTTAAGTATTACAGGAATTTCTATGAAAAAACAGCAGGGACCATCTAGCAGAGAAGCAAACAATGATACGTTATATTGCTGCCATGACTTACAAAAAGCTGGATTCATTTTCATTAATAAAACATCTGTACTGCTGCACAGCTATGCATCAAGATGCATTTATTTTATATGTTTATTTCTCTTATGACTACAAATAGACAGCTAAACACAAGCACAGTATGTTCAGTTGGAAGATACACAAACAGAACTGTATCAGAAATGAAAATCAAAGTAAAGAATGTCAGAGTTAGGATAGGACTTACAAAACAAGCATTATGTGTTGGAACAAACATGGCAGCAGCTCCTGTAGATATCTTAGGATAAAGGCATTTTTCTTAGAGCATGATGAATTTGAAAGCAGTTGGTTCCTGGGTTGAAATGTCCTATGTCTAGTTTATGTTTATATGGCTTATTGTACCTTTAAGTGGGAGGAAAAAATGCAGTTTGGCATTTTTAAATGGTATGCAGTAAAGAGAAAATGTGTCATTAAAATAAAGTTTTTCTTAATTCTCAAAAATGGAAATGGGTTTGATGGGGTTTTTTTTCCCCACAAAGTTCCACTTGAGAAAGTAATCACTTTTTCCTAAAAAGCAAAGTCCCCAAAAGCCAGTTTGTGTTTCAGTGCCCACTGGGCCCAGCCTGTGCAGGACATGGTGCTGTTTCAGGGCATGGGGAGGATGCCTCCACAACTCAAAGTAGCTGCCTTCACTTTCTGCTGACCTTGCTAGATGTGATAGCACCTTTTGAAGAAGGATGTGAGATCTCAGAACCTTCCTGCCCCTTTGTCCTCTCTCTCTCTGCCTACCATCCTCATCCTCAGGAATGAGCCCATGGAGCAGTCTGGAGAAGTCTGCCAGGGGTTTGACACCGACCCTGCGGCCCTGAGCTCAGCACAGCTTAATTTTCCTGCATGTGTGGCACTTCTCATCGAAGCCAGAGAGCTGCAGGGCTCTGCCTGTCACCACCCACTGGCTTCACTGGGCTCTGCCAAGTCAGGAACTGAGGCAGGGAGAGGAGCAGCAGCACTGCAGCAGTGTGGCAGCTCTCCCCAGCAGTGCTCCATCAAGTGGCTCTGTATCACCCGGGGAACAGCCAGGTCACGTTCTTTCCTCTCCTCCCTGGCTCCCCCCTTCCCAGCTGCTGCACAGCCTTATAAGTGTGTTTGATCCTTGAGGTACCTCTCCTGTGCAGGCAAATTATTGCCCCTTTGCACCTCATCTCTACTTTACTGACTGTCCTGTCAAAATGAGCAGGAGGTTGTACTAGCCAGTTCATTTTCAAGGGCTGTTCTAACAGATGATGGATTTACAGCAGACATCTGAAATAATATTGTTCAGCAAAACTTAAGTGGTACAATGAAAGGGATTGAGACTTGCTAAACTGTATCTCCTTTTCTTTTCCCAGCACTGTCACTGCACTGGCCAACTTGCTTCTTTGTGTACACATTCTCCTCTGCTTTCACTTCTTTCTCTGTTTCTTTCTTTTGTTCCTATGTTGTCTATTATCCTCCTATAGCAAAGGTATCCATAAAAATTCTGTACTTATATTATATTATCAATATTATCTGTATCCTACTATGAAAAACATTTAAGACCAATTTTCTACCACAGCTGTGCTGTGACACTTTGCTCCAGTTCCCAGATAACCTCCTAAAAGCCTGGCCGTGCTGTATTGTGCCTAAATCGGCACACTAACCCATTGCAAGGGTCTCCTGCCCATGACAGGGAAAGCAGAGCACAGAGAGCTGCTTGACTCCCTTGATCACTGGTCCAGAGGGATTTTCTCAGCAGGGAGAGCAGTGGGCTGGCTGGAGAAGGGGAGTGAGTGGTGAGCAGGGGGTGAGGCAGGCTTTCCTCAGCAGCCACAGGAGCTTCAGCAGCAGTGGCAGAAGCACTTTCCCCTTTGAGATGTATCAGAAACCTGACTCTCAATGCAACAAAAACAGTTTCTAGATTTTTTTGCAGAGAAGAAAATGGTGTAAATTTCACCCATAGGTGACCAATCTAAAAATTAAAAGTAGCAAAGCAAAGCAAGTCTTTTCTAGTTTCCAGTGCTCTGTGATTTTCAAGGCAGATGTGGAAAAGTCACATCTTCTTTTGAAGCCCATGAGACTGAAAAATTAAATCAGGGGGCTTTGTGATTGATGTTTTTCTAATACAAATGTTTTGAAATCCCTGCCTTTCATGTGTCTCTTACAAATAAGCAGAAATGTGTGATGAGTCATCTTTGCTTTTAATTCCTTTAATAGATTCTTACCTCACTCGCTAACGTCTAAACCATTCTCGTTTCTGTAACAATCCCTTCCTCAGTGGTAAATATTGCTCTCAGACAACATCTTTTTTGGAGGTTCATTATGTTCATTCTGTGGCTGAGACTCATTATACTCAGTTATTTATTTAAAAGAACAAAATGACAGCAAATGCCTGCATGTATCATGTCTCCCTTTACACATATATTAAATATATTTCAGCAACAAGGCCCCACTCTCAGAGTTTTGAAAAAAACAGCTGGCCTTCCTTCCTAGCCATCAGTCCACAAGAAAGGAATACTGAGAGGTGATGGTGGAGTCTAACCTTGTCTGCTAAATGAGATTCCACTGATGCTAATGGAAAATTTGGCAAAGACAGGAAAATAATTTATGAACTATTTGAATATTTTCAATTATAAAATAAAAAAAAAATCCTTGGAGAATTATTAAGAAGGAAGAAGCAAATGAAAATGCCACTATAAGGCATGGTGAAATGGTATATGTGGAACCAGTCCAAGAAATAATTTTGATACCTAATGACAGGTTTGAGTCTTCCTGAAGTACCAAAGTATCACCCATCTCACTGAAGAGCTTGACAAAAAAACTCACAATGTTTACACAGGAAAAAGTCCTCAGCCATTTAAACTAACATTTCACTAATCAAACATTCATGGCTTCTGTTCATGTTCTTCTAAACCAAACCCCAAGTCTGAAAGCAGCACCCACTTCTGTTCACACCCAACTGCCTCTGGCCCTCCATAGAGAAGTTCTAACTGGTGCACAGCCATAGCAAAAGGTGTTTGAGATTATGATCAGCATAATTATAAAAATAGAGTGAGGTTTGTCCTCAGCCAGCTGTAAAATACATTTTTAACTAGGCCATTGATACAGCAGAGACAAGATGAAAAACAAGAGAGGAGGGCAAAGGTTTGGCTGTGTGGCCATTCTGGGAAATGACTGAAAAACAAGAACAAAGCTATTCATAGCAGGTCATTAAAGAAAGAAAATATCTTAAACAAGCCTAAAATATGGAAATAGAAATATGGCATGGTCGCTTACAAAGCAGAGGTCAAAAAGACATCAGTAATTAATGATGAAAAGATAAAGAACCAAGCACTTAATTTCAAAGAAATAGTCAGGAAAAGCATAATGGCACTGTGAACAGGAAAAAGGACTTTGCAGAAGTAAATGGAAATGAAGAAGATCTCAATAGAGGAAAAATGGATAATTGAAAAAGTAGAACTGCAAATTGCTGCAGAAATTCACCTGGAACATAAACCAGTTATTTAGGACTAAGGGTGAAATATAGTTTTGAATGGGTCCATTTTTTTTAAAAGGACCTCCAGGCACACACTGCCAATTTTGCTCTGATATTTTTCCATTGAAGTTTTTGTGCATGGAAAATACAGGTGAGAATGTCTACCATGTTTGAAAGTTTAAAGACTACTTTCTGAAATACAGACCAGTGGATTTTACTTCTGTTTCATCAAGAGACTCTAGAATGAAAGGGGTGGGAAGCAGAAGCCAAGAAAAATGGAGAACAGCAGATGTTTCAAAACAGCAGTTTCAACCCTATTAGCATCTTCCCTTGTTTTCTGTATTGTTTTCTGTGCTTCAGCTCAGATGAGCAAAACTTGATAATCATGGAGTCCTAGAACAGTCTAGGTTGGAAGTGGCCTTAAATATCATCCCGTTCCAAACTCCCTGCCACGAGCAGGGGCACCTTCTACTACACCAGGTTGCCCAGAGCTCCATCCAGCCTGGTCTTGAACACTTCCAAAGATGAGGCACCCACCATTTCTTTGGGCAATGTGTTCCAGTGCCTCACCACTCTCACGGCACAGAATTATTGCCTAATATCTAATCTAAGACCACTCTCATTTAGTTTCAAGTAATTGCCTCTTGTCCTGTCATCACATGTCCTTGTATAAAGTCTCTCTCCATCTTTCTTGTAGGCTCCCATCAGGTACTGGAAGGCCACCCCAAAGCCTTCTCTTTTCCAGGTTGAACAACCCCAATTCTCTCAGCCTTTCCTCATAGGAGAGGTGTTCCATCCCTGCAACCATCTTGGTGGCCTCCTCTGGAGTCACTCCAGCAGCTCCATGTCCTTCCTGTGCTGGCAGCCAGAGCTGATGCAGCCCTGCAGGTGGGGTCTCAGCAGAGCAGAGCAGAGGGGCAGAATCCCCTCCCTGGCCCTGCTGCCCACGCTGCTCTGGATGCAGCCAGGACACGTTTGGCTCTCTGGGCTGGCAGTGCCCATGGCTGGCTCATGTGCAGCCTCTCAGCCAGCAGCACCCCCAAGTCCTTCTGGGCAGGGCTGCTCTGGGGCTGTTCATCCCCAGCCTGTGCTGAGACTGGGGCTTGCCCCAACCCAAATGCAGTACCTTGAATTTGGTCTTGTTAAAACTCTTTAGATTTCCCTGGGCCCACTTGGTGAGTTTGTCCAGGTCCCTCTGCATGGCATCCTGTCCTTCATGCGTTTCAAAGCACCACTCAGCTTGGTGTCATCTGCAAACTTGCTGGGGGTGCACTTGAACCCTTTATCCATGTAATTAATGAAGTTATTAAATAACACTGGTCCCAGTACAGACCCTTGAGAGACACAATTTGTCACTAATGTCCAATGTGTCTCTGAGCTGTTGAATTCAAAGTGTAAAACAGCAGAGGACAGTCAAGACTGTACAGACTCAGCTGCACTCTGCAGTTGTAACAAAAGGAGTTCATCTCAATGAAAAAAAGATGAAGTGAAGCTATAACTTTCTCTCAGTCACTGATGCAGGAGGTTGTCCCAGTACTTCCACCTGAAGATGAGGAAGAGGAAATAATCTATATTACAGAATTGTTTCAGCTAATTTCCCAGTTAAGCTCTTCTTGTTTTTTTCCTCCAGACTGTATGAGAAGACTCCTTCACAGAAGCCTAGAGCTGTGTTAAGCAGATCACGTGTTTCAGAATAAGCAAGCCTAACCTTCTCCACCCTTGGCTGAGTCCCCTGGTGCTGGTAAGCAGATCCCTGGTGTGTGGAACGACAGAGCCCTGCACAGAGGCACATGGGGCACTGAAAAATTTATCTCCTCTTCTGAAGAAGCTGCCACACCAGAGGTTTGATGTATTATGTAGTAATGCACAAGCCCTCCCACCAATCAGAGACTGCTCCAGCCCTATCAGAAGGATTGATAACCACATCACCCCTGTACTGCAGAGCCAGCTCAGACACTAATTCCCAAGGGCTGGACCACAACACTGAACTTTTACATGAAGAAGTAATCTGAAGTGCTGTAGGTTGTAAAATACCACAGTGAGGCTGTTGTGGGAGAGGATTGGTGACACATCTACCTGGAATAGCTGTGGGTCTCAGGCAGTGAAGCAGGACACAGATGGTAGCTGCTCTGCACAACAGTGACCAAGTTTAGCAGAGAAGACATGATGCCATGTCTCAAATACTGCTTTTTATTAGCACATCTGTGTGTGGATCCAGGGAAAGAGAGTTCATGATGATCAACATTTCAATGGAAAAGTTAGAGTATCTGTCCTGACATTTCCAGAAACCAGGCAAAAGAAATTGTAACAGCTGTAGGTGTTCAGTGAAGGCATAAAGCCCTTAAACACCATAAGTCAGTCCAGGTTCATCCCTCTCTGGATGCTGAACCATAATCCCTAAGTGCCCAGCACTCGCAGAGGCTTAATCCTTTTCAACAATGGGATGAGCTGGAGGCTATATCCTTTCAAGATTTGCATAACACCCCAGCACACATGTCTTTTGGGAGGATAAGAGCTGCTTAGTATGTCCCGCATTCACATTTTTGCAGCCATTTGGTTTATATCCGTGTCTCTCTCCCTAGTGGGAAATCCCAAGCTGATGACACTGCCCTCAACACACCACCATGCTGGTTTTGGGCTTCCCAGCTGGCTCAGCCACCCCATTGTGACCCCACCCAAACACACACGGGTCTGTCCCTCTAAAGATACAGCAGCAGAATCGTGTAAGATGAGAACTGGGGCAGTTGTGTGGGGAAGGACAATGGCTGACTGGTTTCTCATGAAAGCCAAGCCACAGCATCCTGCTGTGAGCCAGGCTCACAGTGCTGTGAACCTTGCCTCACCCTTTCTATGTGCAATTCTTGTGCTGCATCCTTACCTTAAGAGTGATCACCACAGAACTCCACAGTCAGTGCTCCATTGCTACAGCACTACAGCATGCTGTGTTCCAATTGAGTCACCTGCGTACTGCATCCACTGGAATGAAGTTTACTTTGAAACAAAACTGTGTTCTGCTGAGGTTCCTAGTCCTTTGAAAGGGAGAAGCAATCCTGACATCAGCCTTCCTCACTTTAATTACTCTCAGTGTTTTCTTCATGCCAGCAATCTCCCATGGATGCAACAATCAATTCTCAGGACAAAGGATAGGAGAACAGCTAACATCTGAACACATCTGAACTGAAAAGAGAAAAAAGGTATGAAATAGAGAAAAAGCCTACAATGAAAATTAGCCCAATCTTCAGTTGTCAGCTGATATCCTTGCATCTTCCTTTTCCATCAGCTGTTTCCTTGACCTTCTTTTGCAAGTCCTATAGCAGCTTCATCTGCAAACTGGCAGATCCACAGAGTTCCCTCAGCTCTTCTTCAGCAGTACAAGGCACTTGTGTCCAGCTGCAAAGACTTTCATTTTGTCAGGGACACATTCCAACATTATTAACTGTGGTGTGTTCAACATAACTTTTACCCTCATGACACTTTTACAAATCTACAGTAGCAACACTGTAAAGTCCACACACATATGGATCATCCCCTAACCCCCTACTTGGGAGAACAGGGTTATAACAAGGAACTGAGGAAGGAACTTGGAAATGTAACAATGTACAAGTCAGACTGGACATTATTAAAGCCTGTCCCAAAAACCATAAATATTTTGCCTTGTCCATTTCTTTCTACAGTGTGCATATAATATTGTCCCTTGCATCACAACATACAAGAATCTGTAAGAAATACATATTAAGGAGTGGCTTGTTGTTTTTCTCTGCCTGCTTCAGTTACTGTTTAAGCAATTCTGCCTCTGAGGATGGTGCTGGAAATACAAATCTGGCACTTGCATGATAAATACCTGATACTGCAATGATGAAAGTCCCCCAGATCTGTCACCAGAGCCATTGCATAAAACTCATTCAACCAACAGGGGCAGAGTGCAGGCACACCTCAGCAGCTAGACTTGACCACTTATTGTGTTTATGCAAACCTGGTCAATGGGGTGGAGTCAAAATCAGTAATATTGTAATCTTACAGGAAAATACAAAATGTCCTCATCTCATTTAACTGCTGCATCAGTTAAGCCACTGTGTGCTTGGGGATGTGTCTGTGCTAGAAAAGGGATGTTGATTTTCCATCCCTTGTCTAGTTACAAGTTTCACCACAATCTGCAAACATCTGGAGTACTAAAACCATGCAGGAGGCCAAGTACCTGCTGCTGGACAGCACTTCAGAATAGGCAAGATCTGAGAAATTGAAAAAGCCCAGAAACTACAAATCCTTCTCCTGATCACAGAGTGGGTACAGACTGTCAGTCAGAGAACAAGTGTCTTCCAGGGCTGCTCACCTTCAGCCTCACCCCTGGGAGTCAATGGGCCCAAGGGGTGTCCCTCCAAGTGCTGCCTCAGCAGTTCTTAAAAAAGACTTAAAAGTGAGGGGAAATCCTTCACAAATATTTCTGCAGAGCAATGTAGGGCAGAGCATTATCTTGCTCAAGATAAGCAGAGTGAGAACCAGAGCCAGACCAGAGTTTTTTCAGCACCAGACCTGCACAGAAGCATTGGTACCACAGGTCCCAGCCTGTGCGTGGTGCCCGAGGAGGCACTGCTGGCCTCCATCTCAGACCCCTGGCTCTTCAGGTCAATGAGCCACCCATGGAGAACAGAGGGAGTTAAAGAGGGAACATTTGGATGAAAATTCATACCTCAGTTTCAGGAGAGGTGGCAGCGAGGGGTATACTCATATTCCTCAAAAATGATGTGGCTAAAGCATGCTTAGAGCAGGCACACACTAGGGCAGGGTCAGGGGGACACATACACAGTTATACAGAGCTCAGTACAGAAACACAGGCAGGAAATGAGAACAAACATGAGCTTACAATGGAATTGTTTATAATTTAAAAAGGCTGCCATAGAAAAAGACACCCAAAAGAAGACAGATATTATTCATCCCCATCATGCCCTCCTGTCAAAGAAAAGGGAAGGGTTGGCTGTCAAACAGTATCTTTCAGATTTACATTTTTTTTGGTTTTTTTGGTGGGGGGGGGAGGCAGGTAAGCAAACCAAAACACAAATAAATACAAATTTGTATTTGTTTGTCTATCTAGTATACCATAGTACTTCCCATTAACCTTAAAATTAAAAAAAAAGAACAAAAAAACCCCAACATTGATAAAATAAGAGCTGCTGGGATTAGTAGGAAGAATTTTGTGACAGGCGACTTCCTGCTAATAGCCCCTTGCACACAATGCTGTGGAAGAGAGAGAGGTGAAAAAACACTGCTATAAGCACTAAGGCCATTTAATCCTTAACATGGGAATGCATTTCTGCTCTTTTTCCCTCCCTAGATTCATTTTATGTTCCCATCAGAAGGTTAATTGTGTTAACAGGAGTTACAGCCACAGGGGAAAGATGTGATTGAATGCTGAGTGCAGTTTTAGCTGATAACCTCCGAGTGAGTGAAAGGGCACAAAGAGGGGTTGATCTCCTCTAAAGGGGTTGTCAGTCATTCAGGAAAAAGTGCAGCTCTGGGAGAAACAGCCTTATCTCCCAGGACACGAAGAAGAGAAGCTATCAAAATAATCATGAAGCTACACTCATCCCAGGCTCTGTGGCTGTGGCTCTGACACTAGAGTTAAGTGAGAATAACAGGCTTTTTTGTGGATGTGAACAAGCAGACCCTGACTCAATGCGCATTCTTGAAGACTGATTAGATTGCATGAATATGTATAATTAACAACAGACCCCAAATAATTATACCTCTAAAAATGTGGCATGAAATCTTGACATCTTTTAGCTTGATAGCACAACTCCTGTTTGCTGGATTGGAGATATGATTGCATGCCAAGGTTTTAGGTAAGACTACCTGGGAAATCTTTCACACACATTTACACTTAATCAAAAAGGTCCATAAAAGGGTCCTTTGTATGAAAAGCAAGGCATTCTCTCCATGACCATGTCTGAACTCATCCTGCTAGGATTTACAGGAAGTAGCTTGGAGAAGAAGGGCTAGTGTTTTTTAAGATTGGATATTTGCATAAGCTGTAGTTGATGAAAGTGGGCATTTGTGGAAATGTTTGCACTCATAGAGACAGGACAAAGGACCAAAGTATATTTCAGTGCTAGAATACAAGCAGTGAAGTTTGTGACTGATTTCTCAAAGGTGCACTGGAAATTCCAGAAACAGAAAGCCTTCTCCTCCTTTGCACTCCAGGTCTACCTTAGAATGCCTTATGAGCACTCTAGAAATTGTTTTAGCTGCTGTTACCAGCTGAATTGCAGTTGTCCTTTTCTACCTCATCAAAAATGCAGCTGCTTGTCCAGTTAAAGCCATAATATAACAATGTAGTCCTGCAAGAGACAAATAAGCAGATGGAAAAAAATACTTAGATTTTTGTTTAAAATGCCCAAGTATAAGCCTGGCAATCTTTTTCCACAAAGCATTTACGTGCAAAAAAAGTTCTGTAATATTAACATCCACAGTGCAACTTGAACAAAACAACTAAAAGGCTTATTGACTTAGTAGCAGGGAAAGCCAGTTTGAAATATTTGATCCTATCACCAGCTAAGCAAGTATGTGTAAAGTGTAAAGCCTGCACTTGTTGATTTCTGAGATAAAAATCAATAAAACTGTCCATAACCTATAACTCTTTGGTTTACCTCTCCATAGAAATCAAAAGAGAGTAATTAGATTTCTGCCTGACTAGCAGGGGTAGAAAACTGTTTCATTTTGGATCAAAACCTTCCCAGTGGATTACACCTTCTATCCACTGCCTATCAACACTTAACAATTGCTTCTGTATTTGACTTTGACAGAACTACCAGAATGTTACTATCTAATTTTCAGTGCAGTTGATAGAGGGCTTGGATGCTTTATTCTAGTGTCAGATTATAAAATTAATTCTTCTCACTTTGTATTTTACATTTTTACTCTGCCTGGTGCTTTGTAAAAGCCGGCCTTGCTAATGTGATTAATAATTAAAAAACAAAACTACAATACCCATCCTACCTCTAATTTACAACAAGCAAAAAACCCTTTATCTATTATTGATGATCCAGCCTTTGTATTCAGCTATCACTCTAAACAAGCAGTTGTCTGCCTTGGATTGTATTTGCATTTCATATTCAAATGAGGTGGACGCTATTGCATATATTTTCATTTGATGACATTTTAATATCACCAGATGCTATTGCCTGCCCATGAGATAACTGTTCCAAATACAGCTTTCTTCCCCCTCTAAGCACAGTGATATTAGGTGATGAGCAGGAAGCAGGTCATGCTTTAAAATAACATTTTATAACACTTGTTACTATCACGGTGTTCTTGCATTTTAACAGTCCAAGAGACTCTGTATTAATGTTTTTTTAAAAGAGAAATGTCACTCTGCATTTTGATCTTTCTTAACTAAGCAGCTTTTTGAACAGGCTGAGAGCATGAAATATCAAATAACAAATAGCACTCACAACAACTTCACATCCTAGATAGAGATAAAATATGCTGGAAAATATGTGACAGTTGATGTTGCATGTAATGAGCTGTGGTGATGGACAGATGCAATAAATTCATGCCCTGATGCAGAGGGCCTTGTCAGATAAGTCCAGACCACAGACACCTGAAGCCTTCCAACCCCTCCAAGTCTACTCAGAGTAAGCTTTTGAGGACATTTTGCTTACTTATTTGCTTACAAGATTATCAAACCTTCCCATTCTCACAGCTATGAGACTTTAGAAAATAAAAACTAGCCTCATTTTTAAGGAAGAACTGAAGCTTGCAGTATTTGAACCTGGCCACAAGGTACACTTGTACAAAAGTATTACACAAAGTTTGACCACACCCTGAGTGTATGGATTTAGACTGAAACTCCAGGAGCTGGAACACCTTTTACTATATCTTGAGCAGGAAAAAGCACCCTAACCTCTAAAAAGGAAGGTATAACTAAAATTTTGGGGGTTTTTCTTCCTGTGGTTTCTGTGGCCCTGCACAATGCTGGGACACAGAGAGAGCTGTTTGCAGTCTTGGAGGGCTTTTTTTTGTGGCACTACATCCTGACACCAAGAAAATCTTCAAATGGTGGCAGAAGCTGGAGTCAAGGTGGGTGCATTCCACCACTCTTCGTCCAGTGACCACTAGAGAGAAACCTATGACAACTTCTATGCAAACAGACTGCCTGACCCCTCCAGGGGCAGGACTCCTCCAGGCTATGGAGGAGGGTGGTGGAGTCAACTAGCTAGTCAGAATATGTCTTGACATGCCCCAAGAGCTTCTGAATGATGAAATCTCCTCTTGCTTGATCAAAGCAGTTAAAAAGAGCACATGTCCCATCAGGTTCACTCAGAGCAGAGCACAAGGGCAGAGACATCCCAAGCTCCAGACCTTACATCTACGTTCCACAAGAGTCTGGCATTGTGTTCATGTTCAGAAGCAAAACAGACACTTTCCTCTCCCTGGAAGACACACAAGTTAGGGCCCAGACTCTTGCTGATGTGGCCCTACTACTGCACTTCAGCTCAATCACACAGCCCAGGCTCAGGCAGATTTGGCACTGTCCTCCCCAGTGTGACACTAATAGATCCAGGACAGACCCAGCATCTCCACTGAGGGAGTTCTTGCCACTGCAAAAGTTTTAGGTGTTTCCACAGAGGGTATGCCTGCTCTCTGTCATGCCTGAAATGGGGACAAACGTCAGTGCTTACCCCCAAAGGCAGAGAAAGGGCGGCACTCTTGTGCTGTGATAATTGTGCTCAGCACGCTAACATCACCAAGCAGCAGGGAAATGCTCTGCGTTTGCAAATTCATACACAAGATGGTACAAATTCCCTACTTGCTTTGTCCCTACCCAGACTCTCACCTGATCTCCAAATCCCAGCAGTTTTCACTGCAGAGGCCAGACAACACCAAGTCTGCCAAAGTGCTGCTCATATACCTGAGCAGTGGGTTCTGGTGGCTTTGAATAGAGATGTGATTGTGAAACGTGGCAGTAAATATTGCTAACTTAAACAGTTTTGAGAGCCTTTTCTTTAACCTCAGTATTGTCAACTGCTTTCCCTCCACTCTTCTCCCTTTTAAATAAGATTCAATTCTATCCATGGTTTTATTTTTCGTTTAGCAAAATACCTCTTTATCCAATCTTTATCCTTCATCAGTTTCCATTAAATCCTGATGATATGCATTAGCATGAATAAGAGTCATGCTCTATGCTATGCTATTTCTATGCTATATGCATTGAAGAGTTACACAGGTAGAAAAAACATTATGTGCAGGCCCACAGAACAATTTCCAAGTGATAAAGCTGATTTAAGGTAGTCCCACCCTTCATGATGCAATTCACTGGTTTGACCCACTGGACAGAACTACTAAATGAAATGTTCATTAAATTGCTCCTATTAAAAAATGACACAGGTCTCAAAAAATAATATTTTTAGAGAGTTACTGCTTTATCTTAAATTTTATACTATCAGAATGGCTCAGGTGGTTAAACTGAACAAGGAACTCTTTGTCTATGTTCCCCACTTAAGAAATCATTACACAAAACAAAGCTGCATTTTGCCGCAACATAGATGTGCCAGAGGGATCCAGTCCTTAACTGCACACAAAACCCAAGTCTTCATTCTGACCATTTGAAGGGCATAAAATAGATACTTGAGGATGGGGGAAAGACAAAGCACTTGTCCTCATGCCCAGTTTTAAGCAGTAGCTTCCATGTTTTGCTGAATTGGGAGCAGTGACTTAATTGTGAAATTATTTGTATTTGAAGGCAGTCATTTCATGAGGCAACCTTAGCACCTGAGGAGGACAGCTAAGCTAGAAGTGGCACTGTATTAGCACAAAGCCATTGTTCACCTGACATCTCTGGAAAGATGTTTGGGTACTTCGTGTTCTCTCCATTGATTCCAATTTTGCTGGTGAGAGGACTATTCAGGGTCCTCATCAGTGCCCCCTGTTTTTCCCCTGCCTCATTCTGCTTTCTGCTCTAGAAAGGAGGCAGCTTTCCATCTTTAATAAAGTCACACCAGTCAAGAAGCACTCCCTTGACATAACAGGCTGCAACATAACAGACTTGGAAGAGTTAGCAATTGCCTCTTGTTCTGCAGTGCACCTTGCTCTCCACTCTCCCTCTGGCCAGCAGCTCGGTGTTGTGACAGGGACACACTGGTCCTTTTCCATGGGTACCCAGCCTGGTGCTGCTGTCTGTCTGCCTCAGCCTCACAGGCGTAGGAATTGCACACAAGCTATTTCCAGGCAGGCAGTGTTCTTAGACCTTTCTCTATAGATGCCAATTAGAAGATTAGCGTCTTTTCTCTCCCCCTCTTTGCTATTAAATAGTCACACAAAAGCTGAGCTGACAAATTGCTCTCTCTATGGTGTGGGACAAAGACAGACAATAGATCAACATCATTTACTATACTCAAATCCTATTAATCACAGATTAATGAGAACATGTCTGGGGGGGAGAAATTACCCGAATGCAGGCATATTGTCTTGTTACTCATGTAACATCTGCCGTGGCTTTACCTTTAGTGTCATGTCATCCTTTATCACATTGAAATAATGTTTGTTCCAGAAACATAATTATGATAATGGGTCCTTCCTTTAACAATTACTGAGGTACAGTAGGATTATATTTCTTAGCCACTTGGTTTAAAAAATAGATATCTCTTAATTATTTTCTGAATGCTTCTATTAGTCATTATCTGATTAAGGAAGATATGTTTATAGGCATTAATAGAAACTTGTTATTCTCTTTATTATTATTAATTATAATTTTATTCATTACTTCTCTGAAAAATCACATGTGCAGAAGTAAAGCTAGAGTTTAGCTTTTAGTTTTTACACTTAAAAAACTATTTCTGTTTTGGCTCTTAAACTACTGCTAATTTTTCATTAATTCACATTACAACAGTATTGGACCACGATGTTTGTTTTGAAAAACGTGCACTTTTCTAGCTATCTTCTTAAAATAATTCTATAGCTGAATTGCTTATTAATTTGTTCCCATATTTTCTCATCTACTGTTGCCCTTGATAAGGAATACTGTTCAGGGCAGCAGCTTAGCATGTATCATTGCCTCAGATCATTTCACTGCTCAGCCTGGATACAAATTCAAAGTTTTGGGTTTATCTAATTAGAATTCTTTGCAACGATTCCTAATGTTATCCTCGATATGGAACGGCATGCTTCACAGATAAATAGCAAAGCAACTGCAGCTATAATCAGCCGGCAAATAAAGAGGAACTGCAGTCTACACGTGTGACCGTGTATTTCAAAAAATTATTTGGTTCTTGTTCGTCACGTCCCGAGCACTTGCTGGTCCCTGCCGGGCAGCCGTGCTGAGCAGGGCTGGGGCGGGATGAGCCGGCACCGCGGCGCTGGCGGCTGTTTCAGCACCGCCGGGCGGGACAGCTCCGCAGGGCAGCCGCGGGCTGCGCCTCGCCCCGGTCCCGGCACGGGAATGGGCACGGGAATGAGCCTCGCCCCCCCGGTCCTGCCCCCGCCGCCCTTCCCCGAGCTCCTCTCGCCGCCCCGCCAAGGCCGGCGGCGCAGGGGTCCCAGGAGCCCGGCTGTTTCCCCTCCGGAGGTGAGGAGCTGACCCACCAGCCCGTTAGATAAACACCGTCTATGTCTTGTAGTGCTGAAACACCTTTTAAATGTGCTTCTTAATTAATCCTGGGATCTGCTGGTGCCACACTGGGCTGGCTGCTTGCTGCAGCACTCAGCTCACAGCGCCAGGCTCCCCTGGCAGCTGCCACAGCCATTGCCTGAGCACCCTGGTAACCACCTCAGCATCACCTGCAGAGCTCAGGACCATCCGCAGCTGGGATCACAGCTGCTGGCACAGGGAGCAGGGAAACACCTCAGGGGGCCAATGAACATTGTTAGGGCTGCTAAGGTAACCTCCAACCTTCCCTAGGACTTGGGTGCAGCACTGCATATAAGTGCCATTGCTCACCTGTGATTCAGGGACCTGCACCCTCTTCCTACAGTAGGCTCGTTAGCCATGTGTTTGGAAAAACAAAAAGGGAATTATGAGCTTCTGTAATGCACTACACCAGATTTTAAACCCTCATACAACAGTTTATCACATGCACCCAAGACACACAAAAAACTCCAAATGCTTTTATCTGTCAAAAGAGTGTCCACCCATCCCCATTCCCTCACCATCTGATGAAAGTTAGTTGTATTGGGGTATCCTCCAATCCTTCTGTAGGAATGAGGTCATGTTCTTGAATTATTAAAATACTCACTAAGAAGGGAAAAGAGAGTGATCAACTTTATTGCCTGGTGTCTTAGACAATCAGAGGAAAATCTAACCACCTGTTCCAGTCCCTGCTCCAAGAGTGGCTCATACAACTTCATTCGACAGCTGCTCTGTACAGTACCCTATAGCTTGGTGGCCTACAGGAATATTTTACCTGGACTACAAGGAATCTTGCATGGATAATTCTTACCCATCTCTGAGGAAACAAGCTCAGCAGAGTGGCCTGGTTCCACCAAAGTGGATGGCACGTGGAAACAGAGGAGATGCACTGCATCTTCACCAGGCCTCAGTGAAATGAGCGGATTGTAGTAAATTGGGAAGTCCTTCTTTTTAGTTCTTGGTATGGGAGTTAACTGAAAGCAGGCAGAGAGAGATCTGAATCCTATCAAATCCTCCTCTCTCATCTACATCCTGCATGACTGATCTATTCATTCAATTACCAAATATAAGACCAGCAATAAGGCTACCAGAGCTTTCTGTGTCTGGCCAAAGAGAAAGGAAAAAAAAAAGGGACTCCAGTGGTGTTAAATGTGAAATCTGCCTTGAGGATTTCTGCAGACCTAAGTACGTGGTAACAGATTTGTTGGCATCTTATCGCAGGGGTTCCATACTGTTGTCTCCTTATCACAAAAGTATCATACCTTCTTGGTGTTTCTCATGGACAGCTCCTCAGAGCACTGACTCTGTCTTCTTCACAAAGCAGCCAAGCTAACTTCACAAACTGACTCCAGTTTCCTTCTCAACCAGCCACCTCACTCTTTTATAGCACTCTTCTTCTCATTGGTTACAGCTGTAGCCTGTTAAAGTCAGGCCTGTTCCTAATCTTTGACAATTGGCCCAGCTGCAACTCCTTAGGGGTAAGATTACTTTCTACACTATCTTTATTTTCTTATATTATATCCCCCTACACAGATTCACCATCCTATGGAGAGAATGCTGCTGAGGCCACCTTTCTCACAGAGCAAGGTCTAGAACAAGTAGATGCTATGACCTGACAAGATCAGGGTTCTTCAAGGTATGGTAAAAAAAATATCTTCAAGTATGTGGGATCCACAACAGAGCCACCTCCAAAGTAGGGAGACTTTGGGTAGCAGCTGCTGAAAATGGTCTTAAGAGTTACACTGGGATTTAGGCACCTTATTTCTGTCCGAATTCTGCTTCCTTTTGTGGCTTTGGTCTGTAAAATGTGGCTATATAGCCTTTCCAAGTCACTGTGAGGATAAAAGTATTCATGGTTTTGAGGTAATGGTGCTAAAATTCTGGTAATGGGGATCCAGAGATAGCTGAG
The DNA here is from genome assembly GCF_012460135.2 of Molothrus ater. Lineage (NCBI taxonomy): Eukaryota > Metazoa > Chordata > Aves > Passeriformes > Icteridae > Molothrus > Molothrus ater. The sequence continues at coordinate 37,639,060 of NC_050483.2, read as the reverse complement.
GGCTGCTTACTCACACTGTGCTCCCTTTCTCAATAACTAATAGCATGTCTAGGCTTTGATGTTGATGGGTAGGCAGAAGAGTGGTCTTGATTAAAAGCATTAATTTACCTCTCGCAGATAACAGATTCATATACACAGATCTAAATCAGGAGTAACTGCATCAAAATAAACAGCCCTTGGGTAAAACAGGTGTAAAAGAGAAGAGAACCAGACCCTGCATCTAGCAGACACATGACAAGGTAAATGGGCAAACACAAGAAAAGTGAATTATTGTTATTATATGTGCGTGTTACATTCAGTACCATTAAAATCTAATGTTACAAAGAAAATACCTTTCAAGCCTGTAAAGTATAGGCAATAGGGGCTGTCAAGAACTCATCAGAACTTGTGAATGTTTCCTTTTTTTATGTTGCTTTCATTGCAGCATTGATATAAATCAGGAGCAGCTTCAGTCGCTGAAAACTGGCAGAAAAAAAATCCGGTGCTTTAGCCTTAAAGAAATTAACTGAGATCCATTGACTCAAGAAAACCTTTAAAATTTTTGAATTGCATCTTAAATGAACATTTAATTTTATAATTTGTCAACTTGGATAATAATATTAAGAGATCTATGCTGATACAAACAATTGTGTTAATTACAGTAAAAGCCATCAAATTAAATTCAGTTCCTGGAATCGATAGCATTTCTTCAAGTACCATTTCTAATTATGGCCATACCTTCCATTTGGGCTTTTATTAATGCATATGTTATATCTGTCACCTTCTTCAGCTGTGAGCAAACTCACTGTATGTTAATTCACACCTGATAACAATCGTTTTTCTGGTACTTACCTTCTAAACCTGATGATAGGATGTGTCAACACCTATAGGATTTTTTGTTTTCTTTGAGGACTTTGTGAAAGTTATGTTTTTATTTTAAATTTGCTGCTAAATGACAGTTTCCAATTCTAATTATAAAAATGGACAATAAAAATGAAGAGTAAAAGGCTTTACTCTCTTTGATGCAGTCTCTAACCTCTAGACACACTGGGAAGTAACAAAATCTGAGCAGATAATACTTTAGAAACTGTTACTTTAGAAATTTCTCTTCTCACTTCAAGGACAAGCTCTCTCATGCTTCCACACACATAAAGGATGCCAGTAGTTATTAAGTCACACTTCCCCCTGCCCCCAATAATCTGTTTATATTAAGTTTAGACCAAATACTCTAGAAAATTCCCCATCACACCTGCCTTCCTGTTCAACACCCATTTTCACGTTGTGTATCACAGTCAAAGCATCACCATTCAAGAGACTCTCTCGTGACAAACTGCCAGGACACACTAAAGATTGATGTGAGTACATAACACCTCATACTAATTTCCAGCATATTTCATCTCCACAGGCTTGCCTCCCTTTACCCACCATGTCACCAGTGAACTCCTCCAAAGTGACATAACCCTAATTACATTTCAACTTAATCCCAGGGGAAAGTCATAACTTGGTTAACTGTTGGGAGGCAATTTTCAGGCTGGGCTGCAGGTGTATTTTTTCACAGACTGTTGTTCTCAGGCAAGGCACAACTATGACAACATGTTAGAAAAATACAGTCTTCTCTTTAGCTCTCAGTCATCTTTTAACAGATTATGAAAACAGTGAGGTTTTTTTGTTTGGAGGTTTTTGGGGGAGATAAAAGCACCTTTTATGTGACAATAACTTTCAGGGGCAACCCAGCATAGCCTAAATGAGACATTTTGGACAGGTTTTTTTGGTCTCTCTGTCGCCCCTGAAAGACTCAGCCCAAGCATGACAAACCCACCCTCACTCTTTGTGGTTTGTCCCACATCATCAGGGTCCCTAGGAAAACTCTTATTTTTACTGTGGGCCAAGAATTCTGTACAGGCCTAGTGACATTTGGCATTCCTAACACATCCCTAAGCCCTAACATCACCCCAAAGAACAACAGTGCCACTAGTGGGAAAACTACCCCAACAGAACAGATGGAGATGGGAAAGGCTGTTAAATGTGATCCTTAAAAATAAAAAAAAAAAGGTTACATTTGAGGCAGAAAGACAATGACTAAGGTAAGTGGAAGTGTTACCAGAGTCAAAAAACAACTGAAAAAACTATGAGAGATAACAGGAAGAAGAAGAAACATTGTGGCTCATGAAAATTTGGGGGTTAAGGAAGAGCAGGTTTCACTTTCAAGTGCCAAAATCTGCCAGAACATCTGCCCAGCAGGCTGGGGAGGTCTTGGGCAGAGGGATTACACATCACTGCTCATCGTTGCAGTATTACACAGCACAAATAGTGCTCATTTGTTAGAGGAGAGACCATCTTTGTATCAGTTGCTGGCTGCTCATGTTTATCGGGTTGCCAGCATGAAAGCTATTTGTATATGCATATCTGATCACAGTGGAAAAATTATTATACCAAAACATCCAATTTTCACCTTTTACATGTACTTGCATATAAAGCATTAGATAACTTTCTGGTTAGCAGTGCTGTTGTCATCAAAACACTTGCTCTCATGTTATTTTTACAGTAAAGTACCTAACTATAAATGTCTGCATGGACAGACCCTTCAGCAGAAAGATACATTCTTCAAAGTATGTGCTTATGTATACTAGGAGCTAATCCTGCTTCCAGTGAAAAAGAAATTTAGAACTAGGCCCTGACATAGAAATTTCACCAGTAATAAGTGGAGTTGTCAGGCATGCACAGCTTTAGCTGACTGGAGGTGAGCTGGGACAAACACTTCTACAGGTGACCTCAGTCAGCACCCAGAATGGGCAGCCATCTGAACCCTCTGTTGAAAAATGTGATTTCACTGAAGACATCCAACACCACACTGGCATGCTCTCAGGGGCACTGGGTGACCATCTCAGAGCACTTGATGGCCATTGTCCGTGTTCACCAGCAGCTCCTCTCTCTGCCCATGGGCTTCTGCAGGTAGGAGGAGGAGCTGGGACTCTGCAGGCTGCTCTCTCCTTCACTCTGTGCTCTTATTCAAACTAGTCACTCACCACAGTGGGATGCAAACCAGGGAGGGAGCTTATGTTAAAAATAGAGTATTACTGTGTAAAGCAATTCTATCTTCTGGTACACACAGCAGGACATCAGACTGGGAATTTTCAAAAGAGCACAAGTCCCTTTATTTTGGCATTTTCTGTCTTCTAAGTGCTTAACTTTGCAACCTTAATTTTATTCTTATTTCATTACTTTATTACTGATTAATTTTAAGTTTTCTCATACAGCTAGAATCACCACCCAAAATTCATTCACAAAAAAACTTGGGATTTTATAAAATGCTACCAAGAAGACAGTACAGAAAGGCCTGTGTAGCTTTGTAAATATACATGCATTTTATATTTTATATTTCTTATTTTATAGATATATTTTAATAAAAAGATCCTTCTTACTTGCTGAAAATAAATTTAATCTCTTATTTTGTCTCCTACAATAGCCAAAAGCAGATGCTTGGAGAAAAATGTAGGAACAGGAAAGCATAAAGTGGTACTGTCTCTCAATATTCTTTGGTACTGTCTCTCTTTGTTACGTAATTTCTGAGTGGTGTCATTTTTATTTAATAGATTTAATGGCTTGGCCTTTCCATCCATTCACTTTTGAACTCTCACAAACAATCAGGAGATTGTGAAGGACGAAGGAATGGGAGTGCTCACCTGGAGAGCAGGACATCCAGAGCTTCAGGCCATGCTCCAATGAGAGCTTATTGTTCCCATGAAATAGCCACTGAGTAGCTGTGTCCAGGGACTAGAGTTGACACCACCTCTTCTGCAGAAATCTTTCCCCAGTTGCTCCTTTTTCTGCAACAAAAGAAATTTTGAAGAGTCTACACGAAGCAGCACCTTGCCAAAGGTGTGTGATGAGCAGCTACTTGGCCTAGGTGCTTCCAAGGCACATTGGGAGGAAAGGATGCAGGGGAGGAAGGGATGCAAGGGACAAAGGGAGGCAAGGGAGGAAGGGAGGCAAGGTCCTCAATGGAATAACCAACAAGCTGCTGGAAAAATGAGCAGGGGCTGTTTCCAAGGAAAGCACCAGTACACCAACCTGCTCCAGGCAGGCCCTGCAGGACGATGGGCTGAGGATCCCTGGGACCTGCATGGGGGCAGAAACACTGGACACTCAGCAGCTGCAGTCCTTCCCCACATGGCAGTGTGGCACCCACAGCCTTCAGGCCAGGGTCAGACAATCACTGAGGGGCAGGTCTCACAGCTTTGAACTGAAGTGTCTGAGCCCCACAACTGCATCTCACCCAGAGCTGGATGCACATCCACAGTCACTGCTCTGCTGTTCCCACTGCTGGTGCTTTGCCTTAACTAAAAGCCCATGAAGAACCTTTAAAGCTGTTCCAACAAGACAATATAATAATAATAATATTTAAAAGATATAATGTTATTGAGCATGAATTAACTATTAACATTACTACTTCAACACACTAATAACATTTTAAAGTACCCTCAATAGCTTATTCATTTTAAGGGCAATAATCAGAAGAATCATCTGCTTCCCCTACCAGACATCAAGGAAAAAAACATTTCCTTTTGTCATTACAAGACCCACTTAGGATGAGAAGAGGGCAGCCCTGTAGTTGCTTCTAGCAGCTGCTGCTGAGGGGACTGAGAGGGAGGAAGATAACAGGTTAGCAGGAAAATGCATGGAGGAAGAAAGGCCAACAGCAGTGCTGGAGAATCCAAGTGATATTGACAGCATGCTAAGATGATCAAATGTGAGTCAACAACAGGTAGCATTGCCTCAACAGTCTTACCTGTCTTAGAAGAGAATGTGCAGCAAGGGGAGAGAGGTTTACTCTGAAACACAATGGCATAAGGGCACAAGGTAATGATGCAATGCAGACAGGCCTGAAGGCTTGGGTCAGCAGGTCCTGCACCTTACTCCTCCCAGGTGTTTGGTTTGGTTAACTGTGCACAGGACAGGTTAAAAATATCTGCATCGAGCTTTCTAGCATTCACAGTCAATAGGCAGTGAGGAGCAGGCATGATGCTTGCTCAGAGTAACTCCAGGAAGGTGGGCACAGGGTACCCCATCCTTGGGCAGGACACCCTGCAGGATTGCCCCACCTTTGGGCTCAAGCCAGCATGCTCCATATTGCTCTGAGCTGCTGCCATTAAGGATCTCTGTAATTCACTCACTGATGCCATTTATACTAGATCTAAGAGGAGCTGGAGGATTTAGCTACCCACTTGCAACTGCCTTGAGACATGGGATATTCTTCAAAGATACATTCTTCAAAGTATGTGCTTATGTTTACTATGAGCTAATCCTGCTTCCAGTGAAAAAGAAATTTAGAAAATTTACAAAATCCCATACCCTACCCAGGATATCTTGAGAAAACTTGAAGGCCTTGCAAGTAGCTGTGGAGAAGGAGATTACTATATGTTCATGCAGTGGCTAAAGATTAAAAGTTGGACTCAGTGATCCTTGTGGGTCACTTCCAACTCAGAATATTCTGTGATCAGCTGTGAATATCGCTGGACACTATTTGTGAAGAGTTTCTTATCCATACAAGGCTTTTTATTTCAATTTTCATATGTGCAATGCTTTGCTTTCTGAAGACTATAGTATGGCTGTTTTCAACAATTCTGCTGTTATTTTTACCAATTCCTGCCTGTTGTTTGTAATACCAAATAGCAAATCAGTGAGAAAGTCACACAGTCTGGCATGGACTTCCCCAAAGAGGCATCAGGTAACCAGGGACAAGCTCGATGCTTCAGCATCCAAACTCATGCAGGTACAGACTTCTGGGAACAAGCTTTTGAACTGTGCCATGCATGCTGTGCCAAATGCCACCAGCCTTGGATCGCACCAAACAGTGCCGTTCTGGAACAAGAATGCAACAAGAACACTGATTCCACATGGGCAAGGAGAGAAGAAGAGGAGTCCTTCGTACAAACATCCCTTGGGAGCCTGAGGAGGAGCACGGCTGTACTGTTTTTGCTGTAGAGGCAGAGCTGTTCCCGTCTCCCCGGCCCGGGTACCGCTGGAGAGCTGAGCTCGGCGGGCTCCGAGCCCAGCCACTCCTGCCGAGCAGAGACAGCTCCTCGGCAGGGACACGGCGCCCTTCTGCGGGGCTCAGGCACCGCTAGAGGGAAACCCAGCACCGCCCTGAGCCTGCCCGGAGCTCCGCACGGGAAGGGGCGGGCGGGAGCGGCGCTGCACCGGGAGAGCGGCCGGGAGGGAGAGAGAGAGAGAGAGATAGAGAGAGAGAGCGCTCCTCCCCGGGCTGCGGCCGCGGGAACGGGGCCCTTTTGCCTTCCCTTCTCCGGGCCCTTACCCTTCTCCTCCTGCCCCTTACCCTTTTCTCCTCCCCTCCGCCTTGCTCTTGTCCCCTGCTCCACCATCGCGAAAGGAGCGGCACGGAGAGGGGTGTCGCACTAAAACCCTGGGGGGAGTAAACAGGAAAGGACGAGGGGGAAGTAATACTAAACTAAACTAAACTAAACTAACTAAAATTTGTTAATTGAAATTAAATACCGTCATAGTAAACTGAGGAGCGGCTGCTGGGAGGGATGCTAGAGTTTCTGAGGATTCCTCATGTCTCTCAGACCAGTGGTCACAACTCCTAATTTTAATTTAATATTAGCCAAAAATCGCTTCCTCCTGCTTCTCTTCACCTTACCAGTACAGACATCCCTCCTGCTGGCAGAAAGCCCTTGACCCATTTAGCTCCTAAGAAGATAGCACTGCTCCAAACAGCTATGAATTGTTTGTTAGCAACAAGATAACTATCAAAGCACAGCGCAATGACAAAAAAGGTTATTAGAATTATCATTACCATAATCATTGTTACATACTTCACTAGCTTGTGTAACAGGCATGTTTTCTTCCCCAGATCTTAAAAGAAAATAATGCCAAGTCTTTTACCACATGATCTAAGGAAGCAAAGTGAAGGGCAAAGTAGCAAAGGCCGCAGTTGATGAACAATTTTTTAAAAAAATTTTAAACTGTAGCTAAAAAAGTACAGAAATATTTCATAATGCACAGCAATAAGAAGTTAGATTTTGCATTAAATTCCACACGAACATATGCACTATACAGTCCCTGAGGGGGAAAATCTATGTGTGCCACAGACTTTAAATGAACTGGTTTTCCTAGGAAATGAATTTCAGAGCCATGATGGATACTTGAAATCAGGGTTCCATTTGGGCAAAAGCACCCAGAATTAACAGAATTAATAGGACTAAAAAGAGAAAAAACCAGAAAACATCTCTTTACCTTTCTATACATCCTTCTTAACTATAGTTTACATTCTATATTACAAAGATAGAAAAAAAATACATTCTGTAAAAGGTAACCAGGTATGGAAATGTTCTCATTTGTGAAAAAATAACCAAGATAGAAGCAGAACTAGCTGAAGCTTGGAAAGGAGACAGCAGAGGGGGGTGACAGCTCAGTCACATCACAGGTGCCCTAAAAAGGTGAAGAACAAAATCTCATTCCCTGTTTCTCTGAACAGAAGTATTGATTTTTCTCAATTGAAATACCACCCAGTAGCTTTAAAACAAACACTGGAGATTTTTGGTGCAGTTTTCTGTTCAGCATCATTGTCACAGGATGTCATGGAGATCAAAGATGTGGTAAAGTCCAGCAAGGGATTAGGGAAATTCACTGCAGCTTCTAAACAAAGGTGCATGGGAAAGCTCCTAGAGCTCTGGAAGCTGGATGCACAGCCCAGGAGTGGGGCCATTACATATTTGTCTGCTTAAATTTTTCTTCTCTAAGTGTCTTCAGCTGGCCAGTGTCAGGGAGGGAGTGCTGGACTGCGTGACCCAGCACGGTGCAGACAAGTAGGAAAGCAAGGCTGTGATTTTTAGAAGTTCATATGAAATTTAGGTTGGAGCTGGGAACTGACTTCACACCTACAAACCATCACATCAGGAATACAGCAATATATAACCACAGGGACAGTTTCCCTGCACAATTGTGTGCCAGAGTTTCACTTGCTGGTCTGGAAATGAACCAGGCAGTAAAAGCGATTAGCAGTGGAAAGACACTAGACAGCTATAATTATCTAAATGCCTTCCTATTAACCATGTGAGAAACTAAATCCTCACAATCACATTCATTAGTAAATGCTAAGGACAAACTAACTACATGAACTTTCATTTGATTAGGCAGAAGAATTCTACTCCAATATGATTATGTTACACAGAATGGCCTAAAAAAAAAAATAAACCAAGTCTGTTTCAGAGAGCAAATGAATGTTAATACTAGCAGGCAAGCAAAGAAGCCCAGTCCTTGTGGTACAAGGGCTGCTCCTACCAACAGCATGGCCGGGCTCCCTCAGCTGATGGCAAAGGCTCCCAGCTCCTGCTGTGGCTCCAGCTCCTGTTCCCTCTGCTGGAGCTGTGGATGGTGAGTGCAGGAGGGACAGAGCCAGACCTGCTGCAGCACATTGTAGTGACTCACCTGCATGTTAGCCCCACTTGGAAAACTCTTCAATGCCATAGCAAGAACGGATTGCAGGCAGCAGGAGAAATTCACCTTGTTGATGCCTGCACTGTTTTTCACCTGAGGTAAAAATGTGGTTCAGTGGATAGAGCATCAGTGTGAGCAGCATGAGGGCAGCCTGACCAGTGCTCACCTCAGAGTGCTGGGTTTTAGCCACCCCTGGCACACCATGTTGCAAAAGTGTGTCACTGGTCCCAGTGCCAGACACATCCACTCCTTCCTGTGTTAGCAGCGCATGAGGAGAGCTAAACATAATTTCTACAGACATGTGGAAAAAGTATGGCAGGCATCAGTTTTCAAGGCAGGCTTCCTTCTTGGTATCTTTGCTGATTTCTTTCTTGAAAAACTGATGAAGAACAAACTTTTCTTAAGAATTAACCTCTTCCAAGAACTTACAAGTATGGACTAAGAAGGGTTGGTGTGCTGGCAGTGGGGATGGAGAAGCTCACTGCACCTTTAAGGGAGTGTGAGGGTAATTCCAGCACCAAGCTGAATCCCACTGGAACTGTAACATCCATAATTTCTAGCTATTGAGGTGGCAAGGATCATACCAATGTCTAGATACAACAAAACAACATCCATGCATAAAAAAAATGAACGATGATCACAGTCCATGCAGAGCATAAAGCACTTCAGGGAACACCTGTGTCTCCAGAGCCTAGGTACCAGTGACTGGAACAGGAGGAGAGAGTAAAAACCTGAGCCAGAGGGTCAGTTTCCAACATGAATTACAAGTGTGACTTGTTCTTGACTGAAACTGTAATGGTCGGTTTTAAGCATGAGTTCCCTCCATACCCCTTTACTCCCAGACAGAGCACATGGATACCTGGTGTTCATGTGACTTTATCCAGTCATCCAGTTAGGAGATTCAGAGCCCTGTGAGACCCTTCAGGCAAGGAGGCAGAAAGGAGAATGTAGCCTCTCCTGAGAGGCTTCACCACATTTCTGTGTGGCCATAAGTCTCTCTGAAGTCCACAAAAGCTGCCTGCCCAGAGGAAGGGTACCAAGACATCATCTAAGCACTCTTCTACTGCTCCACAGGCTATGTAGGGGACACTGCTATGTGCTGCTGGCAGGTCAGGGATCACCCATCCACAGAATCCACAGGACAGGCAGGTGACCAAGAATCTGGCTAGTCTGCCACCTCATCCTGTCCAAACACGGCAGGTGAATTCTTTATACATAATCAAATAAACCAGAATGTTATTAGCTTTGAATTAGCATTCATTAACACAATTGATTGTGTTGATTTAGTCATCTAAATGGTCAATGCTAGGACATTTGGATAATTATTACTGTTTAGTGATATTTCCTCAGCTAATTGTTTTTATTGAATGACTCACTTTGATGATGCAGCTGAAACTAATGTGCAGCTGGGCTCCCAAGGAGAAGGCTTTTATCTGCCCAATCCACCTCCCAGGAGCTCATCCTTCCTGTAAGACAATGCATTTTGGTGCCTCTGGATGGTCCTTAGGGAAGAAACCATTTGGGAAATGTTCCTGCCTCTGCCAATGCATGCTTGATCATATGTGGTGTGATTTCTCACAGCAGCTCACCCCAACAGGATTTTAAAAGCCTGAGCTAAACTAAGCTGAAATGGGTTCATTCCAAACTCTGCTTCTCCACCCTCTCAAGCACACCCCACCCCTGCCCCACGAGCTGAGACCCTGCTGATGCTGCCCTCCTGCACAGAGAGGCTCCCCCCTCTCCCCCAAAGCCAGGCTGAGCCCTGCCCTGCAGCCCTGCCTGCCCTCCTGGGGGGCTCCTGCGGTGCTCAGGCTCTGGGCTTGACCACAGGTGTCTTCCCACAGGTGTCCTTCACCACATTCACAAGGTCACAGGTAAGGTTCTGCCTGCCCAGAACCATGACAATGGAGAGAGAGCAGAGCTGATGGGAAACTTTTCCCACCTGGAGCTCTCTGGAAAAGCCCAAATGGGCAGACCACTGCTACAGCAGCAAGAGTTCCTGGCACACAAGGACTCTTTGACTATGATGGCTTCTGTCTCCCAGGTCTGCAGGGCCAAAGAGCTGCCAGCTGGGGAGGATACAGGAGGTTGCTGCAAGGACCACAGGTGGGATGCTGGGCTTTGGGAGGCAGAGGATGCAGACAAAAAAGATTTGTGTCTGTGAATGCAGGCAGAAGAATTAAATAGTGTGACAGTCAAACAGTTGTTTCAAAGAGGGGTTGATATAGATTTTCTTTAATGCTCTGGGGAAAATCACTCCCTCCCACCTCACTTCCCTTGCTGGCTTTCCCACAGCTGTATTTCAGAGTCTCCACGAATCTTCCTGACTTAAACGTAAAACCAAACCCGTGACCCTGAGCCTGTTACCAGAGGTCAGTGTTTTCCCAAGCAAGTTATATTTTTGCCTGCTCAGAAATTCGGTCTGGGAAGAACTCAAGGACTAGTTTCCACCATTTGTACAGGATTCCTGAACATGTAGGGATGGCCAGCAACATGTGCCCTCAGGGCTATGCCATGGGCAACCCCTCCAGATGTCACCACAGCATGTGCACGGGATGGGGAGTTCACAGGAGAACTGAATTTACGGCTGTGCATGCACTATCTATCCAAGAAAGGCAGGGGCTGACCCTGGAGAGATATTTCTGTCTGGGAAACACCACAACCATAAGTTATGTACTAACTTCCATGAAATCCAAAGAAATCAAAGCCCTAAAAGGTGCACACTAAATGGATGTAGCCTTGGAGAGAGATGAATTTAAACTCCTCAGAGGCTAGAAAATCTCCATTGCCATCTCCATCTGCTCCCTCTTCCTTCCCAATACAGCTCAATAATGAATCACTGATCCCAGCCCACTCTGTAAGATGCAGCATTATTTCCAATTCCCATTTTTTACATGCAGCTCGGGTACCTCACAGGAAGAACCACCTTCCGACCACCGGCAGGGCAGCAGAGCTGGAGCCGCACCACAGGATGGCACTGCTCATTTCCTAGCTCCCACTTGTGGTGGTGGCCCCGAACTTACTGCCAGCCATCACCTGGGAGAGGTCATGCTCAGAGTGCACAGTTGGCTGCATGAAAATAAGAGAGAACAAGAGATGTGTGAGAAAAAGAGGATTTTATCATAACCTGTGTCCTGGGATTGCAGGTAATACTCAGAGCATGCAGAACATGGGATGTATTTAACCTCTCTCAGCCTGCCTTTAGCCTCTCTGTGTGTAAATTGGAATTCACCTAACATTCCTCTAAATGCAGTCTAGCTCTTTGCTGTCCCTTGGAGATTTTCTCCCAGCTTGCTGTCCTGCAAAGAATAAATGTGATACCCCAGGTTCTGCAGCCCCACTTCCATCAACAGCCATTTGTTTACCTAGAAGAAGGATGGGCTGGACCAGGACATGGCAGCAGAAGCACATCCAGCCCTAGGACAATGCTGCATGCTCCCTGCTGACACAGCCAATGATCCAGCTCTGAGCAGAGCTCACAGCTATGCCAGAAAAAACTCAGGTTAAAACTTGGGAACTTGTTGGGAACTTTCTGAGCAGAGCACCAGAACGCCCAGATGGAAGTTTTCCACTGAGGATCTAAAAGCCAAGACCCTTAAGAGCTATTTTAGCAGCAGCTGCTGCCAACACCCCTTGCCAGCCTCAGGCAAATTGTGGATGGCAGATTGGGGTTACCACACCCGGAGCCATGCAGTCTGCAGGGCTTTGTGACTCCAGAGGACTTTCACCAGAAGGAGCAGAGAGCAAAGAGCCTGCCTTCCTCCGAAGAGGGTGTGCACAGGAGGAGCTGACCTCGACCGTCCCTTGGCTGGCAATCCCTGGGCTTTTTCAGGAAGAACACAGCCCAAAGTTCATCTTCTGTTCTTGTGGGTTTTTCCTCTCAGGGCTATGCCGTTAGTATTGTCTAGTATTTCCTGCTTCCTCTCCTGGCAGCTCCTCTGCTCGCTCAGACACACAGCTACAGCACTCAGCTCATTAGCCCCTGTGTTTGCCACATCCGTCCCCAGGGAAATCCCTGGGCCCAAACGCAGCTGAGCTTCTAATTGAGGTTTGCTGTGTGCCTGTCCGCTGCACTGGGCTCCCACTGTGCACACAGGAGCCGTGTGCTGGCTTTTTCTGTTTATCCAGGCTTATCTGCACCCACCAACACTAGGCACAGAGGTTGCATGGGAGCATCAGAGGTTCAGAGGAAGCTGTGTGCTGAAACAGACATCTCTCACTGCCCACGGGCAGCCAGGCTCTGACAGCCCCAGAGTCACTCAGTTTGCTCAAAATATCATCTAGTACCACAGAGAAATTTATATCCAGATCCAGTTTTGACTTTCTCTGTAATCCAAACAGAAAGAAAAGTAGCTCCCTGCTTTTGCACATCCCTGTCCACTCTGCCAGGTTTAGCTATCTCTCCCAAATGCTCACCAGCTCAGTTTTCTGCATGGTCTCACTGTTCCGCCCTCTCCACCTTTGCAATATCCCTACTTGCTGGGAAGAACTAGAGACTGCAACATTACCAAATGTCACAGCTGTCTGCAGGGGGAAAGTCCCTTTTTAATTATTAGCATGCTCCCAGTTCATATTTTCCCCATTAGGTGCTTCCACTCTGTCTGCAATCACACAGGGGCTGTACTGGTGGGGAACAACGTTATTGCTGGAGGGAAAGTAGTAAAACAAGCTCAAGAGACCTGCCTTCTCCCTCCCCAAGATTCTTTTTTCCTACATGAAACAAGTGTGGCAGCAGGCTTTGCTGCATCAGGCAGTGAGCATCAGCTTAAAGCTTTTTGAGCAACATGCTTTAACAAAGCTTCCACATGAAAAATGGGAATGACACCAGAGAAAACTTGTCTTCCAAGTGGTAGCAAATTTCAAATTACTTGACTTATATTTACCCTTAAGGCATAACAATAAAAGCAGTTTAAATTTATATAGTACATCTCATCCCTAAGGATCCCCAGAAATGCAACCAATTGATAAACAGCCCACAGTTCATGCAGAGAAACACAGACCTTCCCAGGGATGCAATGCATCAGTTTAAGACTTGCCAAAAATAAGCTGCAGTCAAAAAATAAAAGCAGACTAGTGTAGCCAACCAGAGCTCTAGATCCATTAGACTCTGGTCAGGACATTGCAGCTAATTATATTTTTGTGTCCGTGGCACATGGGTAGGACTTTAAATGCCCTTATTTGGACCTTAGCTTTATGTGCCAAAAATTACCCTGCAGACTATTTGCTTGGATATGATAGCAGCTTAAATAAGGTGCAGAAATGCTTGCTACTGCATCCACCATTCTGCTCTTTGGAGTATATGACCAACCCAAAACAACCTCTGATGAAAAGGTTTGAGGAGGTAGGAATACAGGCCACGTGACACATGTGACTACCTTTGGCCTTCATCCTGGCTGACAAAAATGTACTTTGCATAACTTTCCATTCTCTTATCTTTGGCTGGTTTTTTTAAGCTTTCAAATTAGTTACTTATATTATTATTAGAAAGCAGGAGGGGAATACGTTTTCCTTGTTTACCACTGGACTAATTGTTTGGAGCTGCCTGGTTCTTATCTTTGTGGAAGCTGAGATATGTGGATTTTAACTGCAAAATATTATCAAAATGACAATGTCAAATGTCCCCTGGCTTCCCTTGCAGCAGCTAAGTCCATAGACTTTTGAAGCAACAAACCAGAGTCCTATTCCAAGGGATATCTGCATGTACACATACATGTACAGACAGCAGGTCTACTTCACTGATTTGTTTTGCTTTTGGCTTTAACATCCTGGGCCAAGATCTTGCTGGATGTTGTTAACTGATATATTTCCCGGGAGCCAGGTACGGTCTTCACAATTAAATGAGAGGAAACAGTTACTGAGGATCTGCAGCAGCAGTCACAAAAGAATGAAGTTGTGGCACCAACTCTGGTAAATCAACAGCACTAGACAGTTGTCATGATTAGAGTGGCAATCAGGAAATTATAATTTAACGTGTTTGCTGGAGGAAGCAGCACAAGAATTCTTTACCTCCTATTAAAACTGATTAAAATCCTACTGATCCTTTTCACCATTCAGACACTTGAGGCTGCTTCTAGGAGCCCTGCCAGTTGCTTTCTGCAAGGTAGAATAAAAACAAACATCACATCCCTACAGCACCACAGCCTTGCCAACTGAGTGCTCAGGGTGCCTAAAGTGGAGGAGGCTTTTGCAAAACCTAGCTCTTAGGTATCAGGTGCAAAACCACCTCCCATGGTTACAGTTTTTACATTGGTAAAGTAACTTTCAGGTAGTCCTTTAGCCCTGAAGTGCCTGCTGGACCAGGCAGCAGAGACTGCTAACATAATCCCAAATTAGAAATGCAGAGAATGTTAATCTCCTCTCAAAATGACAAGCATAGAAAACACTTCTGTGAAATCAATGCAGACATAGCAGAGGTATTAAACCAGAATACACAAGCAGACAAAGAAGGTTCAGGTTGGCACAGATGACTGCAGTGTTGATGAAGTCGTGCTCCTGTTTCAGCAGGGCCAGCCCCTATCCCTGGATAGGTACAGCTGCTCCATCCCCTGGGGGCCTGTCTGAGCTTCCCAGAACTGCAGCACTTGGCTGAGAGGCCACACAGGAAATTAGGGTTGTGACAGGCTCCACCCTATATCCAAAAAGCTGAGTTTGTTTCTTTCTATTCTTTTTCTCTTGTGGACCATATATAAAATTGCATATAAAAACTGCTTGAATGTGGTAATTATATAAATAAATACATTAAAAAAAAAAAGGACAGTACTTCAACAGCACAAAGCAGCACCGATGACCTTCACCAGTCCAAGACCTTTGCTTTATGCCATCATCTTTTGTGCCATCCCTTCAGGCAAATATTGCACCACTGTGCTAACTGTGAGGAGTTACAGCAAAGACAGCAGCCTTATTTGCTTAATTGTTAATGAGGGCTCCACTAGCCCCTGCATCTGCAGCTGCTGCTTTATATATGGGTTTAGGGCTAAATCCCTTCTCCAGCCATGCTTTTCGTGCCCTAATACCCAGGGTTAGTGGCCCATGTGTGGGCCCCTCATGATGCCTAGGTTCAGGCTGCAGAGCAGCAGCGTCTCCTGGGGCAGGAAGTGGGCTGGCCTCAGCATGACTTTCCATCCAGAAAACATTTTCCATCACCTTTCTGCCACCTACCACTGGCTGCAGTACTGCCAAGTTAAAACACACAAAATAAAAGCATCTCGTGTGCCTCTGAAAAGAGGCTGCTTGCAAATGCTTGCTAAAAATAGTCCTGTGATGGCCTGTGAGGGCAGCTGGAGGTCTCTCATAGAAGGAGGCAAAGAATTCCCTTTGCTGAAGTCAGTTTACAGCCATCACAGCTAGGACAGGAGTTTTCAAGTTTAATGTCTGCATGGTTCTAGCAAAAGTCCAACTGCAGAAAGCAAGGTCCTTGCTGGGCTCAATTCCCCTGCTAGTCAGAGCAGGAGCTTGCTTTTCAACTCCCATCTTCCTTTTTTTGAAGAGCTGCAGATAGGAGGAGATTCATTTGTTAATTAAATTTCCCCTGCCAATTTACATTAAAAAGGGGAAACTGTTTCAAAAAGCTCACGGAACTTTTATAACCTTTACCTTCAAAAAGACAGAGTTTTATGGCTTTTTTCTAAACCTGCCCAAAAGCACCACTGGATTGTCCCAGGCCAAGTAATGAATACTGAAAAAAAGTCCAGGAATGGCACAGCTGGGCTGAAAATTAAAAACATTTGCTAACAAAAAGCCAGGCGTTCTTCCTCTCCTCTGGCTCTTCCTTTTATCTTTGTATTTTCCCATAAGTTCTTGTTCAAAGGGATGCCATCCCATGGGAAAATGACAAAAGGAAAAAAAGTACAGACACTGTTACTCAGTGAGGCCAGCAATAGTTGCAAGAGAAGAAAAATTCTTCATGGGAATCCCCTACATCTGAGAAGCAGAAGCAAAAATTCACCAGGAAAAAATTCAGTGCTGTCAGCTCTGCAGACAAACAATGCCTTTTGTCCATGTGGGATCCTGCATTTATCCAGTTTTTAGTACCCACAGATGGCATGACAGCAGTAAAAAAAAAAAAAAAAAAAAAAGGCAAAGAGTCACTAGGAATGGCCAGAGAAAGTAAGAATAGTGGCTGAAGATGTAATTTCTTCTTTAAAAGATTTGTTCTGTTATGGAGTGAAAACTTACACAGCAGAGATGAAAAATCCTCTAAATGCTGAGGCAACACCGGCACACTTGCAGGCATGGCAGCGTAACATCCATCATGTGCAATCCTGCCTGGGTGTCTCCGAGAAGTGACACTCTTCAAGCAGGGCAAATGCAGTGTACTGATCCAGCCTCAGCATTGCTCTGGTGGTGTTTGATTCCCTGACATTTTACTGTGACTTTGCTGCCCTGGGCTTGCTAAAAAGCCTGTTCCTAATCGTTAGATAAGCGCTGGTTAAGGATTCCTAAGGTGGTCCCTCTCATCAGACTTCAAAGGGATCCTCACAGGCTCAGGGCTCTGCCGTTGTGCAGACTGTGCAGGAACGAGGAGCCGTGCTGCACCGCACCTCGGGGGTGATGGAGCTCCTAAGAGCGTTCATGCTCACAGTCTGGCCCTCTGGCTGGAGACTCCTGGGGGACCCCACTGCAGCCTTGCAGAGCTTGAGGGCAGCCTATAAAAATACATGGGGACAGGCTTTGTAGCCCGGCCTGCTGCCATAGGACAAAGGGCAAGGGTTAAAACACAAGGAAGGTCAATTTAGATTAGACATAAGGAAGATTTTTTACACTGAGGGTGGTGAACTCTCTGGGCAATCCAGAGGTTCCCAGAAAGGTGGTGGATGCCCATCCCTGGAAAAATTAAAGGTCAGGTTGGATGGGGGTCTTATACAGCTGAGGATGTTCCTGCTCATGGCAGGGGGGGTTGGTCTAGATGGGTCTTTATTTTCTCTTAAGTTTTTGTTCAAAGGAATGCCATCCCATAGGAAAATGACAAAATAGAAAAAAAAAAAAAAAAGCACAGACACTCAGGGAGGCCAGAAACAGCTGCAAGATAGAAAAAAAAAAGCCTTTTTTACAGAACCCTTCCAACCTAAAATCATTCTATGATCCCGCAGCCCCTCTTACGAAAGTGACGGAATGTCGGGGGGATGCACTCAGGGCCAGCAGTGCCCGGCACTGAGGCGCTCCTCGGCCTTCCAGGGCCCCGCAGCGCGCCGGGACCCCGAGGCGCAGCGGGACCCGCCGGGGAGGAGGCACGGGAGCCCCAGGATCGGGCAGGGTAGGGCAGGGAAATCCCCGCGGGGCGCGGCAGGGAAGTACCGCTGGGGACGCCGGAGAGGCGAGTACTTCCCCCCTGGAAAAACGCCAAGTTCCCTCTCGGCCCGGCCTCTTCCCTCCCCTCCGACGCCCCTTCTGGGCGGCCCGAGCCGCTCCGCCCTCCCTGCCAGCGCCGGCGGCGCCGAGCAGGACCGGACCCGTCGGTCGGGCTTTGACTGGCTGGAAATTCCCGTCCTCCGCGGCTCCTCCCCCGCAGAAATCCCCCGGCCGCTCTGTATATGCGAGGCGCCTCCGCCGCCGCCGCTCACTCGCAGCGCCTGCAGCTCCACCGCCATGATCGCCGCCCGCCGCGCCGCCGAGCCGCCCGCCATGGACGACTACGAGCACCCCAAGAAGGAGCGCCAGGGCGTCTTCGCTCTCGATGACCGCCACGACAGCGGCCTGGACTCCATGAAGGAGGAGGAGTACCGGCAGCTGGTGAAGGAGCTGGAGGACATACGGCTGCAGCCCCGCGAGCCGCCCGCCTGGGCACAGCAGCTGACGGAGGACGGGGACACGTAAGTAGGGGTCGGAGCCGGGGCAGGGGTGGGTGGCTCGGGCACGGCGGGGAGCTCGGCACGGCCAGTCCGGGACAGGATGTGCTTGCCGGCGGGGCGGCGCCGCGCTGGGCCGCGCCGGGAGGGAAGGGAGGGGGTGCGGAAAGTCCCTGGAGCGGCGCCAGGGAGAGGCGGCTCCCGCGGCCGCGGAAAGCCCCGGCCGCGCCGAAAGCCCCGGCTTGCGACACCCGCGCGTGACCCGGCCCGGCCCGGCCCGCCGGGCTCAGCGTGGCGTCGGGGGGGTTAACGCTTCATTACTCCTTTTTCCCCCCCTGCAGTTTTCTCCACTTGGCCATTATTCACGAGGAAAAAGCCCTGAGCCTGGAGGTGATCCAGCAGGCAGCCGGTGACCGGGCTTTCCTGAACTTCCAGAACAACCTCAGCCAGGTACTTTCACCTCGATAGCCCCAAATCTGGATCAGCCCCTGCCACACCCACACACTCCCTCTGGGGAATTCCCCCCAAAAAGTCCCTTTAATTTTTTTTGTTTTAATTGATGGAATCAATTGAATCAAAGCCTACATTCAGGAAAGTCCCCAGCTGGCTCCAGCCGGGGTTGGTACAGTGCTTCCTCTTCCCTGAGAGAGTGGCATTTAACGCCCACATTTTTCAAATATGATGCCATGGGTTGCATCCCTCTTTATGGAGATGTTAATGATACCCTTCATACCAGCTGGCGGTTGGTTTATCCAGAGAGCCCAAAGTTCATCACTTCCAGATGAATGGGCAGCTATACAACATTGGGAAGCATAAAGAGCTGAGTTTATGGGATGTGCTTTCATGCTTTTATTTGTTGGCAGAAATCACCAAGTGAACAAGAGGTCTGCTTGCCTAGATGCTGGTGCCAAGTTTGTGGTGTAACTTACAGTGCTTTTGCTCTTATGCTTGCAGACTCCTCTTCACCTGGCAGTGATAACTGATCAGCCTGAAATTGCTGAGCATCTTCTGAAGGCTGGATGCGACCTGGAAATCAGGGATTTCCGAGGAAACACCCCCCTGCACATCGCCTGCCAGCAGGGCTCCCTCCCAAGCGTCGGCGTGCTCACGCAGTACTGCCAGCCCCAGCACCTCCTGGCTGTCCTGCAGGCAGCCAACTACAACGGTACGGACACACTCCTCATCCTGAACGCTTCCTCTTGGTGGGCTGGCTCAGGGCAGGGCAGGGTCGGTCTCCTGTGGATCTCAAAGATCTCTGGAGAAGGATTATTTTGTCGCATTTGAGAGTTGAGGAGCCCAGAGCATACAGCAGTGTCTGACTTTTTTGAAATGCACTGTCTTGTAGGCCTTCTCACTGTTGATTATAGTCTCTCATGGCTTTGAACTTTGCATTTTTAGTGAGTGCCTTTGCCGTGCTCCTTTTTTTTGTTTGTAATAAGTTGCACTCAAACACTGGAATAAAGCCTCCAAGAAATCTTTTCAAAATCCAGCCCTTTTATTTATACTGGAAGTTGGAAAGCTCTTCTGGAAAAACACCCTTTTGCCATGAATGAATTGCAAATTTAGATACCATCCTGGCCTATCATCTTGACTTTTAAGTAATGATGAGGCATTGAATTAGACTTACTCAAGTTTTCCCTTTGTTTGTGTCTTCCAGGACATACGTGTCTTCATTTAGCATCTATCCAGGGATACCTGGCTATTGTAGAGTATCTGCTGTCCTTGGGAGCAGATGTAAATGCACAGGTATGTAATGTGTACCATCAATTTACCTAAGTAGGGCTCTTAAGAATCAGTAGATTAGAATCAACAGTTCTGACAGTGGCTCTGCCTCTCCTGACATGCCAAACCTTTTGCTGTTTTCACACAGGAGCCATGCAATGGCAGAACAGCACTACATTTGGCAGTCGATCTGCAGAATTCAGAACTGGTGTCACTTCTGGTGAAACATGGGGCAGACGTGAACAAAGTGACCTATCAGGGCTATTCCCCCTATCAACTCACATGGGGAAGAGACAACTCAAGCATACAGGAACAGCTGAAGCAGCTGACCACAGCTGACCTGCAGATGTTGCCAGAAAGTGAGGATGAAGAGAGCAGTGAATCGGAGCCTGAGTTCACAGAGGATGAAGTAAGTAGCTGCTTTCATTTTATGAGAGAAAGGGGAAAATCCTGTTCTGTGCAGGGTATTTTTTGGTGTCACTCTGATAGCATGCCCCAGTGACCTCTTGCTGTGTAACAGATAGGTATACCAAAGATTATGCAATCAGCAAAATGGCAGATGAGGCAAGCATATAAACAGAGTAAGAGTAAAATGTAAAAAATAACATGAGGGAATGGAGGTTAACTTCAAACTACATGGTTCTCTGAACACAGTTCTGTTGCTGACACAGAATCTCATGAGAGAAAATTCAAGTTAGCGGGTGGTTTTCTCCTCCCTAGGATTTGTTTTTCTGACATTCCAAGTGCTGCATTAAATGGTGTATGTAACCATTTTGGTGTAGAAATTTTATACACTGCTGAAGAATTTGTATGTAGAATTTGGCTGTTATCCAGAGTGGATATGATACTTTAAGTAAGATTTCTGCATTAACAGCATTTTGGGTTTTTTTTTCTTGCAGCTTATATATGATGACTGCCTTATTGGAGGACGACAGCTGGCATTTTAAAGCAGAGCTTTCTGAAAAGAAGTGACTGTATACATATGTATAGAAAAAGGACTGACTTTCTTCACCTAAAAAGAAAGTCACAATGTGGAGAGAAAAAAGAGGAGGGAAATACTACACTGCCCAGTAAGGAGAAGGAGCACGTTATTGTAACAGGACAGTTCCAGGATCTCCCTTGTGTTTAAATACAGGAGTGGGATGTGTAACATCAGTACAGATCTGTGATTATTCACACGACCTGATGAAGAGCCACATAGCCAATCTTCTCTGCCGTGCAAAGGTAACAGACTACACATCCAACCTGCTCGTTACAGGGAGCTTTCTTGTGGCTTCAAGTACTACAGGGAACAAGTGACCTTTCATGGCAAGGTGGACTCATGCCAACGCCGCTTTACAAAGACTCTACGTTCATTTGTTCTGGGCTGGTAGCAGTCCCTGTCCTTTCTGACTGACCTCAGCTGCTCTCAGTGAGGCTTCCCAGGTTAGAGGAGTCAGAACAAGGGACTGGTGCTATCTTGGCTCTTAGGCAAAGTAGGAATAATGTTATTAACTGTGGGCATTGGAAAAGTGTGTTTCACACTGTGTGTGTCATAATTGCTACACTTTTTAGCAACTGTATATTGTGTAAATACTGTACATTTTTTTGTTTATAATTATTTTGGTACATGTGAGATATGTATTTATTAAAAAAAGTCTGATTACTGTACGTAGTCTGTAAAACAGTTCATTGCCCACCTCCCTGAGATAGTGGGAATCTACCTGGTTTGCTTTTTAAGAAACGTTTTAACATCTAGCAGCCCATTGGGGTAACATTCTCAGGGATTTTAGGTGATTCACCTCAGCAGTGGTAAGCCATCTAAGCAGCTTGCAGCTCTCAGCCATTCTGCTGCAGCTAATTTTGGAAGCAGACGTAGGTGTTGTTTCCTGCGCACGCTGCAGCAGGCGGATCGTGGGGCTGGGATTCCCCCTCTCTTCCAGCTCTAGGCTGCCAGCCCACCAGAGAGGGGGTTTTGGGCTGCTTTTGGCAGCACCTGCCCTCATGGCCCCTTTTGTTCCAGCTCAAATACTTTGCAGCTCTTGCCAGGGGAAGCTGGAGGTTTGCAGCACAGCCCTGTGTCTGTTCACTTCTTGTTTATCACCTGGCCCAGCTTCACTTTGAACTCTGACACCTTTGGAATTTCCAAAGGGGATTTCCATGGGAAGAGGAAACACATCCTGGGAATGTGTGCTGCTGCCTTGCATCCCTGAAATTCAGGTGAGGTCCCCCCCATCCCCACTGCAGGACCTACAGTTCATAGCAGTGAAGGATGTGGCTTTAACTGCTTCAGTTATTCCTCAAGCTTTTCTCCAGCATTCGGGCGGACAGAATCACTTTGCCCAAATCCTCTGCTCCACCTCATTACCTGCTGGCAGTGCATCACAGTACTGGACTACTTTCAGCAGCAGACTTTCAGCCTGTTGTGTGTCCGTGTAAAGGATGAGTTGTGTAAAAGGTGACTGTCCCCTGTTTGTCCTGTACCCCTGGATGGAAACAGGGAGCAGCAAAGCTGCTTACACAGGACGATGGAGCTCTGCCAAGAGCTGGCTAGGGGAATTCTGTGCTGCTGGCACCTGGCCCAGCTCAGGCTGTTGGAGAATGCTATGGCCCCAGGTTGCACAGGGATACTCATTCCTTTTTCTGTCCTGCTCTTCACAAAGGGTTCCTGACACACAACCTGCTCTAAGGAGAGTTTGCTGGTATGAGGAAGAAGACCACAGCTGGCTGTGTGCTTCCTAATTTGCATGGGAGCCAAAGGCCATTGTAAGGATTGTATAAAATTGTCATCCTGAGTCATTTTTATTTCCCTTCCACTCATTCCACAAGCATAACCCAGGTATATGCACTGAAACTTCCTTGTGGCAGTCATGGCTGCATCTGCACTGCAAGCCTGCATTTTCCAGGTGTGGGGCTGCATAAGAATCTGCCAAAACTTTTTTCTTGTTGGGAACTCACCCTGCACTCTTACCAACCATTATCTCTGAGCTGGGAGTGTTGATTGTGGGAATTTGCCCACTTGCTGCTACAGATTTTTTACTAGCAAAGAACCCCAAGTGATTCCATGCTGGAAATAGAAACGGAAATGGAAATAGAAATGGAAATGCAGTGGTATTCCACTTGCTGCGTTTCCATTTCCCCTTGCAAAACAGGAGTTGGAAATGCTGTCAAGGTCCTGCAGAGGCATTCAGCTACAGCTATCAATGGTCTAAAAGTCCTTGGGTGCATGGCTGGACCAGGTATGCAAATATTTAAATAGATACCATCTGAAGGCAAATACTTCTCATTTGAAGGCCAGAGGGATGGAGAAAAATGCAGTTATCAGTAGTACCAGGCTGGCCGAGTAGTTTCGGAGGCAGTGCTACATTCTCGGCTGCCCATTGCAATTTTTAGACAAAGAATATCAGAAAGGTGCTGCTATAATCTTACAATAATTCTGCAATGACTTAATAAATTAAGCAAATGTTTTACTGTATGAGGAAGCTTTGCAGCTAAACAAATCATTGTTGAAATACCACATGCTGGTTTTGCTACTGTTTGCCTCCACCTGTCATGCAAAAGTAACCATGCAACATATGCAGAGGAACCATGGGTAAAGCAAGTAGGACAGAGATTAATGCGAGAACATGTGCTTGTTAGCAAAATAGGTTGGGACATGTTGTGTATTTGTGCATTGCTAATGCAGAATTACTCATTGGAAAGCTTTGCCTGTTCACTTGATGATATGGGAAGATTGTCCACTGCAGGACATCCCCCTGCCAGCCCCAGTTTTGAATATATGCCTTTTAACTGCTGCATGTCCACCCTGTCTCTGCCCTTTCCACACCTATGCCTTTAGAAAGATCTTCTGAGAGTGGTTTTGGTGATGAGCTGCCTTAATGCCGTCTTCTTGAATTCTGGCAGATGCATGGCACAGTCCCATTTGTAGGATATAGAGCAGGAACTCCTTATGCATTTATTCTTCCAGCATCTCCTTTCCCCTGTTCAGACAGCATGGCTGCTATTTGCAGAGCACACTAGCTTGTTCTTGCTTCTGCTGCCAGTGCCTCCCCACACTGGTCCAGGGCTCAAAATTCTGTCCAGCACCTGGGTGGCTCTGCAAGCTTCAAGACCATCCATGCCAGTGCAGATCGAGGTCCTGTGCAGTTCAGATTTGGTTTCCTAACTGGCCCTGTCTCCATTAGCCTCCTCACTGTCCTCAGCCCGTGCCCTGCTGTGTCCTCTGCTTTTCTTGCCTTTGGCACTCATATCTGCCTCTGCCCGTTCTTTTTTCCCTTCCTCCCTTTCCGCATGGTCCCTCCACCCTTTTTGCCTGCAACACCAGCTCATTCACCTGTCATTGCATTACACAGCATGACATTTTGTTTCCAGCCTTTCCCTGCTGCCCATTCTTGTAAATCTCTTTGATAATCCCACAGGGATGTACTTCCTTATATTCCCCACAAAGAACAAAACTCCTCATTTCCTCCCACACCCTCCTCTTCCTCCTTGCATTCCTGCCCACTGTAGGCCTTTCTCACTCAAACCACAAACAAGATGCCTCCTTCAGTGCCTTTCAGCTTTCTCAGCATCAGCCCTGGACTTCTCAAGAGCCTTACAGTGGTGACAAATAAAGTACAGACTGTCAGGGTGGAGATGTTGGACAGGAGAGCCCAAGGCCTGATTTTTCCCCCAGTACTTTAGAGCCCTTTTCTTCCATTCCCTGCAGCTTTGGAAGGCATAAAAGGCAAGGGCAAAAGACAGCCTTGCACCTAGAGACACGCACAGGGAGGCTTTGTGCTCCCACTGGCTGCAGCACCAGCCTGACATCTGCATCATGAGCAGACCCCTTTCACCACCTCCTCCAGCTGCCTGCTCTGCCACTCTCACATTTTGGTGCAGCACACTCCTTGCACACAGCTTGGGCTGTGTGAGCTGGCTGGCATGCAGATGTGTGTGTCTCTGCTCCCCAAACAGAAAGAGGCCTTAGCCTCACTGTCTTCCCCTCCTTCGGCCTTTTTTGACATTAGGAAGGGGTCCCTATTGGCTGCTTAGCATTTTACAGACTGAGAACTACAGGTTGAAGCAGGGCCAACAGTGTTTACCAACAATGTGTCCTGCATGCAGCTGGTGGACACATCTACCTGCCTTCCTGGCAAGGACTTGATGCACCAGAAGGCAGTGAGGCCACCAGGACTTTTAACCTGTCCCAAAGAGTGTCAGCCTCACTGCTGCTGGCCTTGCCCCACAGCTTCAGTTCAGATTTGGATGAGCAAGATGGTTGAGTAAAGGAAAAGGTGAAACCACAAAAAAAAAAAAAAAAAAAAAAAAAAAAAAAAAAAAAAAAAAAAAAAGAAAGACACTGTAATCCACTGTAATCTCCAGGGGGAGGACATAATTTGTGATTTGTTTTAATGAGAAATCTTCAGTGATGGTGGACTCTGGGCCAAGCACATATCGTTTCTCTGTGGAAGCTGAGCTTTGAAAATAATTAAGCATCTGGTTGTTCCTAGAAGTAAGAATTGCAAAACAGAGTGCAGGGGTGGCAGGGAAGAATCTCTCCCTGGACAAATGGCTAGCCTCATTTCAGGGGGGTGGAGGAAGGGCTTTTTCCAGCATTGCTGTGCTCCCAGCACCAGCGCTTTGCTCAGGAGTGAGAACTGCACAGTATCCCAAGGGATGGGGGAATAGGAAAGCCCTGTCCTCTCATGCCAACCTGGACAGCTGCTGCACAGCCTCTCCCTCTCCAGCAGCTGTCTGTCACAGCTCTGGCATCTCTCCCCTCCTTGTCCCTTCTCTGAAGCATTAACAGGAACAAAAGGTTTCCTTTAAATGCTGGCATGTTTATTGGGTCATAATCCAAGAAGTTTAAGTCCAGAGAGACTGGAACAGAAACTCCCCCTAATACCCTGGAGGTCTGTCTGTCCTTGCCATGATCCAGTGCTCAGATTTTCCCAGGACTGCCTCCTCATCCAATTTTCCAAACAGGACTTTCCAGTCCTGTCAGAAGAGAGCTGGGATTTTCCCCACTCACTCCTTTCTGCAGTTCTGCCCTGTTACAGCAGCCATGGACCACAGCACCAGGCTCCATTGCCTCTCCAGCTGCAGCAGAATGCAGCCTCTTACCTGTCCTCCACCAGCCCCAGGGGCTTCCTTGCTCTGAAGGGAAAAGCCTGCACCCCTTCAATTTAAATTCTTTTCCCCATTCACAGCTTTAGCTAGTTCAGATTAATTTTCCTGTGCATCTTTCAAGGTAAGATTTTCATCTCTCCAGCTGAAAGCACAATGTGAGCAAATGTATGGTTCAAGAAAGAGCCTTAAAACACAAATATCTTTAACATGTATGCACACCTTGAAGGGCACACAGCTACAATTACGGTGCAACACTTAGCTTGGTTAATTATTATTCCTGGATTTCAGTAGCTTGAAGGAGAGGGAGTTTCCCAAGGCCCTGCAGAGGACTCTGAGTGCTGCTGCTCTGCCTCAGCACCGCTCTGTTCTCACCGGGGAGTGCCCAGGGGTCAAGTGAGAGGCAGCCTCCCCCTCCCGAGGAGCAGGGAGCAGTGGGAAAGGAGAGCCGGGCCGGGCTGTTTGCTCCTGCAGCGTGGGAGGAGCCGTGTGGTGGTTTTCCTCCCTGTATAGGAAAAGGCTGCCCAGCCTGTGAATAAAACCCTTTTCTTTCCATTTTTCCTAAGTGGATGGGCTTCCATTCCAGCACGCATCGTGGGTGATGTTTCAGGATTTCTTCCAAAAGCTTAGATCTGACCCCTGGCAGCACCTTCTCGGAGATGTTTTGCCCTAGCAAACAAACAAACAAACAAACAAACAAACAAGCCCTCCCCCAAGCTGCATGAAGGCTCCTTACCCCAGGCTCTGCTGAGCTTAGCTTGAGGGAAACACTCCCAAGGCAGGGGATTCAAATTCCTCTCACCCTTGAGCACACTTGATCTCCACCTCCTCTCTAACAGTCTATGAACGAGGCTGCTGGAGATAAAAAAAAAATTTCTAGACCACCCAACATCTTCTATCTGTCCATCCACGCCAGGCCTCTGAATGCTCCTGCCTGTGCAGCCCTGTCCCCTGGCAGTGGCACGCTGAAGCAGCTGCTGGGCTACCCCGCGGAGGCAGGGCCCGGCTCTCAAACTGCCCTGCCTCCTGCCCTGATAACCCTCCTGAGGGCAGCACCCAAACCCATGGAAGCTGAAACAATGAGGGGCAAACGGGCCTATAGCTGTGTGGGAGCTGGCAGGCTTCAGCTGCAGTCAGCCAGCTTCAAACAGGGGATAAAACAGAACAAGGGCATGTTCAGCAACTGAAGTGGCAAAAAGGCAGCAGTGCCACCAGGATGGAAAACCCAGGTGGGACCCACCAGGAACAGCAGGTAAGGCCCACTGCTGAGGGGGTCTCCTGCCTTCACAGCTTAGCCCAGCTGTAACACTTTTCATGCAGAAATGCTGAAGGTTTGCCCACAGCATCCTCTCCCCTGACTCTGTCCCAGAGGAAGGGAGGTGAGGTCCAGAGAAGGCCAGGACTCCAGGATGTCTGCCTTCCTGCCCTGGGTGATGACACAAAAAGCCAGTTTCTCTTCTCCACACAGCTGGACTGCCAAGGTCATCTGACCACCCACTTCCCTCCACAAGACACCCCTGTATCTGAGGGACTCAAAGTAAGGAACTGATAATCCTGTTTCCTTTTTCAGAGAAGTCCATGCAAAGCAGAAAAGGGAAACCACCATGTTTTTAATGTCTTTTTTTTATTGTGGCACCTCAAACTGCCCCCAGCACTGGAGGTGAGGCTGCCCCAGTGCAGAGCAGAGCAGGACAATCCCCTCCCTTGCCTGGCTGGTGATGCTGTGCCCGATGCACCCCAGGGCAGGGCTGGCCCTCCTGGCTGCCAGGGCACTGCTGGCCCATATTGAATTTGCCCTTTCCAGGTCCCTTTCCATGGCATTGCTCTCCAGCCTCTCATTCCCCAGTCCATACACACATCCAGGCTTGCCCAGGTGCAGAATCCAGCACTTTCCCTTGTTGAACTTCATTCAGTTGGTCATTGCCCAGTCCTCTGATTTGTCAAGGTCTCTCTGTGGGGCCTCCCTACCTTCAATGGAGTTCAACAGCCCCTCCCAGTTTTGTATCATCTGCAAACTTGCTCTGTATCCCTTCCAGTCCTGCATCCAAGTCATTTATGAAGATTTTGAAGATCACAGGGCTGAGGATGGAGCCCTATGGAACCCCCTAGTGACAGGTCACCAGTCTGATGTCACCCCATTCTCTGCCACCCTTTGTGCCTGACCTGTGAGCCAGTTGCTCACCCATCCCTTGATGTGTTGATCCAGCTGTGAGCTGGGCATTTTGTCCAGTAGGATCCTGTGAGAAAGAGTATCAAAAGCTTTACTGAAATTTGAAAGAATTACATCAGCTGGCTTCCCCTGATCAACTGGGTGGGTTACCTCATCATAAAAGGAAATCAGCTGTGACAAGCAGGACTTTCCTCTCACCAAGGCATGCTGGCTGTGACCAATGACTGCATTGTCATTCAGGTGGTTTCCAATGGCTCCCAGAATAATCTCCATAACTTTGCCAGGAACTGAAGTGAGACTGACAGGTCTGTTTTTTACAGGGTCCTCCATCTTGCCCTCCAAAATCAGGACAACATTCACCAGATTCCAGTCAGTTGGGACCTTTCCAGATTCCCAAGGCTGCTCAATAATCATTGGGAGAGGTTTTGTGATGACATCAGCCAGCTCTTTGAGGATTCTCGGGTGAATGCCATCAGGCCCCAGAGATTTGTAGGGATCCAGCCAGAACAGCAGATCCCACACAATTTCAGGGTTGACTGGGAGGTGATCATTCTCACAGCCATGGTCCCTTAGCTCAGGACACTGAGACTCCTTTAATCTGTCATCTGTTTTGAAGACAGAGGCAAAGAATGCATTAAACATTCTGCTGTGTCCATGTCCCTGTTTGTGAGGTGACCATCCTCATCATGGAATGGATGATGTTATTTCTACACTGCCTTTTGCCATTAACATATTTGAAAAAACTCTTTTTATTGTTCCCCACAGTTCTGGCTTCAACTCCAGCTGAGCTTTGTCTGCATGAATTTTTTCCCTACAGTGGCAAGCAATATCTCTGCATCCTTCCCATGTCACCTGACCTTGCTTCCACTGGGCATACACCTTCCTGTTTTGCCTTCTTTTCAAGGGAAGATTCCTGTTCAGCCAAGCTGGACTTCTGCCCTGCCTCCTTAGCTTCTGACATTTCCTGCTTCTGTGCCTTCAGGAGGTGATGCTTTAAAAGTGACCAGCACTTATGGACCCTGGCATCTGCAAAAACATTTTCCCAGGGGACTTTACTTGCTAATTCCCTGAGCAGCCTGAAGTCTCCTCTGCTCATGTTGAGGTTTTGCTGGCACTTGTCCTCCTGTCAAATATTCTGCTCTGCTTTGTTTCAGTTAGAAACAATGAATTTTTTTTTTAAATATGCAAGACTAAAACCATATTGAGAACTTCCCAAGTGAAACAGATTACTTCTTTATTCAGAAAACAAGAATTTATTTCTCTTTTTTTTTCTTACTCATTGGAAACTTCAGATGTTTGTTTTCTCACTCACCTGAAAAATGTTTTCTCCCAAGCTTTTGTGATTGCGACATAGTAGAATTTCCTTCCTCTCCCACTCTTTTCCTGAGTCATGTGAACTAGGTATACCTCCATCCTGGGGCTTAACATGCCAGCTCTGAAAAGGCAGCCCTCAAATTTGCATCCAATTATCCTCCATGTAATAGCTGTTAAACTCCTCATGCTTGCACAGGGGCAGGTCTTCATCTAGCCTTAGAGTTAGCAGCCTTCCATCAGCTCTGCTTGGCTCTGCTTTCTCTCACCCTCACAGCACCTGGCCCCCTTCACACTCACACATCCTATTCCCTCTAACCATTGACTCCGTCTTTTGGCTGCTCTAAATACACCAGGAAGAAAACCAGCTCTTTGGAGGTGACATTTCCAAAATTGATCCTGAGGACACCTTCATGCTGAAGGTTTTTGGGCTGCAATCTGTGTCAAGTGTACAGCTTTTGGATGAGAAGCTGATGCTGATTCTGACGCCAACCAGTGTCCTGCCACTGGATATTTTGCCCATGACTTGGACCATATCTGGAGACTGATTCAGCCCACGGTGTGATGCCAAGGTACATCACCCAGGGAGTGTTAGGTATTTCCCACGCAGATGCTTTCATTCAGCAGCAAAGCAAACACAGCTCAGTGTGTCCTCTTCCTGGAGGCAAGTCCCTGGTGCTGTGAGCACTTTCATCATGAAACACCACCACAGGTGGTTTCTCAATATGGCTGTAAGAAAAATGTTCTCTCTGTAGCTATTCTGTTTCACTGAACCCACAGCTGGGCCCTTGAACGCTGTCAGGAGAAATTGCATGTTCCTTGCAAGGATAAAGGCATGTCTGTGTAGACTGATTAATAATTTTGCTAAATGGCACATGAAATATCATCTTCATCTCCGAGGTTCTGAGTGCTGTCTCTGAGGACAGGACTCAGGACCAAGAAAACAACTTGGGAGCAGTCTCCCTTTAGGCCATGGCTGATCTTCCACCTGAGCTGAGGTGTGCAGGTGAGTCAGTGAGGCTGCTGCTGCTGCTGGGCAGGGTGCTGGCAGTGGCACAGATGGTCCTGCCTCTCGGTGTCCCCTCCTTCCCCCATGCCTGCCCACTGGGAGACGGAGAGCCTTTAACCCGGTCTGGGTCTGACCTGTGCCAGCCAGAGGTGGAGATGGAGGTGTGCTGCTGTGCCATCACAAAGGGGCCTCTTCTGAGTGAACTGAGAAGCAAGTATGCCCTAGTGACAGGGCACATTTCAGTCACTACTTAGTCTAAAGAGCAGTGCTGTGACACATGCTTCACTGAGTTTACAGCTGGGCCCAGTTGCTCTTTGCTCCTGGTGGCAGCTGAGTCTTTATACAGGACCAGGCATTGGAACAAGTGCTCCTGACATCAAAGCCTGTGGTCTGGCCAGGATATGTCCCCTCCAGTGTCCTATTCCATTAGCTGTTGAGTAGCAGCCTCAGTAAACCACGGGAGGAAATCAAAGACAAGATGTGTGAGATCAGTGAAATGTGCAGAGCATGGTCCCACTTAGCCTCATCAGTCTGCCACTGGAATGTGGAAATCCAGAGTTCAGGGCACGAAGCACCTACAGTGGATGTAAACAGTCATGGCATTCAGAAGCAAGTAAGCTACAAAATGAGAGCAAGCCCTGCAAAACATCCCTCTTTAAAGGGTTAAAGCAGAGAGGCTCCTTGTGCTTTGAACCTCCAGTGAACAGAGTAGCTTACCTCCCCTGAACTGAGCCTCCAAGAGCTCTTCAGACAGGAAAGTGCAAGCTGGTGCAGTGATGGACCTGCTTTGCATGGAATTTCATTTTAACTCTTCTTTTTTTTTTTTTTTTTATGAAGTAGAGGTAAGAAAAAGAAGCAGTGGTGATACATGCAAATATCTGCAAGGCATCAAAGCTTCAGTGGGGAACATGCTTATCCCTGTGGTCCCTGAAATGTATGGCTGTGACTTGTGATTGACATAAATTTTGCTGCAATGACTGACTGTTCCCCTGGATGCAAAGTGCCTTTATCCCATCAACACCAGTTGATTTTTTTGACTCCTGCTCAGACAGGATTGAAATATGTACTGAAGATCTGTCCTTGAAAGTGAGAGCTTGACACGCCTGGCTGCCTTACAAGAAGTGTAGAAGCAAGAGGAAATTGAGCTCTGTGTGTGGCATGAGCTGCATCAAGCTGCACATAGGATGATTCTTCTCATATGTGGTGCAGCAGCTTCATCAGTGTCTCTCTCCCTCTTACAGCTGACAGCTAAATCATTTCTTGCAGAGCTCAATGTAATAATGTACCTAATGAACTAGCTCTGAATAAACCCAGAGCATCTCCCTTTGCTAACTAGCAACCTACTGTGCCCTCAGTCCGTGCACAGCACCTCACAGAACTCATGTAGAATGCCAGACACGCTGCTGGCACAGTTTTGAAAGTCCCCAGAAGGGGCCTCTGTGAGAGCTGCATGCCTCCAGCATCTGCCAGCTGGGGCTGCAGAAGTCTCCAGAGAAAACCTCCCTTTGAGAAGCCAGGACAGAACAGGCTGATCAATACCAAAGGAATGAGGGAGAGGGAAAGAAATGTTTTTGCTAGCAAACAGCCAATAATTTAAATTAGGAATTGCAATAACAGCAGTGAGTCTGACCGAATGTGGTATTAGCCACTTAAAATACTCACAGTATGAATGTTCTAAGTCCCCAGTGGGAAAAATGGGGTACAGATAGTGATTTATGCTACAGCATGGGAGGGTGCTCCTTAACACCACTGAGGACAAAGAGAAAGTAAAACATAACCTGTCCTCCAAAGCACCTTCTAGTAACGAGTGGCACAGATGGGCAGAGAGCAGCTCTGGCTCCATCTCTGCCGTTCATCTCGGGTGGGACTGGGGCAAAGCCACTGAGCCCCATCCAGCTCTGCTGCTCCTCACCCTGGCAGGCTGCATCTGCATCTTAGGGTACCACAAACCAGCAGACACAAAATGTTGCTGTGGGACATGGAGTCACAGTCCACACAGGCTTCTGCCTGCAGCCTCTCTGCCCCAGCTTTGGGCTGCGAACTCCCCAGGGCAGGGACTGCCTGTTAATACGTGTTTGCAGAGGAGGTATTTCCCAGGGCAGGCTGCCTGGAGTGTGTGTGCTACCTGTCCTCTCCTCTGCAGAGCCATGAGGAGCATGAACTGGTAAAACCATCAGCTACAGTGTTAAAGCAGCTGCAAACACACCTGCTTTGATTTCTGCTGGGACTGGCAAGATTTAGGCCCTGAGCCCTGGGCCTCCCTCGTGGGAGTGTTCTAGGCTCTACTAAACTAGCAGACTTCCTCCAGCAGTGTGCACTAAGGCAAGGGGAAAGGCTGTGAACCAGAGCTATGTGGAAATTCAGGAGGATTTCTTGCTGGCAGGGGCCCTGTGGTATGATGGGTTTCCCCTTTGCTGCTCATCTTTGTTGGCAGAGGCACCCCATGCAAATGTTATTCTCTGAGCTTTCACACACAGGACTTTCAAAGGGTTCATGCTCTTCAGAAAAAAATGTATAGGATCAGATTTTCCTATGGCCCCCCAAGTAATTTTATTAATCACTGGGACAAATCTCAAATGTCTTTCAAGATTGAGAAATTCCACTTAATCACAATCTGCCCTGCTCCGACCTTCTCGGCATCGGATGGAGAAAGAAATGATGCAGCAAGAATCTTAGTCACACCAATGCTGCTTCAAGGCTGAGCTGGGCAACGGGACGTGAATCATCTTTGCCTTTCTTTCTTTTAAGGGAAGTACAGAAGTCGGCTGCTGCTCTGAGAGTAAAACACATAAAGAGGTGACAGCTCTTCCTGTGTCCTTTCCATCTCAGGTCCCTGCTGTGCTCTCCTTCCCTGCACTTAGCTGTATCTACTGAAAAAGCCCATCTCTCTTTCAGGCTACTCCTTGGAGATTTGTTTACCACATCCACATCTTAGCAAGTGCAGAGCCACACAGAGCAGCTGCTCAGAACCAGCTGGCAGAGTGAATTGCAGGATATTTTCCAGACAATCCAGTTCCTCCTTACAGAGAACTCTTCTGTGTGTACAGAGGCAAAAGGGCAGTGGGATGTGGACCTGGGAGATAAAAGACCCGTTCCTTGGACAGGTGTAAGCATGGCAATGATAAGCATTGCATCACCTCACTTTTGTGTGCCTGCCAGCTTGCAGGAGTCCACTGGGCACATCTGCTGCCCAGAAAATGGAGCAAGGGCCTGCCTACACAAGCAGAGGGAATGTCAAGGCCGGAGTTGCACACTCAAGGCTCAGGCTGGCCAGCACAGCAGGGTGACAGAGGTCACTCAGGATCAGAGGTCATGGCAGATCTGTTCAGTGAAAAATGTTCTCTGGCCTCTGCTTTTGTCCCCCTGATCTGAGGCATGCAGAAGGAAGCACACCCTAGGACAGCAGACTGTCCCTTTCCCAGTAATAACAGAATAACTGAGCAGGGCTTGCTCCAAGGTACTGTAATACAGGGAGCAGAAACCCATACTGCAGAGAGGGACAGAGAGCAGGGGGAAGAAGGTGAAATACTTTGCCCCTCTCATGTCTACTGGAAAATGCATAACCACAATTCCCCATGTGTGCAGCCCCTTAGGAGAGGAATATACATCTTGCAGCATTTTTAATCTAGAATATGCTTTGAGCAAGACTTAGGTGACACTCAGATGAAGAGCTGGAGCTGAACTCTACCCTAACACTCCCCCCCAGCACTTCAGCCTGCTCCTGCCTGAGGAAACATGAAGCTCTGGCAGGGCAGGCTGCCCAGCACATCAGCCTCGGCACGGAGCCATCCGGGATCTGCAGCCCCTGCCCCGCAGCTGGCACCAGGCTGGGCCTGCCTCTGCAGGCTGCTGGAGGCTGGATCCCACCCAGGGCTCGGCCTCTGGGGCCAAGCACAGCTCCTGACTCGCTGCAAGCAAGCTGGGTCATGGCTTGCTGCGAAAAGCCCACAGTGCATTGCTATGGAGAAGTCCCAGCACACTGCTTGGGCAGGCAGGGGTTGCCCTATTTCTGTTTGGGTTTCCTGGCCTGACATAAAGGTTCCTGTGCTGTGAGAAGCTGCATGCATGTGGTAAGTCTGGCAGGTTATACTCTTGGGATCCTGGCACAC
The DNA here is from genome assembly GCF_012460135.2 of Molothrus ater. Lineage (NCBI taxonomy): Eukaryota > Metazoa > Chordata > Aves > Passeriformes > Icteridae > Molothrus > Molothrus ater. The sequence goes on along the minus strand of NC_050483.2, from coordinate 37,604,428 downwards.
GAGGGGACAGTCTGCCCAGTACAGCCAGGGCACATCAGCTGTACTTTGTGCAATCCAGAGTCCAGGATTTCCAAACACTCAGGGGACTGGACACAGCTGCTGTTTTGCTGGGGTTGCTCAATGTCAGCTCAGGGTTACTGGACTGTGCTCAGTGGATCTCATGCAGGGAAAAGGTCAGAGGAATCTTTCTCTGCAGATTGCCTGCCAAGGACGGACTGAGCCCTGGTTTGGACAGAAACTTGCAACTAATTCAGCAGCATGGTCTGCATGTGGAATAGTTTGTCACTAATTTTAGCACAGCTTTCCTTGTTATCAAAAGCTTGCAGCCATCCAAACTCAGATGACATGAAAAGCTGGGAATTCCCCTGCCCCAAAACTTTTCTATCACCAGAATAAAGCACCTCCCTACTGCATAGCCCATCAGGCTAGTTACAGCTCTTGGAAGGACACCTGTAGGGACACCCTCCAGCCACAGAGTAATGCCAGTACTTGGAGACAGGCATCCATCCAGCCTGCAGAGTTACCTACAAGGTAAGAGACACAGCTTCCAGAGTGTGCTTTTGCTGCTTCAATCCCAGTGATCTCCCTCTTTCTCCCAGCCCACTACCTCCCTGGAGCAGCCAGTCATGTCCAGTCCTGGCTTCTGACAGCTGGCACTCTGATCACACAAGTTCCTGTGCAAAGCAGGTTTCTCAGCTCACTGAACTCTTGTGTGTTGTTTGATTAGATTTAACAACTTGGAGGTGACAAACCAGTCTGTTCCCTGAAGCCTTGCCACAGGAGCTGGCAGCCTGCACTGCCACCAGAGACAGCTCTGCAGGAAGGGGCTGCCACAAGTTCCTGAGCAGGGGAGCCCCTGGCAGGAGGCACAGCAACACCATGCTCAGCACCCAGGATGTGGTGACAGGTTCCAAGGTGGCTCACCATCAGCCCCAGCACGTTTCCCTGTCAGGCACTGCAGCAGCCACACGTGCTCTCAGAGCTCTTGCTCAATGCGAGAATCAAAGCTGTGCTTGGGGCCATCTGAGTTTATGTGATTATACTGAAAAACAGAGGCCTCATCCTCGGGCTTGAGCAACCTGTAATTAATGTCAGGGATGATCAACCTTGGGCACACATGGAGCCACTGAAGGTGCTGCTCACATTGCTCTCTGTGCTGCAATTGATTTTCCAGCCAGGCTGTTGGAAGGTGTGTCAGGGTTACATGAAGAAAACAGCTCCTTGAGGAGCAGGCTGAGTTTGACACTTAATAAGGCCACCCCAATCACCAGCCCAGAGGTCTTTCCAGCCTAGTGTGTTGTCTTCAGGCATGGCCAGTGCTGGAAAGGCTGGGATATAAATAACCTGACCATCACTTGGGCTCTTTGCAATTAGTAGTTCAGGCCTGTGCAGGGTGATGCTTCTGCCTATGTTGGTGTCTATATTAACCACCCAACAGCAGGACAAGCAAGAGCAATATTATCCAGTCCCAGCTGGGGCCCACACTGCAGGGCCTACAAAAGGGCACTCTAAAGTGCCACAGAAATACAGCAACTGTTTCATCCCTGCGTCAAGAGAAAATACTTTCTGTCCAGTAGTGGAAATCGGCACTTGGGCGTGGATCCCAAAAGAGATTTCAAACCCTAAATCAGGATACTGATAGGCCTGTATCCAAAGGCAGCACCTGGAAAGCCTGTGCTCAGCAGCTCCATACTCCTGCAGAATGTACAACTCACTAGAGGCTTCTCTCTTGGCTTGGAAGCACCTGAACAGCCAGGGGTCTGCATGGGTGGATCAATGCAGAATGACCCACAGCCAGGGAATAACGTGCAATGACTCCAATGATTTCAGAAGGCTGAAGAAATGCTTTATTAAGCTATACTATATTACTACTACTATACTAAACTGAAGAAAAACCTGTGACCCTTTCAGACAGTCATGACACAGCTTTTGACCTAATTGCTCAATCAATCAAAACAATTATCACCCGAGCCCAATTAACAAATCACTTTTGGTAAACAACCTCCATAACACATTCCACATGTGCCAAACAACAGGAGCAGCAAATAGAGATAAGAATTGTTTCCTCTTCTTTCTCTGAGCTTTCTCACTGCCTTCCCCAGGAGAAATCCTGGCAAGGTTGTGCTTGCTGCTCTCTGTGAAGAGAGCTGTGGCCACAAAGGTGCATGCCTCACCCAGGTGGGACCCTTCAATGGGCCCACTCAAGGACTGCTAGATCTTTATTCCCTCCTGGCCAAGGAACCTGATCCCAAACTCTTGCACTCTGTTCCTTCCCTATGAATCTCTGGCATTAGGGCAGAAAAGGAGACAGCATGGCCCCTCTTTCACTCTCTCTCCTACATGGAGGTCAGGCCTCATGTCCATGGAAATGTGCCTGGTGGCCTTTGCACTGCAGGACACCCCTTTCCCATGTGGATTCCCTAGCTGGAAGTTTATGATGTTCACCTGGAAGAATGTTACCTTTGGCATATTTCAGGAGGAAAAGAGGAAGGCTTTGAGAGCCAGCGCTGTTCACACAGAGCTGAGGAAATAGCCAGCACCAGCCTCCCAGGAGTCTGGACGTGAGCACAGGCAGATCTTCCAGCAGTACCTGTGACTAGGGCTTGCAGCTGAGCTCCTTGGCTAGCCAGCTAAGCCCCTCTGCTTAGCACACAGCTGGGCTGGGTTTGGCCCCTTGTGGGGAAGTGCAACACAGGACATGGCTTGCTGAGCCCCACTTTGCAGGTGAAGAGCTGATGACCCTGGTCTGCCTGCCTGCCACAGCACTCCTATCACAGCTGGCAGAGAGGATTGCATGAGCTTTCCCCTGGTTCATTTCAGGCAGAACCAGCCAGGGTGTCATAATTTAACCTGTGTAATTTTGCCCAAAGCAAGCAGAGGGAACTGCACTCTAATTACTCCACCAGCCATCCAAGGGGAATCAACCTCCAGTGGGAGGGGTAAGGGAGAGCAGGGAGACTGAAAACCTCTTCCACAGCTGGGTCTGGAAGAATGAAAGTCCTTGTGGCCCAAACCATGCAGGAAAACCCTCCTAGAAATCCACCAAATTGCCAGGACAGGAAGGAGCAGCAAGCCTTCCTAGGCGCAGGCAGAGGCTTTTGCTGAGCCTAGAAGAAAGGAGGGGTGGAGCTTGTGCACTTTCCATGTAAAAGGACAGAGAGGGCCTTGAGAGGGCTTATAATGGGAATGAGCAAGAGAAGCCAGCTGGGAGCACAGAGCAGGTTGGAGGTAGGAGAGGGGCCTCCTCAGATGAGCAATCAAGGTCAGGAGGACACCAGGGAAATAGATGTTGGCCATGCTGTGAGATGGGGCTGCCACGAGAAACTGCCAGGGAAAATGGCAACTTGCACAACCAAGTGTATGCCCCATTGAAATAGAAGAAATGAAAAGAAAAAATGAGAAGAGTTTGCTGGCTCTCAGTGCTTTACCATGGCAAACAGAAGCATCAATTTTCAGTCCTCTGCAGGCCCTGAGGCCACTCAGCATCAGGGAGGAGAGGAGCAGAGCAGCAAAGCTGTCCCAGTGCAAGGGTGCTGCTTCTGCTCACGTACAAAGGCTCACCCTGCAAACAGGCATGGCTCCAGGGAGGCAGGCACTGAGCTCCAGGGCTGGCCCTGAGCCACAGGAGCCACAGCTGCCCTCAGCCTGCAGGCAGGCAAGGCTGCAGAGGAGGAGGTGGGGCACTGTAAACAATGCCAGCTGCTTGATGGAAATGCAATCACTTGAACCTGCTGTTCTTACTTTGGGAAATTCCATGTTCCTTCCACAAATGAAATGTTCCTTTGGCAAGCTTGTTTTGGTGGGGTTCCTGTTTCCACCCAGGTTGTATAAACAAAACCAGCACTGAAAGTAAAAGTACCTGTCCTGCACTGTGTGCAGGGCTCCCCTCCCTGATGTTGACTGTGGTTTGACAGCCACCTTCAATCTCCTCAGTGGCACATGCACAGGTGAACCTCTGCAACGTGAGCAGCACGTGCCATCTCATGTGGGTCCTCTGGGAGATGGCAGGCATGTCCCACATCACCTGCTGACAGGTAGGTGTCTTGGTGACTCAGCTCCCAGGACTTGTTGCTGCTCATCAAGGAGAGCTTCACCACTCCCACTCTACCTAGGCCAGCAAGGCAGGTGCTCAAGCTGATCTTTGTGCTTCATGGACACTTTGTGCCAGAGCTGAGCTGCCAGTGCCCTTCTTTATTCCATTTCCTTTGGATGCACAGAGCTACAGGGTGGATGTGCCATGAAGTCACTGTAAATGTTAACATGCTGAACAGAACACAGGCATGGCAGACAAGCAGTGAGGAGGAAAATCCAAATACTGAAATGGGAGAGGATCCTACTTTGAAGGACTAAAATCAGATGCCAGTGTGGAATTGCCCACAACAGCTACGGGAACCCAGGAAAGCTTCCCAGTGAGGGTCAGGGCTGGGGGCAGAAACTGAGCATGGGGAAAGGCAATTGTCAGGCAGCCAAAGCAGAGCAGGGCAGAGAGTTACAGCTGAAGACTTTGCCTGAAATGGCTATCATCAGAGCAAAATTACACCTGGATCAAGCTGATGCAATTTCCAGCTGGATGTACTGCATTTCAGTGTAAATGTGTGTGCCACACAGAAATGTTTGTTTGTTTGGGGTTTTTTTTGTTGTTTGGGTGTTTGTTTGCTTTTGGTGGGGTTTTTATTTGGTTTTATTTGCTTTGTTTTGGTTTTGGCTTTTTTGTTTGTTTGTTTGCTTTTAGGTGTTTGGGGTTTTTTTTTCTCAGAAAGTGGAGTGTTTCCTATGGTCACTTGCAACTCCTGCTCTGCTCTTGGGTTTGGAAGGAAGAGACTAGGGATAAGGCAGGACTTTCTCTTGGGCTTGGGAACAGCCAGAATGATCATCTTTCTGTCTTCACTCTCTTTCTCTTTTTTTTTTTGCTTTGTGTGTGCCCGGCTGCTGCAGGAGCTGCTGTTGCAGATCCTATGGAAGAACACAGCAGGGGAACTGTGCCAGAGCCGGTGCCAGGCCACTCCTTTGGCCTGGCTTGTGGTTTTCTGGGGAATCACCCAGACCAAAGAAAACACAGTGTACCTGACAGCTCTTAATAAAGAGTTTCTCACTTCCCTAGTGCAGGCAGGCAGCGTCCTCCACTGCTCTCAGTCCAGGCTGGGGCCAAGCTGCCTGGCCAGGAGCAGGATGCTCCCGTGCCCACCACACTGAGGTGGTGAGAGGAAAATCACTCACTGCTTAATAGGGCACATGAGGTGCCTTATGCCATTTTCTGCTTCATATGAATTTTCCTAATGCTGCTCTCTTCCATTTTCATAGTGAATCAAGTGGGAAACACTGTTGGGACCCGAGTTCCACTGAGTGTGCAGCCTCAGAGGGCCACATGCTGATTGGAGTCAGTGACAATCAGCTGCACTCCCCACCCTGGTCCCATTTAACCCCCTGCAGCACTGTGCTGCTCTGAAACACTGCAGAAACAGGAGGTTTGGTCCATGAGCTGAGCTGAGACATCTTCCCCTGGTCCAAGTATCAGCTGGGATCTCCCACTCATTTGCCTGGAGAAGGAAACACTAGAGGATTTTTCCAACAAGCCTGCAGGACCTGGGCAGAAAACACACACATCTGTAAGTCAGATTGGTTATTTAGGAAAAAAGGATTAAAACCAATCCCATGGGAACTGCAGGACAGATGCTCTGCAGTCCTTATGTGAAACAAAGGCACATTCCATTTTTTCAGCAGCCAGCTTTGCCTTGCAGCTGAACACAGCATAACATAACATTTCCCTGGGCACATTTCCCTTCCCTTCCTTTTTTTTTTTTTTGTTTTGGTTGGTTGGTTGGTTGGTTGCCTTTTTTGTGCTTTTATCCCTCTGATTGGTTGTATGTGGCAACAGCTGCTTTAGGAGGAAAATATTACCATGGCCTCAGCATCCCCTGGTTCAGCTTAGTCAGCTTCTCCTCAGGGGGATTTCTAGAGGAAGGCAATCGGCTCTGTGGCTAAAGCAGCTTCCCTTCAGCAGTGAACAAATAATCCCTGACCTCCAGAAGAGGGGCAAATGCACTTTGCTAGAATGAGCTATTTCACACAGTCCTTGGTAATGCCTGGTCCCTGTCCTGCTGAAAGCAGGGGAAGGAGAACCGAGGCTTCCAGTCCGATGTGTTCATAGCCCCTAATTCTCCAGATCCCATCACGCTTGAGGGGTTTGGTGGGATTTAAAGGGATTTTCCTCTTTGTGAAAATTATATTTCTACTAAAGTTAAAAACGCTATTAAGTGCTGGTTGTACAGCATCTCTTCTCCATTTACATGCTGAGTTTGTTTTCCCTTGCTCCTTATCTGCTTAAAATCAATAACGCTTTGGCAAAAAAATTTGCAATTGTGTGGGTTTTACGAGCTGCCTGCGCCCAGAGGCACTGTCTGTTGTCCTGATGGAATGGTGGGGGATAAAAGGAGAATTCCTCCCTCCTCCTCACACCAGAAGGGTCTCCCAGGGAGGCGAGCGTGCAGAGACGATCATGAATGGAGCTCACAGCGAGTGCTCTCCCTGTACTGCTCAGAGGGCACCGTGTGGTTGCGGGATGACAAAGGCACCGCGTTTCAGGAAGAAGAAAAGCGGAAGGAAACTGTGCAAGACAGGGGGTTCCCAGCCCGTGACACTGCCTTTAAACACGGTGCTTTTGAATGGAGGCGAAGTTTGGGAACAGGGAAGCCAGGAGGGGGTTTTGGTACCTTTCCTTCCTGCTGAGGCAGTAGCTGAGATCCCCGCTGAGGCTATGGCCATCTCCCCACCTCGGGCAGCCCACGGCAATCCCTCGCAAGCCGGGTGGGATCCTGTGAGCTGCGGGAGGCACACAAGGCGCACAAACCCATCCCCTGCCCCCTGTGCCTCTGCACCTCTCAGCTGGCACCGTCCGCAGGGAGTTTTGCCATTATCTGCCCTGCAGTGCGTGAAACGCCATCCGGCGGAGGGATGGGGATGGCACTGCCCGTCTGACCCCGAGAGGAAAAGGCATGGACCAGACAGGTTTAGTCTTAGCTGAGGAAACCCCATTATTCACTGCTAGGCAGGGGGGGAAGGAAATTAAAAAAAAAAAAAAAAAAAAAAAAAAAAAAAAAAAAGAAAGAAAAAGAAAAGAAAAAAAGAAGGAAAAAAAATAAAAGAAAAAAAAGAGAACACAATCACTGTCTCAGGCAGCTGCAAAGGCCTTGATAGTTCTCTGCGCTGAGCAGATAATACAGCTTGGCTGGGCTGCAGGAGAAAAGCACCAGCACAGAAAATCCTCGGAGGGGGAAGGATTGCGAAAAGGCCCTGAAGATTTCTACTGTATTTACAGGATCTGAAGGCAAGCTGGCCCCGGAGCTTGCGGAATGTTTGGCGGCATTCCCCGTCCTGCAATTCCCGGGCGTGGGAATTCCCTCCGGGGTGGAGCCGCTGCCCGGGGTGTGGCACCCATAAACACAAACCCAGCTTCTCCCTGCTTCTCCAGGGTGGGCCTCCCAGCAGCTGGGGTGGGGAAAATTACATTAAAATGTTTCTCCCCGGGTCCGTGGAGGAGTAATTAACAGCTAAATAGATAGTAATTGAAGGGGACGGGATTAGACTAGCAGTGATTTAACAAATTTCAAATTATCCTTATTCCGATATTTTATAACTTACTTCCAGCAGAATTTCTCATCGTTTTTGTCTCCAAAAAAGAGAACTGATCCATTCTCTCAGATCCAAAAATATGGGCATGAAAGGTTTTTAATGACACCTGAAAATTGTTTATAGAAGTTGTTCAATTTGCAGAGTCCGCTCCATAATCATGTTAAAAATTGTTGGAATAATCATAATTTATAATTAAGAGGAGGAAAGAAGGAAACTCTCATTGTTAACAGTGGCAGAGGGTCTCCAGAGACCCCCTGAGATGAGAGTAGCTGTAGGGGGGTTACCAAAGCACCAAGCCCTGCTGCAGGGCGAGCAGCCAGGACGCACCATTGCTATCCTTAGCAAGACTGCACCATGCAAGGGCATTCACAACGGAAATTTCACAGCACAGATCCAGGAGGAACTAGCCAGGCAGGTTCTGCTGCAACTATATTTAATGCTGTTCTGAGTCCTCTCCCACAGCCTGTGGCAGAAAGCTCGTGAGAGCGCAGCAGTGCTTGGGTTGGCTTCCTTTCCGTGAGCTATCCTCACATGACCCTGCTTACTGAGGACAAGGCTGTTTTCTTTCCCAGCTCTAAAAATCAACAGATGTGCAAAACTGAGTGCCCAGGTTTTGATCACGGTTTCTGTAAATATTAGTTGTGTTAAATGCCTATCTTTCAGCATTGATGTACTTTAAGAGTTTTGCTCTATTTTATTTATTTATTTTCAACAGACCTGAAGGTAAATCCGAGTCAGAACTTTATGGAAGAGCAGAAAACAACACTCCAGCCAGCACAACTAACCTGTCTCAGCAGCTCCACTGTATTTGTCAAGACCAGAGGGAGGGAGCTGGAGCCTTTCAGCAGCTGGAGCAATTCCAGGCAGCAGCCACAGCTGTTGAATGCAGCCCTTTCAAACGCCCATTTTGTGCAAACTGAGCGAAGCACACGCATAAGGAGTTTCAGGCTCTTTGTGTGGCTGTGAATGGGGCGGCACCGACAGAGCCTGCTAAAGGACCATCTGGAGGATTGCACTGCAGCGCTGGAGAGTGCTCTGAGCCTGCCATGTGCGTGGTGTTGGCAAAAGGCAGTTGTTTATTCTCCTAGGAAACGATCCATCTGAAAATGTTTCAAATACCAGCACAATATAGCCGTAGCAACCCACAGCGTGTGGCACAACCCAAGGCAGGGGTGTGCTCTTTGCACTCTGACAGGATGGTGAAACAGCAGCCTGTGCTCGCTGGGTCCCACCCCTCCCTGTTTCCTCAAGATCTTATCCCTCTCCACAAGCACTGCAGCCCATGCAACTGTGTGATGAGCCAGCGAGCTGGGCCAGACAAAAGCTAATCCTTTTGCAGGATCCCTGTGCAGCAAAGGGATGAGCCTTTGAGCCCAGATGGGCTCCCTGCACGGTGTCAGCTTGCAGTCACAAGGCTGCCAGTGCCAGCCCAGCGTGGCACCCAGCAGTGACTGAAGGCAGCTGTTTCTGACTCTGTGGGGCTGTGCCCTTGCCTGTTCACACTGAGAGGAATGACGGGTTTGTCTTTACAAACAAGCTGTGGGTCTGCCGGTAGATAAAACTAGCACTGAGAGATAAAAGAAACAATGGGAAGGATTCCACTGATTGATGAATGGAAAAAGATATTTGTATTTACAAACAAACTGTAGGTTTGCTGATAAATGAAATTGGATATTGAAAGATGAAAGAAACAATGGGGAAGACCCCTAAATTCCATAAGAATTAAAAATTAAAAAGGAGGGTTATACATTAGAGAGAAATCTTTGGTATCAGGTGTTCTGGGAAGTCTGTACCTCTCAAGTACCTCAGCCAATGGGGAAAGAGAGAAGGGAAATGTGGCTGGGAAATCAGGATAAAAAGGAGGCTGCATCCTCCAAAAATTTGAGACACCCCAGGGGAATGCCCCATGGCCTCTCCCGTTTTCAAATAAAGTAAAAGAACTCCTCTGTCTCCTTTTTGGATATAAACTTCTGATGTTTGTGCATTAATTTTCCTGACAACACCAAGAGCCTAATGTCATGCACCTGAGCCTAGAAGCTCCAACAAGGCCCTTTGCCCACTCTGCACTTGCAGCACGTTTCGGTCTTTCAGCACTTGTGAAAGTTCCAGTTCCAGCAGAGCAGCATTACAGCATGGATCTATCCACACAAGTCGATTCTTGTTACAAAGCACAAGTGCTCAGGTACTGTTTGGTGTGTTTTGATTTGCCACCAAAGTGGAAAAGCATCACACACTTGTTATTATCTGTATTTGAAATAAACACTGTAACATCATTTTGCAAATACGCACTTCATCAACAGAAGCCGTTTCTCCTGCTGAACTCATTGCACATGCTTTTATTTATCAATACGTCCAGCACCAGTGAGCAGGAAAATCCAATCTATTCTCTTTTTCTCTATTAGTAACTAAATTCCCCTCTTGACCTTTGCTACTTCATTCCTGTAATACAGACCACTTGTACTGTTACTTATCATTAATTTGTTTTGTTATCTTCCTTTTTTTGACAACACTGCTCTCTTTTCCTCACCTGCATACCAGGACATTCACACCATCTGGGTCTGGTTTTTTTCTTCTCCCTCCAGAATTATTTTGCAGCCCATCTCTGTACTGTAACTTCTGACTTTGAACCTATGGACTATGAATGCACTTTATACAGATGTCCCCTGATGAGCTACCTACACAAGAGCCCATGTCTGTTTCCTGCGTTGGAGTGAGAAAGATGTAGGTGTCAGTGCAAAGTAGTCAAAGTAGGAAAAAAAGTTTACAAAATTACTTCCTTGTAAGTACTCTTGTCACCCGTAGGATATAACTATTTTTGCACTTCCAAAGCCAATTCTACACTATTTAGTACTTTATTTACTTGCTTTGTTACTAGGTAAGAGAGGTTAGTAATGGAAACTTCTCCTGGAGATAGGAATGGGGGACATCATCACCTAATCTCCCAACAAGTATTCAACAAACATTTCATGTGTGCAGACACCCACCAGGTGAAGAAACCAGGAGCTACAGGCTGAAAAAATCCACTGGAGTCTGAGGTTTTGGGCAACTTGCCACGACTTTGTGGCAAGTCAGGCAGCCTTCCTGGTCACCACTAAAAATCCTCCTTTCTCTCCCATCCTTTCTGCTAACACCTCTGACTCCAGCAATCCTCAGCCTGCTTCCTGCTACCTTCAGGGGCAGTGAGTAACTAAGCTAACCTGGTAGCCGATTTTCATGGTTCACCACATCCTTAGATAAGAAACGTTTTTTGTGTTTTTTTTTTTTTTTTCTGTCAGCAGGCATTTCCAAATACTGTTAACTGAAACTAGGCTAACATTCAATGCAAATAAATTTCTTCACAATGCCCTAAAGCTAGGCAAGGCTACAAGTGGTTTAAGAGACAGAAAAGGAAAAGAAAGAAAGGCTGCCCATCCCACTTGTGCTAAAACCCAATGCAAGGCAGCTGCTATCCCCTCTGGCAGCCAACTTGCTGCTGGTTCTCTTGATACCTTGTTGAAAGTTCTGGGTTCCTAAAAGACCTCATGGTGCACTGCCCAGAGAGACCCCCCCTGCCTAGCCCAGCACACCAGCCTGCAGTTAGATCCCACGAAGGAGGTTTCCATGGATTATGACAACTAATATCCCCTCTTTCCCTGAGGAAAATATTTACTTACAAGGGAGGATTTTGACTGTCACTCCTGTCAGCTGTGCCACCAGTTTAACTCACCCCTCCTCATGGATCCTGTGCTGCACTGCCCCCTGTGCTGGCACTACTATTGCAGCACCAGCACCAAGGTTAAACCAGGGTCCACACCGAGCTGTTGTTCTGGCTGGGTTTTGCTGGTTTGGGTTTTTTAAACATAAGCTTGTTTCTGTACCAGGTTCCCTGGTAGCCCTGGAAATTGCTGGGCTATGCAGTGGTGACAGGAACAGAGGAACTGAGAAGGAGCTGCTATAACAGCACTGTCCCCAAAGAAACCTTCCTCAGAGGAGATGGGACTAGTCTTGATGCTGCCCAAGCAAAGGCTCGAGTCAGCTGCTGACAAAGGCAAACACAACTCTGGTGAGCCGGGTGTCATCATACAGGTTTAAATCAAAGACTAGCCAAGGGGATAATGAGCTATGGAAACTCCTGCTCTTTGGTGATGCAGGCTGTGGTTTCACAGTGGATTAAAGCAGAGGCAGTGCAATCCCATTTCCCTCTTCCACACCTGCACTAGAGCCAATTTGGACCCAGAGTAAGACGACTCAGGTCACTTATGCAACAGAGAACTGAACTAAAAACCCCCAATGTTTTCCATCAATTAAGCAAAGAGAATGGCTCTTTACAAATACAAATAAGCACCACTGCTTGCTGAAGGAAGAGCCAGGGAAAAACCCAGGGAGACTGAGCACACCTGCAAACATGAGAGCAACATCAGATGGCAATGAGTGGCATCCCTCTTCCCACTCATGCAATCCTGGTCCATGCACATTCATGCTATTTTTCTCCATCAGCTAGTAAATTTGACTCTAACTTGAGAGAGGGTTGCTTTCTAGTCTAAGGAATCTCATAAAGGATTAAATACCTTATGTTCACAACTCTTCATGCCACTGGGTGTCACAAGAGTCAGTTTTCTGGAGGAGGAAACAAACACAATTTGCTGGCAAAAAACTGAAGTCTTGGCTTGGGTATGCTAATCTGCACTGCATACTGTGCTGCTAGAGGCTCAGAGAGAAAACTTCATTCCAGAGGCTTGTGGCCCAATGAATGTATCAGCTAAGCCACAATGCAGGTAGAAGACAGCCATGAAGTGCCTCTGCAGTGCCAGGAAGCTCAGCCATGGCTGGCAGGTTCTAAAAAGAACCAGGAGAAAAACACTATCCCCAAAAAGTGGAAGCACACACTACTTGGAAGATGACTCAGTTCTGCCAAACAGTTAGCTGGATTTTGATTTAGTGATATGGTGGCTCTATTTATTCATCAGCTTTATAGTGAAGTACCTAGGAGTTACCTTATTTAACATTGCAGCACAGGATTTTCATAGAAGATGATGACGTGGGTAAGATCATCACTACAGAAAAGATGAGAATGTTAAGAAAATCTTAGTGAAGAGGAGCAAATACTGCAAGTAACTAAGGGGTTTGTCAGTCCCTTAAAAATGCAACTTTATCTATATAGATATACTACAAAGGACTGGTTAAAATGTTTCATGGGGTTTTCTAAAATATGAGAACCACAATAAACAAAGTCCAGACTATTTTAAACAGCTTTGCATAAGCATGTGATGATCCTTGTTTTAGTTTGGGCATGAGAGCTTTACTGTTCCAACAGATCCTGAACTACAGGATGTCTTGCATTGTTTCCAAGTAGTTTGGGTTACAGCAAAACAACAGAACAGAACAAATTGTTACTAGCAAGAACTGGCTGGAACAAGCTGTGACAACTTAAAAATTTCCCATCTGAAAAAGCAAAAATTCACTGATCATAAAATGAAAAGCAATGTCCCTACCATTACTACTCTGGTAGCTTTTTTTTCCTAGAATAAAACATGAATACTGCTATGGATATGCTTCACAAAACTTGATCTCATGACCCAGTAAGGCTACTGTTTTGCAGAACTCAAAATAGCAGACTTTGCTTCTATGCCAGGGGAAAAAAATGGGAAAGTTATGTACTTTTTTTCCTTCAGATACTAGAAAATGACAGATATAGTTCTTTGATCTTACTCCCAACAATGTGTGCTGAACCAAAATACTTCTTGTTTGGTAAACCTGGACATTGATTTAAGGCAAAACAGGACAGAGAAGGTAAAAAAGAATGCTGCATATAATTCCATGTCATTAAAATTATTGTGATCTATCTGCATGTACTGGCTCTATCTGAAATCCCCATCTACCCTTGTCCTCAGACTGTCATCAGCTATACAGTGAAAATACACAGCCAAACATTGTGCATTACACAGTAGCTCATATTGCTCTTAAGATGTACCTGAAATCCTACAGAAGTTCACTACTGCCTGCCTTACCAGGATTGTTGTGTGTAAAGAGAGGGTCTCGTGAGTGGAGATTGGCCACAGTGACCACCAAGTGATCGAATCTAAAATCTGTGCTCACAGGAGGAAAAGTGCCAGGAAAACTTCAGCTCTAGGCACAAAGAGAGCAGACTTCAGGCTGCTCAGAAAGCTAATTAGTAAAATGGGAAAATGCCTTCAAATACCTAAAGAATGTGGTCATTGATCACAGCCAGCACAGCTCTGTGAAGGGAAAGTCCTGCTTATCAAACCTGATTTGCTGATTTTGCTAACTCACCCAGCTGATCAGGGGAAGCCAGTTGATCTAATCCTTTTGGATTTCAGTAGAGCTTTCCATACTGTCTCTTACAGGATCCTTCTGGACAAAATGTCCAGCACACAGCTGGATAAACACATCATGGGATGGGTGAGCAACTGGCTCCCCATTGAGCTACTTCTGTTTATAACACATACCATTACTGTCTTTGGGGCTCCATCTGCATGGAGGGAGGGAGGTTACTCATCAGAAATCCAGATGATTTTCAGAGTTACCTAAGCTGACTGCATGTACTTGGCATTAGCATCCTTACACTACACCAGAGATAAAGAGCACTGGTAATGTGATGTGGACAGTTACAAGGTGCAGAGCCAGGGCAGGTAGCACTGATGTGGGTCTGGTATGCAAATAAAACTCAGTCCTGTTCCTGTTTAACTACTTGTGCATTCACACTGTAACTGCATCTGCCAGTCTTCAGCACTGGCACAACAAACCACAAACACATGGAGCAATCCCAAGTCTGGTCTCACTCTTTTTAAGCTCTACCCAAACTAGGAGCACCAGGATTGTACCGCACATACTCCAGCTCCTTTGAAGTGCCAGGTTTGGAACAGCAGGTGATACTAGCTACAGCTCAGCACCAGCCACAGCTGTACAGCCTGGCTGCAGGTGATACTTGCTCCAGGGTGTGAAGAATGTGTTAAATGTAATACATGGGGGTTTCCCATTCAGTCAGGTAACCCACCTGCATTGCTGCCTTATCTTCAGAAGCAAAAAGCTTTGACTAAAAAAGAAAAATCCCCATTATTAATATGAAAAGAGAACCACGAATTTTCTCTACAAGGAAAAATACTAGCAAAAATGTCATAAAAAAAGGCAACATTCACCATTGCCTTTATAAAAAAATAGGCAACGCTCACAGTTAATATATAATAAGCTGTAGACAGCTTATTTCATAATCTCTGAACACAAGATGGGATGCTCTGCATTGCAAAACAGGTAAGGTATGAACAAACATCCACTGCTCTCAGAACCACCACCTGAGTTATACAATCCCATACAAACTCCAAAACTTAGAATTAAAGGACTTGCTGGGAATTTTGGTACTGATACAATGGAAATGTGCTCTAGTCATATGGATCCCTGATTGCCATCTTCCCTTTAATTTTTGTTCAAGAAGCCATTAGTGATGTTTTCTATACATTATCAAAGCTGATCAAGAACAAACTATCGATGGATGATATTTTGTGGCAGACTAAATAATGACCTAAGCCTACTCAAATTCCAGGCTGTTATACAACTGAAGTATTAGGAAGGAAGGCCCTAGGGGTTTTCAGAAACTGAGCTATCACTGGCAGTAGTGACACAGACCTTTCTAAATGTGCCATTAGCTGCACAAATTTGCTGATTGTTGCACGAACACACACAGAATTCTCAGATAACCAACCCAAAACCAGAAGCAGAGGTCCTTATCTTATCTACACTGCATTAACTGACATGAGGGAAGCTGAAATGTGGAGGCACGAACAGAAATTCGAGAAGCTTTGTGAACTCCACAATTCACTATACATCTGATTCTCAACTCAATTATCACCTAAGGTTAGCATTATCCTTTATTGAAGCCACCAAACACTGAACTGCAGCTTCTTTACTACAATGAACTTGAAAAATACATATTCAAGGGGCTTTAACTGTAAAGCATGAAGAAAAAAAATAACCCAATCTCAGTTTCTGACAACTTATGAGGCCTTTCCCAAATGTCTTGAAAAACATCAAAGAGAATTTTGGAATAATGAAAGCCAATATGAGAAGTGCACAGCAGAGAATGAAGGTAAGGAGTTATGCTGCATTAACTTGGCATTCTTTCAAGGAGACTTGTGTGCAACAAACTAAAACTGCCTGGTAATCTCTCCTTTCTCCTCAGTGCCTTCTCCCTCACAACTTCATCTCCTCTTTACTGCTGAGGCTGAAACCTCTTTAATTGAAGCAAAACAAAAAGTTTTTTTTTCCACCTTCAAGTTTTTGCAGTCTCATCTCCAAACCCTAAACCTCTGAAGGAGCAAGAATTGCTTCCCAGAGACCTTCCTGTTCAAGGACTTTGTCTATTGGCCCTGTCTAGCCCCAACACTGCTCAAAGCCTCCAAACCTGGTAGGTGACTAAGCAAAAATCCCAAAGTACACTACACACAGAGTATTTTCCCTAAATAAATGTCAGCTTCAGAGCTGTTTAATTATAGAAGACATCTCTTAAATCCACTACATGCACTGCAAATAAATCAGTCCGAAGGACTGGACTTGGACTCACAGCTCAAGCTTTTTCCTTCTGCTTTTGCCCTATATCCTCATATAAACCTGAGCAAATAAGGTCTTCCTAACTTCCCCACAATTAAACCAGTAACGTTGTAAGGCTTTCAACATCAGGCCATGGAGAGAACAAACACGAATGTAGGAATTATCTCAAGACACACACACACCACAAAAGCTGATATTAACTTTACACAAAGAGCCAAATAGCTCAGATGGAAAATACAGCTCAGAGCATAAAATTTCTCTTAAACTACAATTAAAAGGCAGGCAATTACCACAGAAACACTAAAAGTCATCAAGCGTTTTGATGACAATTTCATAGAATTGGAAGTTTAAAAAATAACATTGAAAGGAGACACCAAGAATTTCAAAAACCTCTGTTTTATTTGTACAGAGTAAAATACATCATATAGTGAACACTGTTTCCCACCCATAATCTAAAACCATTATTAAGTGTTTTCTTTTCACCAAACATCCTGGCCAGAAGCACAGACAATGGAAATGGGAATGCTAATTAGTCTCTCTCTGCCAGAGCTACAAGGTGCACATCAATCTCTGCTTCTGTAAGGATCCTGAAAGAACAAAAAGAAATCTTAAATAGCTTAAATGATTCTTCCCCTTAAGCTCCAATATTACCTAATATCTATACAAATAAGTTTTACAGCAATGCATCTTTCTGCCCTTTAAAGCCTTGCTGCCAGTGCCACAGGCTGACATTCTAATTCTCTTGAAAAATAAAGGAAGAATCAAAGGCACTAGAGAGCAAGGAGGTAACAAATGATAGAAAAATAACAGGTAATTCTTCATGAGTAATGCATTTGCAAGTTGAGACCTAGTGAGAAGGTAGCTTGATCCCTTGAGTGGCAGGAGAAAAGGGCTCATGCAGCTCCCGTGTGCTTTCTCACAAACACTGTGCTGCTCTGTTGTCTTCAGCACACACCACCAAATACAAAACCACCCACCATCACCATGTCCACCTTAAAAACATTAGGAAGGAAGCACTAAAAAGACTGAACCTGAAGGGCCCAAAGGTTTGGGCTCAGTTCCCACTTCCCAAGTAGTTATACTAAAGTAACAGCAGACTTTGTTCCAAATTTTACTTCGTTCCTCTCTTCTTTTTTAATAAAAAAAATCAAAAACCCCCTCAATTAAAGACTAAAGCAGAAATAACTGAATCCCTCTGCAGCAAGCCAGACTTACCTAAATTTTAGGTAATTGCTAAATACCTGGAGGGCTCTTTTGCATTATAAAAGCTCCCCCAAAGTTTTTCTCCCACACTTCATGCATACTCCTGTAGCTATACAGTGTGCTGTGAGCAGGCTGCCAAGTACACTGTATCCCACATGAAGCTTTCCAGCCCTCAGCAGGAAGACTCCCAGGCACTGCCTTGATACACTGCCCAGGTGATCCTGGTGCACACAGTGTGCTGCAGGCAATAATGGAGGAGGGAAGAAATAGCAGGTGCCTTGCTCTCATGCTAGATGGGACTGCAGAGTACTTGGAAAGGAGATAGTTCAGCCATTTTCAAATCACTAGTGATTTTTTAAATCCACGATCTTTTAATCTTACCAAATTTAAATACAGTTTTTTAAACTGCACAAGTCCATAATCTATTAATTACATATTTTAGAAGTTAAGAAATGCTAACAGTTAAAAGATGAGCAAGAATAATTTAAAGATTCATTTTAGAAAAAGAATAAAGAATTAAGGGACTTGTAAATATTCCATAATATAAACCAGACTTTACTGCATTAGTTAGTATGACTATGATCTGGAAGTGGACTCCAGATACCATTACTATGAAAAGTTTTTATGCTTCTATGCATGAAAACACATCTAGACCAGATGTAACTACATTTCAATCACCACAGAAAGCCATACCCTTTTAAGACATGAAAGAGATCGCTTTTCTCTGCTAAATCCCTTAACCATGTCACACATTTTAAAACTGCATTATTCTTTTTACACAACGTTTTCTACCTCTACACATTTTGAAGAGTTACAAGTAAAAATCCCTTCAAAGCTTCAATCCCTTAAATTTATCTCTTTTTCTCAATTTACAATTACACAATAAGGTAAAACTAATTGCACATAACCAGAGAAACACACCAAGTTTTATCAACACTGATTGCTTACCTGAACTTAGGATTTTCCACTGTGACTACACCAACTTCTATTTCAGAAGGTTTGAAATCAATGGATAGTACAGTAGACAGGCATGTTATTGCTGTCTGAAAGATGAAAAAACCCCTATCATTAGAAAGAAAGCACTAATTCTTGTTTTTTTCTCTTAATAGACATAGCATTAACAACTATCCTTCCTTCTGGTTTAAAGTTACTTCCTCTCACTTCAAAATCTCAGCTTAGAAATTCCAAATAGTTTCCCCTTGCTACAGAATACAGCCCCTCTCCAGTCCTCTCTCTAAAAAGCCTAATCTACAAAAAGCAAAGGGACATGTTTTCATGGCAGAAAAAGACACAACAAAACCAAAACCTTTTATCATGCAAAGATACTGTTTGAAATACCTTCTAATATGAAGATTATTTTAAATGTCACTAAAAGTTAAGTCATACTGCTATCCCCAAAATCAAGTACTGTAGTAACCAAACAGCAGCTACAGTGGGAGTGCTACAATCATAGAATCTGCTTCAGCTAACATAAAGCAAAAAAAGCAGATTAGATGACCATTCAAATACTTGCAGAATAGCTTCAAAGGATTTTCTGGTTGGAATAGCTGTATTTGCTCTGGCAGCAATACAGAACTGTAGTGAATGAGGAAATGCCTAAAACATTTCTCTGCATTGCAAGCCTACATGCAGCATATTCATAAAAAATACTTTAAACAAATTTTAATTTCCTTCTGCTGGCCTACCTCTACTGTTTGTTCATATGTCCAGTCAAATTTCTTCTTTACTTTCTTTTCAAGAAAACTGGTTGACTCTGTCTGTTTAACTCCTGCAGCTGTGGCCTTGAATCCACAATAGTAACCTGCTGGGTCACACTTGTATACCTGAGGGCCATGTTCTTCATCAATACCAATCAAAATCATACCTTGAAGAGAAAATTTGTTAATTTATTTATTTTCCCCATTTTAGCAATTTAATTCAACTGAAGAGCAGAATGGATAGTCCTCTCTGTGAAAAAACATGCATGCACAGCAGTACATCTTTGGGAATCAGTCCCATACCTGGAGCTGTGATTTCCTTTTTATCTCTAATTTGCCATTTCTTACCAGCATCTCACTACCAGGTGTACAACCCAGTTCAGCAGAAACTGTATTTCTGTCATTCCCAAAGAAGGCATTCTCACTGAACATACAAACATTTTTGCCATGCTCAGTGTGTAGAGAATCATAAGGTCAAGGAAATAAAATTTTATCCTGATAGAAAGTTTACCAAGCCACAGCTCACATCCTGTGTTATATGACACAAATGTCTAAACAATATTTCAATTACCATTGAAATATTTCAGACACAAATGTCTAAACAATATTTCAATTACCATTGCCTTTTACTAGAAAGCAACTTTACAAACATACTGAAATGAATGGAAATATTAAAAGATCAAATTTGGATTTCTTGTTTGTAACCCTGAAAAACAGTGCATTACATACCTTTTTCTCTTTAAATTTAAAAAAAAATCTGAAATGAAAAGTGGAAATATCAGGACATAACTGAGTCCTTGAAGATCATCTGACTAAGTGTTGTGAAGCTGAACAGTTTTCAAGTAACACAAACTGACCACATCACTGAAATTCATGTGTTCACCCTCACTTCTTGATTTACAGCTGCATTGTCTCAACATGCATATTAAAAAAAAAGTCAAAACCAGTACTTGCAATAAAAACCCAATACAGAACAAGGTCATGGTTTTCAATTATTTTCACTTTACACTTGTGTAACTTTTAACTAGTAGTTAGAGATGATAAACTTCTGAGCAGCTATTACTAAAGCAGAAAAAAAAATCCCCTCATATTTTCAAAAAGGCTAAGGGAAGTAAAGAAAAATGCATTTTTATTCATGTATTTTAAAAAAGGAATTTCCAGCAGTATCAAGGCATGGGAAATGCCAAGGGAGGAAAGAAACAATCTTTCCTGAAAATTACAAGCACACAAGTATAGAGAATTGCCCCATCATGGAAACTGTGGTGCAACTCTGAATGTTGCTTCTTTAGTGAGAAGTCTTAGTGCCTACTGTCCTACTGTGATTACGAGAAGTGATTCATCAATTCTGAAACTATTCTCCTTAAAAAAACAAAACAAACAAAAACAAAACCCAAAACCCAACCAATCAAAAAGAAACTCAGAATGCTTAATGAAAAAGTAATTGAGGAAACCTGTTAAGTGTTTCACCTCAGTTCCTGAACAGCCTGACAGCATGTTTATAATTTGCTTATGGCCAAACGTAAGAGGAAACACAAGTCAGAACCAGCCCCAGAACACACAGATGACCGGGAACATCTACAAAAAATGACTCAACACACAACTTCTTTTTAAGCTGCATTTGCTGTTATAAAAGAAGACACGTAGAAATATTTGCAAGGGAAATATTTTAGACACTTTTTCCTCTACATTACATATACGATAGCTAAGTTAGGAGAAAAAAATTTGTAAATCTGTCCTATACCTACTACTTAGATAAAAAAGCCAAAAAACCTGCACAAAGATAACTGCACTCTCCATCTCTCTCTTTTACAGTGCTGTTTACCCAGACACAGAGCACTGGGCTTGCATGGCAAGGTTTTGGTAGTGAGAGGGCTAAAGGGCTGGCTGCTGTGAGAAGCTGCCAGAAGCTTCCCGTGTCCAAAGGAGCTGAAGCCAGCTGGCTCCAAGACCAACCTGCTGCTGGCTGAGGCCAAGCCCATCCACAGTGGTGGTAGTGCCTGTGGGATAACATATTTAAGAAAGAAAATAAAAAGAAGGAAATTGCAGACAGAGAAGAGAGGAGTGAGAATATGTGAGAGGAACAACTTTGCAGGCACTGAGGCAAATGATGGAGGGAAGGAGCTGCTGGAGCTGAGACTCCCCTGCAGCCTGTGGTGTGAGGCAGCTGTGGCCCTGCAGCCCCTGGAGGAGCCCACACTGGAGCATGTGGATGCCTGGAGGAGGCTGTGGCCCCACGTGGAGCCTGTCCTGGGACAGGCTTCTGGCAGGACCAGTGGTGCTGTGGAGAAAGGAGCCCACACTGGAGCAGCCTGTTCCTGCAGGACTGCACCCCACATAAGGTGGGCTCCTTGCTGGAGCAGCTTGTGAAGAACTGAGGCCTGTGAGAAGGACTCACTTTGGAGAAGTTCCTGGAGCACTGTCTCCTGTGGGAGACACACTGGAGCATGGGAGGAGTGTGAGGAGTCCTCCCCCTGAGGAAGATGTAGCAGCAGAAAAACAACGTACTATGTACTGACCCCATTCCTATCTCCCTGTGCCACTATGGAAGAGATAGAGAACCAGGAATAAGTTAAATCTGTGAAGGAGGTAGGGGGCAAGTGTTTTGAAGATTTGGTTTTGCTTGTTAATAATTCAGTTAATTTCCCCAAGGTGGATCTGTTTTGCCCATGGAGGTAATTGGTGAGTGATTCCCTCCGTGCCCTTATCTTGACCCAAAGGCTTTCCATGGTATTTTTTCTCTTCTATGTCTAGCTGAGGAAAGGAGTGATGGAGAGACTTTTGCAGACACTTGGCATCGATCCAGGGTCAAACCACCACAAACAGATACAGTTACAAAGAGCATCTCCTGCTCACAGATACCACTGCACAGTGCAAACACATCAGGACCCCCAAAATCTAAGGTGAAATAGTATCAGAGGCTACATTATTTCAAATGCTGAGTTAGTGGTAAAATCAGGGCTCCAGTTCAAGACCTACAACACTGCTCTCTCATTCAGCTGTTCATCCCCCTTACACCCTCAGTTACCCGTTTTGAAAATGGGTGAGGATTTCTTACATACGAATTTGCAAACTTAGAGAAGAAACGGTAAAGATCATTTTCATACACTGTACTTACAGCAACCAAGGGGCCTCATTTCAGCATTCTGTGTATAGACCTGAGAAATATCTGCAATCCTTTTACACAGCATATCCACAGGGATGTCATATCCATACTTGTACTTCCAGTTAGCAGCCTCATAGCGGGCTCTCTGCACCTGGGATCTGCTGTCAGCTAGACAAAGAGAACTAATATTAATTCCACTGAATATATACCATCTTTATTTCTAGCACTGCCTAAGAATATAAATTCCAGGTCCAACTTTACATTGTCTTTAAATATACCCATGAGAACTAGGTAAGTTCTCCAAAACCAGATGGGTGAATTAAATACCTGTCATTCCTGTCATCACACAACCAATATTTTCAGTAATCTTGAATAAATGAGTCACTGTGTTGGAATCCAGTAACTTGTCCTAAAGAGGAAACAGAAATAATGTAATAGCAAACACTGTCCTCAAAAAAAGCCCCCAAACTCTGAATCCTCTGGTTTTTACAGAAGAGCCCAAAAGGATCCATAACAGCTACAAATTGTCTTTCAGGCTTTCCAATTTTTACTGCTGTAGGCATGCAAAGGAAGAAATTGGAGAACAGGGAAGAATAAAACCACAGATCTGGAGAAGGAGAACAACAAGAACACGATCAACATCACAGTCCTTTTCCCTCTGAAGAAACTTTGAGAACCCACATACAAAAGCTCGCTCTCTTATTGCATGCTGCCCTTCAAACATAAAAGAATTTCCCCCCTTTTTCAACAGTACATCACCACTGAGCTGAAACACTCTCAAAAACCTATGAAAAGCATGCTCTATGTGCTATTGGTACAATATTTTGTCAGCAGAAATTCAAGGAATCAGGGAACTGGGTATGGACAACTCAGCCTTTACAAGCCAGAGCAATGAATGCATGCTCAATACAGCAGGGTCAACTTATATTTTAGATTTATCCCTTCAACAGCTACAGAGAAAACCAATATAGCACTCACTTAGTGAGAAAATGTACAGTTGAGCACTACATGGAACTAGAACTAGTAATAAGCAGAATGATACATTCAGTTCAAATAGCAATTTCTGTCAGTGCTAATAAGAATAATATCAATATTGCTGACTCTCACCCCATCTTTTTTACTCCTCTCCTTCCAGAGCTCCCCTCAAAACCAGACTACTTACAGGTACTTTCTTCTGTGTTACAATTACTGCAGAATCTTTCCCACGAACAGCTACAGATGTAAGTCCACCTTGGTTTATGGCCTTAAATGCATATTCTAGAAAAAGATACAAATGTTAATAAAAAACTTGTGTCAGAGACACTAGTACAAGTAACAATTCCCCCCAACACATGATCCCACTAATTTATGGCCTTTTAATACTTAATACTTGTGCAACACCTTGTGTCCTTAAGTACAATGTGCATTGACTCTCTTCACAAAACCACTGTCACTGCTTCCTTCAAATGTTTCTTCTAATTTGTCTTTTTGTTCAGTTCAAGCTGAACAGCAACTGAGTAAGTTTTAGAACAAAAATGCTGTTTTGAACTTGACCAAAATTGTCCAACCTGAATCTACAGTAACCATAAATTCTTACAGAAGAATTCTTGACATGAATTTTAGTATTTTAAAGGATGCAAGCTTCTTTTCTAATTTTTACTGATATAGATGAAAAGCGGTAAGATGACACAGGAGACAGGTTTTAACTATCATATATTCTGACTTGACATTCAAACACTGCAATGCTTTTTTACTTTTTATAGTGAAAGCTACACAGATGCCAATTAAACAGTGTTGTTCGTGTAAGTACAATGGATTAAGAAGCAAACACTAAAGTAACAGTCATGGAAATATCTAAGAAACAAATTTCTCCTGATTGATGGTTTCAAAAGCCTTAGGCACAAGAACTTTAAAAACCTGGCAACATTTGATAAACATTCAGAAATTCCTAATATCTGGCTGAGTGGTAAGTTTCAGACAGCAGCTAAATGTAGGTGAGTTTTTTTGTTAGCCATGCATGTGAACCCAGAATTTAGAATATGTCTACAAATAGCATAGCAAATTGCTAAAACTATCTTAAAATAATGGGAGCAAGAAACTTGGCTATTTTAAAAGCTGCACTCAGATCTATAGAAGAAATTGCACAACAGAGGAGTAATAATCTGAAGAAGAAAAAAATTCAAACCTTGCATATTAATGTTCAATCTGCAGAGTCATTGTTAAGGAAGGGCTCACTGTGGTGTATTTATGGCACTGCATTTACTACTCTCAGAGCATTTACTATTTATTTATTTACTGTTTATTTATTTATTTTAGCATTTGCTATTTACCTATTTACTGGTTACCCAAATGTGCCACAAAGGATGTTCCCCCTTTCCCTCTGCACAACTGTGCCCACCTGGGATGATCAGTGGCAGCCTGCAGCAGAGCACAAACCCCAGTAAGAAAGGAGCCAGCACTGCCTGCAAACTGGCCATGCCCGAAGCCCCGAGCACAGGCTTTGCACCACTTGTCTATTTATCTGTACAACCCCCTGAAGGCAGGGTGTAAAGCAGATGGACAGAGCCAGCCTTTGTGCACTGATGCTCAATGACAGGACCAAATCAGAGGTGACTGGAACAAACTGAAACAGGAGGGTCCAGTACCTGAAAACATGCTTTACTGTGATGGTGACTGAGCACTGGAACCGGTTGCCTGTAAAACCCATCTGGAAACACTCCTGGGCATCCAGCTCTAGGTGGGCCTCCTTGGGCAGGGGCTTGGGGCCAGACAATCTCCAGAGGGCCCACCTAATCTCAGCCACTCTGTGCTTCTGTGACACTTAGGTGGCAGTAGGAATCGATGGCTATCACAAACTGGGTTTTGCTCACAACTCCCAACAACCAGGCTTGAGAAACTGCAGCCCCTGATTACCACCTCGATTGCCCAGTTTTCAAGGAAACAAGCCAAAAGGTGAAGTGGCTCTTACAATGTAACAAATCCGAGTGGCTAGTGCTGTTTTAAGTCTGTTTACTGCTATGTAAGTATTTCAGCAGCACTGCAGACATTCTCTCTGAAAAGAGCAGTCCCTTTCTGTTCCCTGAATACATGGCAACAGCCAGAAATTTTACTGTAGTAATTTTTCTTTTCTCCCAAAACTCCACTGAGAAGAAACACCACCTTTGAAGACTGAAATTAATAGGTAGCAAGAGGACACTGATGCTCTGAGAAATTTTAACCACAGTCATGTGAAATAACTGTTAAGTTTTCTAATATGAGATCAAAGGCACATGAGTTTTCTGAGCTTTGGAAGCAGAAGACAGACCTAAGACGAAGTATAGGCATTTCAGTCCAGTATCACTATGCTGGAAGTCTCTGTTCCCATACTGCCAAATTCCAGAAAAAACTCAAGTTTTAAGGCAATCTTAGAGCAACACATGTCCATGCTCATCCTTGACAGCCCCTAGCTAACCTTAATCCAGCAAAGAGACAAAACAAAACCACCTAGATGTGGACATTTGATTGCAAACAAGCATGAGATTTCTGCCCATGCTGTGGTTAGATGCTGGCAAACAGAGACACCCATGAGGCACCATGCCCAAGTTACCAGCCTGGCTGTGAGTAAAGTGAGCTCATTCTTGCTTGAAGTTAACATCTACATATTTTTCTTCCTATAGCACAGAGATACTTAAAATAGCTTTAAGACAGCTTCAGGCTGTCTTAAAGTGCAGAAGCTCTCAAATACACATATGCTTGTTTCTAAGACACTGTTAAAAGGTATGGAGGTACCACACATTTCTCATATATTAACCTACTGGCTAAATACACCCCAGAGGCAGAAAACCAAGGCTCAGTTTCCTCTCTGCTACAGAATGCAGAAACCATTCCCAACAAGCAGCACTGTGACAGAGACAGTGGGAAGTGATGCAGACCAACCAGCCTGTTTTAGTGGCAGCTGAAGGTGGGAGCCCAGAACTCCTCTGCCACAGAACCACTGAAACCCTGTGTGAGGAAGCACTGTCCCTACCACCCCTACGTATAAGGGACAATAAACATCACACATGCTCCAGATATAAGACAGCATCCACATGTAGGTATCTAGTACAGGCACCTTCCTAATTCTTCCTTGCAGAAGGGACTGCTTAAGAGTGGGCCACCTGTCTGTGAGGCCTAATCCACACAGGCTTCTTCCTGAGAAAAACTCAAGGGCAGTCACAAAAAAACTACATGGCTGCCACGGGCAATTCCTGCAATCTAACTCCAGCAAGCTCCTTTCCTGGAGAACAAGTGGATTTACAGACATAACATGCAGTGGATGTGCAGTGAAGGCAGCATCAGGATGATGCTGCAGAACAGTTCATCTGTCCCTGTTGAGAGGCTCCTCCAGGGGCACTCCCAAACTACTGTCCTGGCACACTCTGAGCTGGCTGTATCCTGCACAAGGGGCACCAGGATGTGCTTCTGTACAAGCTGGTGCACTGCAAAAATAGGAATAACAGAATCAGTGGCTTACAGAAGCTGAAGCTTGGCTTCAGATTATTCCAAGAAACCTGAAAACAAAGGATGGTTGCTGCTATCTCACAGGCCACAGAACAAGCGGCATTCAGGAGTAACAAGAAAGCGCATGAGTTACACCCAAGAAGTGACTTTGTCACTCCGGCATGCAGGGTTTGAGGCAGGTCAAATCCTATTTCAATCATTTATCATAGCTCTCAGATCCCAAAACGCAGCGCTCCGAGGCTTGGCAAGATTCACTCAAAGAAACACTTAAGGGAGACTAAACAGCCTCTGGAGAGCGGCAGCTTTGGTCTCCAAGCATCTGAAATGGAACACCGAGGGCTCAGAGGAGACCCCCCCGGTGCCAGGGGACACTCGAGAGAGCCGAGCCCACCCTGGCTCTAGGTTTTCCTCATTTCATGCGAGAGGATCCCTTCCCCTGGTCCCCACGGCGGGACGACCGGGACCGCCGCCGCTCCACGCTCCCACCAGGCTTTCCCCCAGACACGGCGGCACCAGGCCAGGCGGGAGCCGGGACTCCCGAGCCACGAGAGGCGCGGCGCCTCGCCCCTCCGCACAGGCCGCCGGCCACGGCCCCGCTCGGCGGGGAGCGCGGGCAGGCCGGGCCCGTGACGGGGCAGTTCGGCGGCGGCCCCGCGGCCGGACACGCACCGACTTGGTAGAGGCGGCCCTCGGGCGAGAAGATGGTGATGTGCCGGTCGAAGCCGGCGCTGGAGCCGCGGGACATGGCGGGAGCGGCGCGGGCCGGGGGGAGCTGTCCGCGTGCAGGGCCCCACCGCAGCCGCAGGCACCGCCGGAGCGCTTCCGGGTCACGCGCGTACCCCGCGCAGGCGCGCGCCTCTCCCGCACCGTCACGGTCCGGGACCGGCGCTGCGCATGCGCGAGTCCCGCGGCCGCCGCGCCGAGACACGTCACGGAGGGCGCGAGCGGAAGGCGGGGCTCTGCCGCGGCGGCGGCTGTTGTTGCTGTTGCTACTGTGACACTGGCTGCGACAGTGACAGTGAGGCTCGGCTCGGCGAGGCTCAACTCGTGGAAACCTGGAAGCCCGCCGGACGTGCCTGAGGGAATGCGCAGGAAACGGAATAAGAGTATCATCGCGGCATCCATCAACGCTGGATCAAAGTATCACCAGCCAGCCGGGAAAACAAAACCCCTCTTAAAATTCTGAACGAAGTATTTCCGCCTGTGCTCTTGAATGAGAATAATTTTAAAGCAAGTACCTCAAAAAATCATGTTTAAGGTATTCGTAGGTAATTGTTGCCGCAGCTGCGTTATAATGCGATGTTTAAAAGACTTTTCATCGGTGTCCAGTCCAAAAGGAAATTCCCCAAATTGAAACTCGTGATTATAAGTTTTTTGCCTTTTAACATCTTGGAATTCCCCTGCTCTTTGTGGGAAGGCATTTTTTAAAAGCCGGTCATTAAAAGAGTTGGAAAAGCTGCATTCTGGTATCCACACCTCTACTTTGAAGTTATTATTAGGAGAGCTTATTCTTTGTTGAAATAGCAGAATAAAGGTGGATTTTGTGTATGCCACGCATTAAAAGTCTGTATTCTCAATTTTTTCAAAATACTTCTCCTTGCTCATTAATACTATGGGAGAATAACGTCCCATATGCATTACAAGACTCAGTTTGTCCCTTTTGTTAGGGACACAGAGAACGTGAACACATATGACTGCGTCTGCTGAGTCAGAACGGAGCCAGTCCTATCCAATGTTCTCTCTCCAAATGTGGCCAAAAGGGGAATACCCAAGGATTTAAAGACTAGAGAGAGCCTTTCATGATACACTCCCTGAATCCTCTCCCAGTTTCCAGCCATCTGGAGGGACTTCCCAAGGCAGGGATAGTGTATGGTTATTTAGTAAGCCTTGCTGGTTCTCTTTCATGAACCTTCTGGTCTCCCCTCAAACCCACCTGTGTTTCTTGAATCCACAACACACCATGGCAAAGAGCTGGTCAGCAGAACAGCACGTTGTGTGGTTTTACCTGAAACCTCACCTTTTTATCTGAACCTTCTATCTGCCAGTACCACTTGATGCTTTTGTACTGACACAGCCAACGATAGATCCCTAGGTGTTCCTTCCATAACATCTGTGATTCTTATGACCTCTGTAAGACCAGTTTCTCCAAGTTGATGATCCATATCTTTACAGTTCTTCCATCTACAGAGCTCTTTGATTCTCTGGAATGCTTTTTTTTCTCCTGAGAAAAAGGGCATGAGAAAATCTAAGTAAATATCAAGTGTTCAGCCTAATTGCCAAAGAGTAACCAAGAAAATCCTTATGTTTGAATCAAAGATTCAGTATTTGAATTAGATAAAGGAAAAAGTGTAGTTGCTCAATACCATGGACATGATGGAGTGGAAGTTATGCTACTTTCAGGATACAGCTTCCAGAGTACAGCATTGTTTCAGAAGAGCAATCATGCTTTTGGTTTAATGTTAAATCACTTCTGATGAGTATGAGTATGGAGTCAAATCCTGTGTTGCAGGATCCTGAGTAAAGCTGTTCTCACTGCCATCTTTTTAACATAGTAAGCAGTAAGTGGGAGATCTTGGAGGTGATAATAGCTGGAGTGCACACTGAATCAGTTCTTTCTCAACTCTATCTTGCCAGTGTGTCTGTCTCCACATAGTATACACCTGAAGAAGTCTGTAGGGTCATCACTAATGTTTCCCCTTTGGTTCCACAGAGGCCATTATTTCCTGTAAGGATCTACAGAGAAGTGTATTAGCAGCAAACATAGAAAAAGAAGTCACAAATCTGACACCAATGTTGTAATACCTTCCAATTGTAAATTCCATATTCTGTTCCATCATCCCCTAAATATACTAGTAATGTGTATTTAGGAAGTGTTATTATTTAGAAGGCATTACAGTATCTCTCTAAGAACAGTTTTTGAGGTGAAACCCAAGTGATTGATTAGGAACATGTTCTGACTAAAAGGAAGTAGAGGATGCATTTATTACATTTATTATATATGCAGTTATATGTGGATATTATGCATGCCTGTTAATGACCAGGGTGAGGTAAAATACAAAATTTAATGACAATGAAACGGGTACCCTGAAGGTGCAGTTTCTGTTCAGCTAG